>NC_090327.1:2395758-2720528 GCF_035084215.1 Heptranchias perlo
GGGAGGAGCAGCCACCAGTCAAACAGAGCTCAGAACTACTGCTACAGGAAATGGGAGACAAGGTGTGTTTCAGGGAGACAAGGTGTGTTTCAGGGAGACAGACAGAACCATTCCACACTCAGTTCTGGCCACAATCCAAGAGAACAAAGTCTCAAGTTTCAGCTCATCAGGAGAACTCAATCTGCTTTGAGACAGTGGGGCCAACATTCACCAGGAGTCAGGTACAAGACCCACACTGAAAAACTCAACATGGGAAACTAGGCATTCCTACACTGTAGGAGTAAATGCCAGCAAGGGTTAGAGCTGTTCACAGCCCCCAGAAGGAAGAGATGTGCAATTTGTGGTCCACAAATCAAAAGAGGAAACAAAAAAGTGTTAGTTACAACAGGAACCCAGCTCCTCCTCCACTCCCAATAGGAAAGGACTGAAGGACCTTTCAATGGACCAGTCGAAGGACTCACCTGGTGTCGAGGCCGGCCCACGATGGAGGGGAACACAGCCCTGGGAGCGTCGTCCCCCGCAAACCCAGCCTTACACATCCCAGATCCATTATCCACCACCAGAGCAGCAATTTCATCATCAGCCATGGTTTACAAACTAAAGGAAGGGGCTGAAACAGAGAAAAAAAAGGAACCCCATTAATCGAGGTACAAGACCCTAAAACCAACACAGTTTATACCAACTAGTCATTATATTAAAGCCAGTATCCCACTACTGTCTTAAAGTTCCCTTTTAAAAAAAAAGTTACCAACACAAACATCCTGAACACCACACCCAACATTATTAGAATCACATTTAACCCTGCCTCATTTCCCTCCTATCCCACCCAGTTAGTCAGAGTCTCCTTACCACCGTTCACAAAATGTTCTCTCTCCACTCCTTCTCTAATGGAAAACCCCAATATATTTTCACTCAGCCCTCCTCCTTCCTTTAAAGGGCACTGAGTCCCACCCTGACCCAGCATTGGTCAGCCAGTCACAGAGGCTCAGGGGGAGGAGCCAAGAACAACCAATTGAGGCTCAGGGGGAGGAGCCAAGAACAACCAATTGAGGCTCAGGGGGAGGAGCCAAGAACAACCAATTGAGGCTCAGGGGGAGGAGCCAAGAATATCATTCATTTTTTTGCCTTTCATAAAACTTATCGGCATCCTATTGTACCTTCATTTTATTTGAATAATAAACTTTTTCACTTTCTTATTTATTTTTTGTATGAATGTTTGCTTCAAACCTGCTGTTCAATTTAACTATGTCAGTGCCTGGCTCTCTCTTGTCCCCAATTTCCCTCAACCCCCTTCCCCCTCCCGGAAGGAGTTGATTCTGGCTGGGTTAACATTCCTCAGGCACCAGGCAACTCCCTGCTCCGTAATTGGGATTGGACGAAGCCAAGTACAAGTGTTTCCCATCCTGCTACACACACTCACACACTCACACACATGTGCATATACACACTCACGAGTCAATGTCCTCGAGAAAAGAACTCACTATCATCGAATCATAGTAGGTACAGCACAGGAGAAGGCCATTTGGCCCATCGTGCCTGTGCTGGCTCTTTGAAAGAGCTATCCAATTAGTCCCACTCCCCTCCTCTTTCCCCATAACTCAGTTAGTTAGTGGGCTCCAACAAGTACGGCGTGTTCATGCGAGTGAGTGAGGTGAAGCCCTCTTACAGGAACTCCATCACCATCCCCCACAAAGCCTGGTCCCAGTTCGGCAGCACCTTCAGCAAGTACGCCGAGGAGATGAAGGAGATCCAGGACAAACATCGGGACAAAAAGGAAAAAGCAGCAACTAAGTGTCACAAAACATATTTGAAAGTTCTTTATCTGAATGCACGTAGCATTCGTAACAAAATGGACGGGTTAACGGCACAAATAACTACGTATGGGTATGATCTTGTGGCCATTACAGAAACATGGCTGCAGGGTGACAACGACTGGGAATTAAATATGCCAGGGTATTTAACAATCAGGAAGGACAGGCAGGAAGGAAGGGGAGGTGGGGTGGCTATGTTAATAAAGGAAGGAATCACTGTAATACAGAGAAATGAGATTGGGACAAAGGATCAGGATAATGAAACAGTTTGGGTAGAGATAAGGAATAATAAGGGGAAAAAAACACTCGTGGGCGTAGTATATAGGCCTCCTAATAGTTGCAACTCTGCTGGAAGAAGCATTAATCAGGAAATAGTCGGGGCATGTAATAAGGGAACAGCTATAATTATGGGGGATTTTAACTATCATATTAACTGGACAAATCAAATTGGGCAGGGCAGCCTTGAGCAAGAGTTTATTGAGTGTATTAGGGATGGATTTCTTGAGCAGTATGTAACTGATCCTACAAGGGGGCAAGCAACCTTGGACCTGGTCCTGTGTAATGAGCCAAGATTAATTAATAATGTCCTAGTTAAGGATCCCCTTGGAATGAGTGACCATAACATGGTTACATTCCATATCCAATGAGAAGGTGAGAAGATTGGTTCTCAAACAAGCGTATTGAGCTTGAATAAAGGAGACTATGATGGTATGAGAGCGGAATTGATCAAAGTGGACTGGGAAAATAGATTAAAGGGTAAGACGGTACATGAGCAGTGGTGTTCATTTAAGGAGCTATTTTACAACTTTCAAAAAATATATATTCCACTGAGGAAAAAAGGGTGTAAAAGAAATGACAGCCATCCGTGGCTAAGTAAAGAAATCAAGGATAGTATCCGACTAAAAACAAGGACATATATGGTAGCCAAACTTAGTGGGAGGATAGAAGATTGGGAAGTCTTCAAAAGACAGCAAAAAGTAACTGAAGGATTGATTAAGAAAGGGAAGATAGATTATGAAAATAAATTAGCAAAAAATATAAAAACAGATAGCAAGAGATTCTATAGTTATATAAAAAGAAAAGGGTGGCTAAGGCAAACGTAGGTCCCTTAGAGGATGAGACCAGGAAATTAATGGTGGGAAATATGGAGATGGCAAAAATGCTGAACAAATATTTTGTTTCAGTCTTTACAGTAGAGGACACTAAGAATATCCCAACACTGGACAAACAGGGGGCTCTGGGGGGGAGGAGCTAAATACGATTAAAATCACTAAGGAATTGGTACTCAGTAAATTAATGGGACTCAAGGCGGATAAATCCCCTGGACCTGATGGCTTACATCCGAGGGTCTTGAGGGAAGTGGCAGTGGGGATTGTGGATGCTTTGGTAATAATTTTCCAAAATTCTCTGGACTCGGCAAAGGTCCTGGCAGATTGGAAAACTGCTAATGTAACACCCTTATTTAAAAAGGGTAGTGGGCAGAAGGCTGGAAATTATGGACCAGTTAGCCTAACATCTGTGGTGGGTAAAATTTTGGAGTCTATTATTAAGGAGACAGTAGGGGAACATTTGGATAAACATAATTTAATAGGACAAAGTCAGCATGGCTTTACGAAGGCGAAGTCATGTCTGACAAATTTGCTTGAGTTCTTTGAGGATATAACGTACAGGGTGGATAAAGGGGAACCAGTGGACGTAGTGTATTTAGACTTCCAGAAGGCATTCGACAAGGTGCCACATAAAAGATTATTGCTCAAGATAAAGAATCACGGGATTGGGGGTAATATTCTGGCATGGGTGGAGGATTGGTTATCTAACAGGAAGCAGAGAGTTGGGATAAATGGTTCATTCTCGGACTGGCAACCAGTAGCCAGTGGTGTTCCGCAGGGGTCGGTGCTGGGTCCCCAACTCTTTACAATCTATATTAACGATTTGGAGGAGGGGACCGAGTGTAACATATCAAAGTTTGCAGATGATACAAAGATGGGAGGGAACGTAGAGAGTGAGGAGGACATAAAAAACCTACAGGGGGATATAGACAGGCTGGGTGAGTTGGCGGAGATTTGGCAGATGCAATACAATATTGGAAAATGTGAGGTTATGCACTTTGGCAGGAAAAATCAAAGAGCAAGTTATTGTCTTAATGGCGAGAAACTGGAAAGTACTGCAGTACAAAGGGATCTGGGGGTCCTAGTGCAAGAAAATCAAAAAGTTAGTATGCAGGTGCAGCAGGTGATCAAGAAGGCCAACGGAATGTTGGCGTTTATTGCTAGGGGGATAGAATATAAAAACAGGGAGGTATTGCTGCAGTTATATAAGGTATTGGTGAGACCGCACCTGGAATACTGCATACAGTTTTGGTGTCCATACTTAAGAAAAGACATACTTGCTCTCGAGGCAGTACAAAGAAGGTTCACTCGGTTAATCCCGGGGATGAGGGGGCGGACATATGAGGAGAGGTTGAGTAGATTGGGACTCTACTCATTGGAGTTCAGAAGAATGAGAGGCGATCTTATTGAAACATTTAAGATTGTGAAGGGGCTTGATCGGGTGGATGCGGTAAGGATGTTCCCAAGGATGGGTGAAACTAGAAATAGGGGGCATAATCTTAGAATAAGGGGCTGCTCTTTCAAAACTGAGATGAGGAGAAACTTCTTCACTCAGAGGGTGGTAGGTCTGTGGAATTTGCTGCCCCAGGAAGCTGTGTGAGCTGCATCATTAAATAAATTTAAAACAAGTATGGACACCAAAACTGTATGCAGTATTCCAGGTGCGGTCTCACCAATACCTTATAGAACTGCAGCAATACCTCCCTGTTTTTATATTCTATCCCCCTTGCAATAAAAGCCAACATTCCATTGGCCTTCTTGATCACCTGCTGCACCTGCATACTAACTTTTTGATCTTCTTGCACTAGGACCCCCAGATCCCTTTGTACTGCAGTACTTTCCAGTTTCTCGCCATTAAGATAATAACTTGCTCTCTGATTTTTCCTGCCAAAGTGCATAACCTCACATTTTCCAATATTGTATTGCATCTGCCAAATCTCCGCCCACTCACCCAGCCTGTCTATATCCCCTTGTAGGTTTTTTATGTCCTCCTCACTCTCTACTTTCCCTCCCACCTTTGTATCATCTGCAAACTTTGATATGTTACACTCGGTCCCCTCCTCCAAATCGTTAATATAGATTGTAAAGAGTTGGGGACCCAGCACCGACCCCTGCGGAACACCACTGGCTACTGGTTGCCAGTCCGAGTTGTAGCATGACTTCCCTACTTTTATATTCCATCCCCCTAGAAATAAAGGCCGATATTCCGTTTGCCTTCCAGATTATCTGCTGCACCTGTATGTTGACTTTTTGTGTTTCATGTACGAGGACACCCAGATCCCTCTGTACCGCAGCATTTTGTAGTGTTTCTCCATTCAAATAATATTTTGCTTTTTTATTTTTCCTCCCAAAGTGGATGATTTCACATTTTCCCACATTATATTCCATCGGCCAAATTTTTGCCCATTCGCCTAACCTGTCAATATCCCTTTGCAGACACTTTGGCCCCGATATTACCAGGGAGGCGGGAAGGCAGCGTGGGTAACCCGCCCAGTGAAATCCTTCCATTGCCCACGTGATCGCGGGTAAATTGAAGCCACTTACCGTGGCTTCCGGGCTTCCCGTCGTCAACCTGCGCAGCGGGCGGACTGCGCACCAGCGGCACAGGCTGTCAGCTGGAGGACCCCTATTTAAAGGGGCAGTCCTCCAATGACTGATCCTGCAGCAAACAATGACACAGGACCATGGAGCAGACCAGGGGAAAGGCTGCCCCCAGGTTTAATGATGCCTCATTCCTGGTCTTACTGGATGGGGTGAGGAGGAGGAGGGAGATCTTGTACCCGGTGGACGGGAGGAAGTGGCCTGTCTCTGCCACCAAGAAGGCCTGGCTCGAGGTGGCAGAGTAGTTCACCAGCAGCAGCAACGTCTCCCGCACCTGGATCCAGTGCAGGAAGCGCTTCAATGACCTAACTAGGTCAGTCAAAGTGAGTACACTTACTGATTCTCCTAAACTCCATCTTCCACATCACCGCCCCCACCCCACAACTCCTTCTGCACTGTCAACACTACTCTATCACATCACTCCTCACACCCACTCAAACCTCATCCTCAACTTACCTGCACTTACTCACCTCCCCAGTACTCATCCCACCACTACCACTCAACCCACTCCTCATACAATCTCATGGCTCTGTCTCATACTCACCCTCTGATGCATTTCTTTCACGGTCAGCCTCACCCAAACCAATGCATTCAGCGGTTGGCCACGTCACCATCACTCACTCACGCCTCTCTACTTTCTCCCCTTCTAGGAGAAGAGAGCCCAGAATGCACGGGAGAGGGCGAAGACCGGAGGGGGGGGGGGGGCCGCAAGATCAGGCCGTCCTCTCGGACGCGGATCAGGAGGCTCTCGAATTGAGTCGCACCCTCGAGTGCCTGTCTGTGGGGAACGCCGAGACTGCCACCCGACAAACGGCTGGTGACAGATCTTTAACATTCAGCACTCACAATAACAAATGATGTTAACATGCCTTGCCATCTTCAGCACCTCAACATCTGTCATCATGCTTGATATTGCCTTCTGTTCTTTTACAGGGCCTTTAGCGACCGCCTTGACTGCGGAGGGCGATTCCTCAGACGACCTGCCGGCCTCCGAGGGGGCACCGTCACATCTGAGCGAGCCATCCACCAGCGCAGATACACACTCCTCGGTGGGTCCCCGTCCTCAGTTAGTTGGGGTCACACATGGTGAGTCACCACACACACGTGAGCACGAGCAGACACTGGTGGCAGGGGCAGCTGTGGAGAGTCCGCGTCGGTGGGAGCACTCTTCCCCAGGCTCTGCTCAGCTGGACACAGATGCTGAACCCTGGGGGCCATCCTTTAAAAGGAGAATGATCGAGGGGCAGCAGCACATTTGCGAGGTGCTGGAACAGGTGCCACGCGCACTCTCCACAATCGCACAGAGGATGGAGGAGTCCAACTCCTGCATGAGTGGAATAGTGGCACAGGTACAGGAGCGAATCTCCGAGATAGTGTCACAGGGACGTGAGGGCATCTCTGAGATAGTGTCGTGGGTAAGTGCGGGAATGTCTGTGATGGAGGGAATGCTAGCCTCCATCGAGCTTCAACAATGAGTCCACTGAAGCCCTGACAACGGCCCTGCGGACTCAGGGTGAGCAACTTTCTGCCGCCATAAACAGGCAGGCAGATACTCTGGCACTGGCCTTACAAGGCTTCACACATGTCCTCCAAACTGTCGTCCAGCAGAGTGGTAGGAGTGATGTGGGCCTGGCCCAGGAGAGGGAAAATGGCGAAAGGGGACATGGAAGTGGGGACGTCACTCAAAGCGCTCCCACGTCTCACCCGCTGCCCCCCTCTGAACCAGTACCCGCAATGCCGCCTCCTCTCCGGGTGGCCGAGTCTGCCCCTGCACAGGTGCAGGTGGAACAGTCTTTGGAGGGGCCCTCACAGGCACCGAAACCCAGAGGGCGTAGGCCCAAAGCATCTAATCGGTCAGGGCATGACCAAGAGCAACCTGCCACTACCTCTGCTGCAGCCAAAGGGGAAGCACCACGGAAGAGTAGTCGGAAGCGTAAGGCAAAGGTCTTGTGAACACAAAGGGGATGCACAAGGGTGTTTGACGGTTTGTCATGGTTTTTATTTATGTTTCATTTTTGTTCAACTCACATTAAATATTATATTGTCACCACTACTGCCACGTCTTGGCCATTCTTGACTGGCTTGTGTAATAAGTCCCTTTCATGAGGTTCACCATGAACACCCACACTTGATGCCACCCATTGGGTCACCCTACAGTGGGTGTGTGTGTAGTTGCACGACTATTTTGTGCAGGTGCCTGTGGTGCAGCACTGTGTTGTGGAGCTCCACGTGGCGGAGGTGGACGGCGTGCCTGGCGAGGCCGGTGATGTTGCTCGTCCTCGGATGAATTGATGAATGCAGCTATGGCGACCCCCATCCTGACGGTGTGAGTTTGAGGGGGTCCGCAAAATAGGTAAATGTGTTTGCACAGCAGAGTTTAGGGTATAAATTAATAATTTTGAGTGGAAAGACAAAGGTGTTGCAGCCAAAACTTTGTCTGAAGTGACAGAGTGCCCTGCTGCAATAAATGAGGTTTCCCCCCCAACTGTCAAATAATCCTTTGCATCTCCCACTCTCTGCTGGCTGAAACACGTCTGCTCCAACAGGGAGTGTTTCCCACAACACGGGAAACATGCTGATGATCCATGAAAATTGCACCCCTGCCGAAATCTCCACTCAATGAGGTCTCTCAAGTACCTGCCTAACTATCTAAAGCAGCATCCCGCCGGCTTTAATTGCCGGTGGGAGTCCCGCACGTGAACCCGAACAAGTCACTGGGGAACCCGGAAATCAGTGGGTTGGAGACAGGCTCTGAACACGCTCAGGGATTCCACCATTTTAGGAGCCCCCCGCCCCTAAAAATCGGCCCCATTGTGTCCTCAAAGCAACTTGCTTTTCCACCTACCTTCACATCAGCAAATTTGGCCACAAGACACTCTGTTCCTTCATCCAAGTCTTTGATATATATTGTGAATAGTTGAGGCCCCAGCACTGATCCCTCAATCAACATTACAACAGATTATCTGGTCATTCATTTCATTGCTGTTTGTGGGATCTTGCTGTACCCAACTTGACTGCCGTGTTTCCTACATTACAGCAGTGACTACACTTCAAAAGTACTTCATTGGCTGTGAAGCACTTTGGGACATGATGAAAGGCGCTATATAAATGAAAGTTGTTTGACTGTAGATTCCTGGTTGTGTTTTGTCCCAAGTAGCTCCCAAAGCAAAATACAACCAATTACTTGTGATGTGCACTCACTCATGCTCACACACAACAAATGAATGACCGACCGACTAATGTTTTTTTTTGGAAATATACGAAGGAGCATTGGTCACACCCCCAGAACTCACTGCTCTTTGAATATTGCAGTGAGATCTTTAACCCACACCTGCTTTAAGGTTCACCACGAGGCACCAAGGTTTGGTTAAGATGCACAAGGACACTGTGCTTCCTTGCTGCAGCAGTCAGTCATTCCCCAGAGAGCAAATCGCCTTACATTTTGTATTGGAGGTAAATGATTGGAGACAATGTAGGATAACCTATCATTTACCTCCAATACAAAATGTAAGGAATCTGACAACACCAGGTTATAGTCCAACAGTTTTATTTGAAATCACAAGCTTTCGGAGGCTTCCTCTGTAGTCAGGAGGCGACTCACCTGACGAAGCCTCCAAAAGCTTGTGATTTCAAATAAAACTGTTGGACTGTTACCTGGTGTTGTAAGACTCCTTACATTTGTCCACCCCAGTCCATCACCAGCATCTCCACATCATGCCTTCAATACAAGTTCGAGGACTAGGAAATACTCTATTAAATCAATTCAGTGATAAGGACAACCCCTTACATGCAATGTATACAAGATACATGGACTGATTATACTCACGTATTGAGAACTCCTTCAGGAGATCGCAAGGATGTGACCACCTTACGTTAGCCTCTGAAGATCAAGAGGCCCCAAGGGAGCTTGTATGTTCCATCTTATGTTTAGAAAGACCTGCCGAGCATAATGCCAACACAGCCTCCACATCTGGTGAATCGTCCTTTGATAAGCCTGTGCAATAACATCTGTTTCACATTCACTATACTCAAACCTTGGGTATTAGTTATCCCTTTCCTTCTCTCCAATACACCTGGAACTAGCTCATTCATTTGGTTGCCTCCCCTCTGTTCTTCACCAACTCTCCCAGGAGAGAGAAGATACAAAATATAGTGAATGGAGGTAATGTCTCCTAGATTCTAGGCCTGACCCTGTATAGTTATTACAACCACTACAGGATCAATCTTCAATATTAACAGAGCTTACTATGGTTAACCTGGCTGGGGGACCGAGACTTGAGGGCACAATGCAGAGAAATGTAAAATGGCAGTTGGCCTCCAGGCAAGGCCTAAATTAAGTTATCCCCAACCGGCTACAGTGAGCCTTAACATTGAGGAGATCTCCTGAAGAATTTGACTCACATTTCTGGGTATAATTCCTGCAGAATATACTTCCCGTCTCCCCTGAATTGCAAGGCAAGATCATTCTCTTCCCCATAGAGGGACCTGAACATTACATACACGACAGGAGAAAGAATGGTTGACAAACCATGTTTTATTAGATTCCAGAATGTTTGTTATTTTGGCAGTTGCAAAATACAAGACTTCATTACAAAGCAAACTGTCAATTGAAGCACCCAGACCTTTCAGTAGATGTGGAAAGAAACCTGCCCATTCCCTCCCCTAAAAAGACCCTCCCCCTCACAGGCAATTGTACATTACATACAAAACAAATGTGGCCTGGTCCCCACTATCAATTAGAGTTAGAGGTGGGAAGGAGGCAGGGTGTACAGTGAATCACACTAGTCAAAGGCAGAGTACAGAGGACCTGGTGTAGAAAAAGGAGGCTGATGGCCATAACTTGCATCAGTTCCGATCCTTACTGCATGTTAGAAGCACTTGCGATGGACTATGGAGGGCCCAGACTCATCGTACTCCTGCTTACTGATCCACATTTGCTGGAAGGTGGAGAGAGAAGCCAAGATGGAGCCTCCGATCCACACTGAATACTTCCTTTCGGGTGGAGCAATGATCTTGATCTTCATTGTGCTCGGAGCCAAGGCAGTGATTTCCTTCTGCATCCGATCAGCGATACCTGGGAACATGGTTGTTCCACCAGACAAGACAGTGTTGGCATACAGATCCTTCCTGATGTCCACATCACATTTCATGATGCCGTTGTAAGTGGTCTCATGGATCCCAAGAGATTCCATCCCAATGAAGGAGGGTTGGAAGAGGGTTTCTGGGCAGCGGAAACGCTCATTGCCGATGGTGATGACTTGGCCATCAGGGAGCTCGTAACTTTTCTCCAAGGATGAAGAAGAGCTGGCCGTCTGCATCTCCTGTTCAAAATCCAGGGCCACGTAGGAAAGTTTCTCCTTAATGTCACGCACAATCTCCCTCTCGGCTGTGGTTGTGAAGGAGTAGCCACGTTCAGTCAGGATCTTCATCATGTAGTCAGTCAGATCCCGGCCTGCCAGGTCTAGTCGCAGGATGGCATGAGGCAAGGCGTACCCTTCATAGATTGGCACAGTGTGGGACACACCATCACCAGAATCTAGTACGATGCCAGTTGTGCGACCGGAGGCGTACAAGGACAGCACGGCTTGAATGGCAACATACATGGCCGGTGTGTTGAAGGTTTCAAACATGATCTGGGTCATCTTCTCCCGGTTGGCTTTGGGGTTCAGAGGTGCCTCTGTGAGGAGAACAGGGTGTTCCTCTGGGGCCACTCGCAGCTCATTGTAGAAGGTGTGATGCCAGATCTTCTCCATGTCATCCCAGTTCGTCACAATCCCATGCTCGATTGGGTATTTCAGGGTCAGAATCCCTCTCTTGCTCTGGGCTTCGTCACCAACATAACTGTCTTTCTGACCCATTCCTACCATCACGCCCTAGAATGCGAGACAAGCAAAAAATAAAATGAATTCACAAAATTGAATTGTCATTGAAGAAAAAAAGATTCCTCCCCCCCCGCAGAATGAGAGACCACCCCCCTGCCATGGGGGGGGCCAAGCATCCTTCCCACCAATGGGAGACCTCCACCACCCCCTTCCCACCAATGGGATGCTCATCTGCTTTGCAGTTTGTGCACTAATTGGCTGCCACATTTAGCTGTACAGATTGCTCTTCTCAAAGATAAGTCATTGCCCGTGAAGCTCAAATCAGGATGCACAAATAATATCCTGGGTCTTTAAATACATCTACCCAAGAGATCAGACATCAGTTTAACATCGCATCCAAAAGACAGCACCTCCAACAGTGCCGCACTCCCTCAGTACTGCACTGGGATTGTCAGCCTGCTTTGTGCTCAAGTCTCTGGGGTGGGGCTCAAAGGCAAGAGGGCGACTTACTGAGCTGAGGCACTAAGCCATTCACTAAGAGTGCTGTAACCCACCTACACTGGCAAAACACTCACATTCCCTGGGAACAAGGAGGGTGTCACAAGCTTGGAACCATAACTGCATTAGTGAATCAGACCTAAAGGTGAATCCAGGAGAACAGAGTGTTTTCTTAATGGAAAGACAATCAGTACTGTGGAGGAGAAAACAGATTTGGGTGAACTGGTCTACAAATTATCAAAATAATGCACAGGTTACAAAAGGCTAATGGAACTTTGGCCTCTATGTTGGAATTCAAAAGAGGAAGCGATGCTTCAGTTGTACAGAACCTTGCTCAGACCCCATCTGGAGATACTGGGTTCAGTTCTGGGCACCTCATCTCAGAAAGGTGATATTGGCCTTGGAGGGAGTGCAGCCCAGATTCACCAGAATTATACTGGGGCTAAAAAGGGTTAAATTATGAGGACAGGTTACACAGACTAGGCTTGTATTCCCTTGGGGTGATCTAATTGAGGCATTTAAGATGATTATCTACCCTAGCAAATTGTTTAGAGAAAAACACTATTCCCTCCAGAGGGGAGTTCAGAACAAGGGGGCATAACCTTAAAATTAGAGCTAGGCCATTCAGGGGTGATGTCAGGAAGCACTTCACACAAAGGAGTGTGGAAATCTGGGACTCTCTCCCCAAAAAGGTTGTTGAGACTGGGGGTCAATTGAAAATTTCAAAACAGATGTTATTAAGGGTTACAGAACCAAGGCAGGTAAATGGCATTAAGATCAGCCACAATCTAGTTGCATAGCAGAACTGGCTCAAGGGGCTGAATGGCCTGCTTCTCATCTGACACAGGCCCCACCTGCCAATTACCAGGCTTAAAAACAGATACAGCAGACAGTGGGACTGAACTGTGAAGAGAGTCAGAAGGGAGGAGCAGCCACCAGTCAAACAGAGCTCAGAACTACTGCTACAGGAAATGGGAGACAAGGTGTGTTTCAGGGAGACAGACAGAACCATTCCACACTCAGTTCTGGCCACAATCCAAGAGAACAAAGTCTCAAGTTTCAGCTCATCAGGAGAACTCAATCTGCTTTGAGACAGTGGGGCCAACATTCACCAGGAGTCAGGTACAAGACCCACACTGAAAAACTCAACATGGGAAACTAGGCATTCCTACACTGTAGGAGTAAATGCCAGCAAGGGTTAGAGCTGTTCACAGCCCCCAGAAGGAAGAGATGTGCAATTTGTGGTCCACAAATCAAAAGAGGAAACAAAAAAGTGTTAGTTACAACAGGAACCCAGCTCCTCCTCCACTCCCAATAGGAAAGGACTGAAGGACCTTGCAATGGACCAGTCGAAGGACTCACCTGGTGTCGAGGCCGGCCCACGATGGAGGGGAACACAGCCCTGGGAGCGTCATCCCCCGCAAACCCAGCCTTACACATCCCAGATCCATTATCCACCACCAGAGCAGCAATTTCATCATCAGCCATGGTTTACAAACTAAAGGAAGGGGCTGAAACAGAGGAAAAAAAAGGAACCCCATTAATCAAGCTACAAGACCCTAAAACCAACACAGTTTATACCAACTAGTCATTATATTAAAGCCAGTATCCCACTACTGTCTTAAAGTTCCCTTTTTTAAAAAAAAAGTTACCAACACAAACATCCTGAACACCACACCCAACATTATTAGAATCACATTTAACCCTGCCTCATTTCCCTCCTATCCCACCCAGTTAGTCAGAGTCTCCTTACCACCGTTCACAAAATGCTCTCTCTCCACTCCTTCTCTAATGGAAAACCCCAATATATTTTCACTCAGCCCTCCTCCTTCCTTTAAAGGGCACTGAGTCCCACCCTGACCCAGCATTGGTCAGCCAGTCACAGAGGCTCAGGGGGAGGAGCCAAGAACAACCAATTGAGGCTCAGGGGGAGGAGCCAAGAACAACCAATTGAGGCTCAGGGGGAGGAGCCAAGAACAACCAATTGAGGCTCAGGGGGAGGAGCCAAGAACAACCAATTGAGGCTCGGCGGAGGAGCCAAGAATATCATTCATTTTTTTGCCTTTCATAAAACTTATCGGCATCCTATTGTACCTTCATTTTATTTGAATAATAAACTTTTTCACTTTCTTATTTATTTTTTGTATGAATGTTTGCTTCAAACCTGCTGTTCAATTTAACTATGTCAGTGCCTGGCTCTCTCTTGTCCCCAATTTCCCTCAACCCCCTTCCCCCTCCCGGAAGGAGTTGATTCTGGCTGGGTTAACATTCCTCAGGCACCAGGCAACTCCCTGCTCCGTAATTGGGATTGGACGAAGCCAAGTACAAGTGTTTCCCATCCTGCTACACACACTCACACACTCACACACATGTGCATATACACACTCACGAGTCAATGTCCTCGAGAAAAGAACTCACTATCATCGAATCATAGTAGATACGGCACAGGAGAAGGCCATTTGGCCCATCGTGCCTGTGCTGGCTCTTTGAAAGAGCTATCCAATTAGTCCCACTCCCCTCCTCTTTCCCCATAACCCTGTAAATTTTTTCCCGACGAGTATTTATCCAATTCCCTTTTGAAAGTTATTATTGAATCTGCTTCCACTGCCCTTTCAGTCAGCGCATTCCATAAGACCATGAGAGATAGGAGCAGGAGTAGGCCATTCGGCCTCTCGAGCCTGCTCTGCCATTCAATGAGATCATGGCTGATCTGATTTTTACCTCAACTCCACTTTCCTGCCTTTTCCCCATATCCTTTGACTCCCTTGCTGATCAAAAATTTGTCTAACTCAGCCTTGAATGTATTCAATGACTCGGCCTCCGCAGCTTTTTGGGGTAAAGAATTCCAAAGATTCACGACCCTCTGGGAGAAGAAATTCCTCCTCATTTCCGTCTTAAACGGGCGACCCCTTATTCTGAGACTATGCCCCCTAGTTTTAGGTTCCCCCATGAGGGGTAACACCCTCTCAGCATCTACCCTATCGAGTCCCCTCAGAATCTTGTATGTTTCAATAAGATCTCCTCTCATTCTTCTAAATTCCAATGAGTATAGACCCAACCTGTTCAATCTTTCCTCAAAAGACAACCCTTCCATACCCGGAATCAACCGAGTGAATCTTCTCTGAACTGCCTCCAATGCAAGTATGTCCTTCCTTAAATAAGGGCACCAGAACTGTACGCAGTACTCCAGGTGTGGTCTCACCAGCACCCTGTACAGTTTTAGCATGACTTCCCTGCTTTTATACCCCATCCCCTAGAAATAAAGGCCAATATTCCGTTTGCCTTCTGGATTACCTGCTGCACCTGTATGTTGACTTTTTGTGTTTCATGTACGAGGACACCCAGATCCCTCTGTACCGCAGCATTTTGTAGTATTTCTCCATTCAAATAATATTTTGCTTTTTTATTTTTCCTCCCAAAGTGGATGATTCACATTTTCCCACATTATATTCCATCGGCCAAATTTTTGCCCATTCGCCTAACCTGTCAATATCCCTTTGCAGACACATTGGGCCCGATATTACCAGGGAGGCAGGAAGGCAGCGTGGGTAACCCGCCCAGTGAAATCCTTCCATTGCCCACGTGATCGCGGGTAAATTGAAGCCACTTACCGTGGCTTCCGGGCTTCCCGTCGTCAACCTGCGCAGCGTGCGGTCTGCGCACCCGCGTCACAGGCTGTCAGCTAGAGGACCCCTATTTAAAGAGGCAGTCCTCCAATGACTGATCCTGCAGCAAACAATGACACAGGACCATGGAGCAGACCAGGGTAAAGGCTGCTCCCAGGTTTAATGATGCCTCATTCCAGGTCTTACTGGATGGGGTGAGGAGGAGGAGGGAGATCTTGTACCCGGTGGACGGGAGGAAGTGGCCTGTCTCTGCCACCAACAAGGCCTGGCTCGAGGTGGCAGAGGAGGTCACCAGCAGCAGCAACGTCTCCCGCACCTGGATCCAGTGCAGGAAACGCTTCAATGACCTAACTAGGTCAGTCAAAGTGAGTACACTTACTCATTCTCCTACACTCCATCTTCCACATCACCGCCCCCACCCCACAACTCCTTCTGCACTGTCAACACTACTCTATCACATCACTCCTCACACCCACTCAAACCTCATCCTCATCTTACCTGCACTTCCTCACCTCCCCAGTACTCATCCCACCACTACCACTCAACCCACTCCTCATACAATCTCATGGCTCTGTCTCATTCTCACCCTCTGATGCATCTCTTTCACGGTCAGCCTCACCCAAACCAATGCATTCAGCGGTTGGCCACGTCACCATCACTCACTCACGCCTCTCTACTTTCTCCCCTTATAGGAGAAGAGAGCCCAGAATGCACGGGAGAGGGCGAAGACCAGAGGGGGGGGCCGCAAGATCAGACCGTCCTCTCGGACGCGGATCAGGAGGCTCTCGAATTGAGTCGCACCCTCGAGTGCCTGTCTGTGGGGGATGCCGAGACTGCCACCCGACAAACGGCTGGTGACAGATCTTTAACATTCAGCACTCACAATAACAAATGATGTTAACATGCCTTGCCATCTTCAGCACCTCAACATCCGTCATCATGCTTGATATTGCCTTCTGTTCTTTTACAGGGCCTTTAGCGACCGCCGTGACGGCGGAGGGAGATTCCTCAGAGGACCTGCCGGCCTCTGAGGGGGCACCGTCACATCTGAGCGAGCCATCCACCAGCGCAGATACACACTCCTCGGTGGGTCCCCGTCCTAAGTTAGTTGGGGTCACACATGGTGAGTCACCACACACACGTGAGCACGAGCAGACACTGGTGGCAGGGGCAGCTGTGGAGAGTCCGTGTCGGTGGGAGCACTCTTCCCCAGGCTCTGCTCAGCTGGACACAGATGCTGAACCCTGGGGGCCATCCTTTAAAAGGAGAATGATCGAGGGGCAGCAGCACATTTGCGAGGTGCTGGAACAGGTGCCACGCGCACTCTCCACAATCGCACAGAGGATGGAGGAGTCCAACTCCTGCATCAGTGGAATAGTGGCACAGGTACAGGAGGGAATCTCTGAGATACTGTCACAGGGACGTGAGGGCATCTCTGAGATAGTGTCGCGGGTAAGTGCGGGAATGTCTGTGATGGAGAGAAGGCTAGCCTCCATCGAGCTCCAACAATGAGTCCATTGAGGCCCTGACAATGGTCCTTCAGACTCAAGGTGAGCAACTTTCTGCCTCCATAAACAGGCAGGCAGATACTCTGGCACTGGCCTTACAAGGCTTCACACATCCTCCAAACTGTCGTCCAGCAGAGTGGTAGGAGTGATGTGGGCCTGGCCCAGGGGAGGGAAGATGGCGAAAGGGGTTATGGAAGTGGGGACGCCACTCAAAGCGCTCCCACGTCTCACCCGTTGCCCCCCTCTGAACCAGTACCCGCAATGCTGCCTCCTCTCCGGGTGGCCGAGTCTGCCCCTGCACAGGTGCAGGTGGAGCAGTCTTTGGAGGGGCCCTCACGAGCACCGAAACCCAGAGGGTGTAGACCCAAAGCATCTAATCGGTCAGGGCATGACCAAGAGCAACCTGCCACTACCTCTGCTGCAGCCACAGGGGATGCACCACGTAGGAGTAGTCGGAAGTGAAAGGCAAAGGTTTTGTGAACACAAAAGGGATGCACAAGGGTGTTTGACGGTTTGTCATATTTTTTATTTATATTTCGTTTTTGTTCAACTCACATTAAATATTATTATTGTCACCACTACTGCCACGTCTTGGCCATTCTTGACTGGCTTGTGTAATAAGTCCCTTTCATGAGGTTCACCATGAACACCCACACTTGATGCCACCCATTGGGTCACCCTACAGTGGGTGTGTGTGTAGTTGCGGGACTATTTTGTGCAGGTGCCTGTGGTGCAGCACTGTGTTGTGGAGCTCCACGTGGCGGAGGTGGACGGCGTGCCTGGCGAGGCCGGTGATGTTGTTCGTCCTCGGATGAATTGATGAATGCAGCTATGGCGACCCCCATCCTGATGGTGTGAGTTTGAGGGGGTCCGCAAAGTAGGTAAATGTGTTTGCACAGCAGAGTTTAGGGTATAAATTAATAATTTTGAGTGGAAAGACAAAGGTGTTGCAGCCAAAACTTTGTCTGAAGTGACAGATTGCCCTAAATGAGGTTTTCCCCCCAACTGTCAAATAATCCTTTGCATCTCCCACTGGCTGCTGGCTGAAACACGTCTGCTCCAACAGGGAGTGTTTCCCACAGCACGGGAAACACGCTGAGGATCCTTCAAAATTGCACCCCTGCCGAAATCTCCACTCAATGAGTTCTCTCAAGTACCTCAACTGGGTAAATAAGTATCTAAATTATCATCCCGCCGGCTTTAATTCCTTCATCCAAGTCATTGATATATATTGTAAATAGTTGAGGCCCCATTACTGAGCCCTGCGACACCCCACTAGTTACAGATTGCCATTTTGAAAATGACCCTTTCATCCCGACTCTTTGTTTTCTGTTAGTTAGCCAATCCTCTATCCATGCCAGTATATCTCCCCCAACACCATGAGCTCTTACCTTGTGCAGTAATCTTTTATTTGGCACCTTATCGAATGCCTTTTGGAAATCCAAATATACTGCATCCATTGGTTCCCCTTTATCCACCCTGCCTGTTACTTCCACAAAGAACTCTCTAATAAATTTGTCAGACATGATTTCCCCTTCATAAAACCATGTTGACTCTCCTTGATTGTATTATGAGTCTCCAAATGTCCTGCTACTACTTCCTTAATAATGGATTCTATCATTTTCCCAATGACAGATGTTAGGCTAACTGGTCTATCGTTTCCTGCTTTCTGTCTCACTCCCTTCTTGAATAGGGGTGTTATGTTTGCAGTTTTCCAATCCGCTGGGACCTTTCCAGAATCTAGTGAATTCTGGAAGATTACAACCAATGCATCCACTATCTCTGTAGCTACTTCCTTTAAGACCCTTGGATGCAAGTCATCAGGTCCAGGGGACTTGTCAGCCTTTAGACCCATTAGTTTACCAAGTACTTTTTCTCTAGTGATAGTGATTGTTTTTAGTTCCTCTCTCCCCTTTGCCCCTTGATTTTCCATTATTATTGGTATGCTGAATTCCAGAGGTGAGGTGAGAGTGACTGCCCTTGACATCAAGGCAGCATTTAACCGAGTGTGGCACGAAGGAGCCCTAGTAAAATTGAAGTCAATGGGAATCAGGGGGAAAACTCTCCAGTGGCTGGAGTCATACCTAACACAAAGGACGATGGTAGTGGTTGTTGGAGGCCAATCATCTCAGCCCCAGCGCATTGCTGCAGGGGTTCCTCAGGGCAGTGTCCTCGGCCCAACCATCTTCAGCTGCTTCATCAATGACCTTCCCTCCATCATAAGGTCAGAAATGGGGATGTTCGCTGATGATTGCACAGTGTTCAGTTCCATTCGCAACCCCTCAAATAATGAAGCAGTCCGAGCCTGCATGCAGCAAGACCTGGACAACATCCAGGCTAGGGCTCATAAGTGGCAAGTAACATTCGCACCAGATAAGTGCCAGGCAATGACCATCTCCAACAAGAGAGAGTCTAACCACCTCCCCTTGACATTCAACGGCATTTCAATCGCCGAATCCCCCACCATCAACATCCTGGGGGTCACCTTTGACCGGAAACTTAACTGGACCAGCCACATAAATACTGTGGCTACGAGAGCAGGTCAGAGGCTGGGTATTCTGTGGCGAGTGACTCACCTCCTGACTCCCCAAAGCCTTTCCACCATCTACAAGGCACAAGTCAGGAGTGTGATGGAATACTCTCCACTTGCTTGGATGAGTGCAGCTCCAAAAACACTCAAGAAGCTCGACACCATCCAAGATAAAGCAGCCCGCTTGATTGGCACCCCATCCACCACCCTAAACATTCACTCCCTTCACCACCGGCGCACAGTGGCTGCAGTGTGTACCATCCACAGGATGCACTGTAGCAACTCGCCAAGGCTTCTTCGACAGCACCTCCAAAACCCGCGACCTCTACCACCTAGAAGGACAAGAGCAGCAGGCACATGGGAACACCACCACCTGCACGTTCCCCTCCAAGTCACACACCATCCCGACTTGGAAATTAATCGCCGTTCCTTCATCGTCGCTGGGTCAAAATCCTGGAACTCCCTTCCTAACAGTTTTGTGACATCTGCAAACTTTGAAATTATCCCCTATATACCCAAGTCCAGGTCATTAATATATATCAAAAAGAGCAGTGGTCCTAATACTGACCCCTGGGGAACACCACTGTAAACTTCCCTCCCGTCTGAAAAACAACCGATCACCACTACCCTCTGCTTTCTGTCCCCGAGCTAATTTCCTATCCACGCTGTCACTGTCCCTTTAATCTCATGGGTTTTAATTTTGCTAACAAGCCTATCATGTGGCACTTTATCAAATGCCTTTTGAAAGTCCATATACACATCAACCGCACTACCCTCATCAACCCTCTCCGTTACTTCATCAAAGAACTCAAATCAAGTTAATCAAACACAATTTTCCTTTAACAAATCCGAGCTGATTTTCATTTATTAGCCCAGACTTTTCCAAGTGCCAATGAGGATTGGAAGATTGTGGCCAGAGCCTCCGCAATTTCCACCCTTACTTCCCTCAGTAACCCGGGATGCATCTCATCCGGACTTTTCTATTTTGAGTACTGCCAATTTTTTAAGTACCTCCTCTTTATCTATTTTTATCCTCTCCGATATCGCTACGACCTCCTCCTTTACTGCTACAATGGCAGCATCCTCTTCTCTAGTGAAGACAGATGTGAAATATTCATTTAGTGCCTCAGCCAAGCCCTCAGCCTCCTCAAGAGGATCTCCTTCCTTTTTTGACCCTACTCGGTCCCACACTTCCTTTGACTATCCTTTTACTATTTATATGTTTATAAAAGACTTTTGAGTTCCTCTTTATGTTGGCCACTAATCTATTCTCATACTCTCTCTCTGTGCCCCTCTTATTCCCTTTAAGATCTCCTTGGTACTTTCTGTATTCAGCCTGGTTCTCTACTGTATTATAAGCCTTACATAGGCCTCCTTTTTCTATTGCATTTTAATCTCTATCTTTAGTCATCCAGGGAGCTCTAGCTTTGGATGCCCTTCCTTTCCCCCTCATAGGGGAAGAGTCTACTCTGTACCCGAACCAACTCCTCCTTAAAGCCTCCCATTGTTCAATTACTGTTTTGACTTCCAATTTTAGATTCCAATCCACCTGGGCAAGATCCCTTTTTAAACTCACTGAAATTTGCCCTCCTCCAGTTAAGTATTTTCACATTTGATTGTTCCTTGTCCTTTTCCACAACTATTCTAAACCTAATGATATGATGATCACTGTTTCCCAAATGCCCCCCCACCGAAACATGCTCCAACTGCCCCACTTCATTCCCCAGAACTAGATCCAGCACTGTTTCCTTCCCAGTTGGGCTGGAAACACATGGGGCCTGATTTTGCCAGGGGTGCGGGTTCCCGGCGGGTGGGCAAGCAGGCGCGTGGGTAACGCGCCCGGTGAAATTAGTGGGTTTCCCGCGCGATCATAGCAGGCAACGCACTAATTGGATCCACTTACCTGGTCCTCCGGGTTCCCCGCTGCTGATCTGCGCGTCGGGCGGGCTGCGCATGCGCAGTAAGATCTGTCAGCTGGAGGCGCTCAATTTAAAGGGGCAGTCCTCCACTGACAGATGCTGCAAGAAATAGCAAAGATGACTGCATGGAGCAGCCCAGGGGGACGGCTGCTCCCAGTTTAATGATCCCTCACCCCAGGTATCAATACATGGGGTGAGGAGGAGGGGGAGGACAGAGATCTTCCACCCGGCGGGCGGGAGGAAGCGGCCTGCCTCTGCCACCAGGAAGGCCTGGCTCGAGGTGGCAGAGGGGGTCACCTGCACCATCAACATATCGCCCACCTGCATACAGTGCAGGAGGCGCTCCAATGACCTCAGTAGGTCAGCCACGGTGAGTACACGTAGTCTTTCCCCTACATTCCGTCTGCCACATCACTGCCCCCACCCCACATCTCCTTCGGCACTGCCAACACTACTCTGTCACATCACCCCTCACACCCACTCAAACCCCATCCTCATCCTCATCTTACCTGCACTTACTCACCTCGCCAGTACTCATCCCGCCACTACCACTCAACCCAATCCTCATACAATCTCATGGCTCTATCCCATACTCACCCTCTCGTGCATCTCTCTCACGGTCAGCCTCACTCAACCTGCCACCACCTGTGCTGCAGCCACAGGGCATGCATCACATACGTGCAGTAGGCAGCGTAAGGCAAACGTGTCGTGAGCATGAAGGGGATGCACAAGGGTGTTTGAGGGTTTGTCATGGTTGTTACTTCTATTGAATTTCAGAACAACTCACATCACACATTATATTGGCACCACTACTGCCATGTCTTCGCGAATCCTGTCCGGTTTGTGCAATAAAGCCCGCTCCTCGGTATCACTATGAGGACCCACCACTGATGCCACCCATTGTGTCACTACAGAGTGGTTGTAGGTGTATTTGCAGGGCTCTTCTGCGCAGACGACTGAGAGACATCAGCGATGTCCCCAGTGGCACCCTGGAAGGCTGTGGAGGAGAAGTTCGGGAGGGCAGTGGTGACTTTGACACCGACAGGTAGGAAGATGGTGCACGGGCCAGCCAGGAGCAGCTGGGCATGAAAGAGGCTGCAGATGTCCACGGCTACATGTCGAGTGACTCTGAGCCTCCGTGTGCACTGCTGCTCAGAGAGGTCCAGGAGGCTGAGCCTCGGTCTGTGGAACCTGTGGCGAGGGTAGTGCCCTCTGCGACGCATCTCTCTCTGCGGTAGCCCTCCCTCCTGCTGTACAGGTGGATGTGTCACAGCACTGTGTTGTGGAGCTCCATGTGTCAGAGGTGGACGGCGTGGATGGCGAGGCTGGTGAGGCTGGTGATGCTGTTCGCCCTCTGAGGAGGTCATGACTGCAGCTACGGTGGCCCCCATCCGCAAGATGTACATCTGAGGGGGTCCGCAAGGTAGGTACATGTCTCCGGACCCCGGGGTAAGTGTGCTGGTTGGTGACTTTGACCATCAGGAGGAGGGTGGTGGGGGCCAAACTTTGTCCCAAGTGACAGAGTGGCCTCCTGCAATGGGTGAGGGTCTCCCCCCCTCCACCTGTCAAATGGACCTTTGCAGCTGCCACAGGCTGACGGCTGCAACACGTCCATTCGAGCTGGGAGTGTTTCCCCCAGTGTGGGAAACAGTCCCATGTTGCTCAAAAATCACACACAGTCCCTTAATCAGGTCAGTTAATGACCTGAAATAGCAAAGTAAATAGCGTCAAGTGGAACCCCGCTGGCTTTAATTGCCTGCGGGATTCCCACCAGCGGGGGCTGCGCGCGCACGCCGGCGCGTCAGCGGGGAACCCAGAAGTGGGCGGGATCGAGGCGCGATCCGGTCCCGCTCCTGGATTTCGCAATTTTCGAGGCCCCCCCGCCGAGAGCGGGTGCTAAAATCGGGCCCACTGTTCCAGGAAGTTCTCTTGAGCACATTTCAGGAATTCCTCCCCCTCTTTGCCATTTACACTGTTACTGTCCCAGTCTATATTGGAATAACTGAAGTCCCCCATTATCGCTACTCTATAGTTCTTGCATCTTTCTGTAATTGGCCTGCAAATTTGCTCCTCTATCTCCTTCCCACTATTTGGTGGCCTATAATATATACCCAGTTGCGTAATAGCTCCTCTATTGTTCCTTAATTCTAACCAAATGGATCCAGTCTTTGACCCCCAACCACATCATCCCTTTCCAGTGCTATAATAGTTTCTTTGATCAATAATGCCCCCTTTTCTTTCCGTCCCTTTCTTTCCTGAATACCTTGCAGCCAGGAATATTAAGTACCCAATCCTCCCCTTCTTTGAGCCAGGTCTCTGTTATTGCCACTATATCATAGTCCCATGTGGCGACTTGAGTTTGCAGCTCACCAACCTTATTTACCACACTATGTGATTTACACACATGCACTCCAATCTCATTTTAGACTGCCTCGCATTCGTTCCCTGCCTGATCCCTCCTATTTCTGAACTATTCTTTACTCTAGTGCTACTTGTCCTCCCAGTCCTCTGTGCTCCTCGCTAACGTTTCCTCCTGGTGCCCATCACCCTGCCAAATTAGTTTAAATCGTCCCCCACAGCACTAGTTAACCTCCCCGTGAGGACATTGGTCCCAGCTCTGTTGAGGTGCAACCCGTCCATCTTGAACAGGTCCCTCCTGCCCCAGAACTGGTCCCAATGCCCCAGGAATCTGAAGCCCTCCCTCCTGCACCGTTGCTCCAACCACACATTAACCTGTCTTATCCCACTATTCCTATACTCACTAGCGCGTAGCACTGGGAGTAATCCAGAGATTATGATCCACGATAAGAGAAAACATTGGACAGACTCTTCAGCAACGACCCAGACACCATTTGAGAGCAAAACTCCGACGTTGTGAGAGCAGTCGACCCTAGGGACTGGTGCCCAGGTTGGGAGAGGTCCCTGTACACTTGACATAGAAACAGAGAAAATAGGAGCAAGAGTAGGCCATTCGGCCCTTCGGGCCTGCTCCGCCATTCAAAATGATCATGGCTGATCATCTAACTCAGTACCCTGTTCCCGCTTTTTCCCCATATCCCTTGATCCCTTTAGCATTAAGAAATCTATCTATCTCCTTCTTGAATACATCTAATGACTTGGCCTCCACTGCCTTCTGTGGTAGAGAATTCCACAGGTTCACCACCCTCTGAGTGAAGACATTTCTCCTCATCTCGGTTCTAAACGGCATTCCCCGTATCCTGAGACTGTGACCCCTGGCTCTGGACTCCCCAGCCATCGGGAACATCCTCCCTGCATCTAGTCTGTTTAATCCTGTTAGAATTTTATATGTTTCGATGAGGTCACCTCTCATTCTTCTAAACTCTAGTGAATATAGGCCTAGTCGAACCAATCTCTCCTCATACGTCAGTCCTGCCATCCCAGGAATCAGTCTGGTAAACCTTCGTTGCACTCCCTCCATGGCAAGGACATCCTTCCTCAGATAAGGAGACCAAAACTGCACACAATACTCCAGATGTGGTCTCACCAAGGCCCTGTACAACTGCAGTAAGACATCCCTGCTCCTGTACTCAAATCCTCTTGCAATTAAGGCCAACATACCATTCGCCTTCCTAACTGCTTGCTGCACCTGAATGCTCGCTTTCAGCGACTGGTGTACAAGGACACCCAGGTCTCGTTGCACCTCCCCTTTTCCCAATCTATCACCATTCAGATAATAATCTGCCTTTCTGTTTTTACAACCAAAGTGGATAACCTCACATTTATCCAGTTATACTGCATCTGCCATGTTCTTGCCCACTCACCCAACTTGTCTAAATCACATTGGAGCCTCTTTGCATCCTCCTCATAGCTCACATTCCACCCCAGCTTTGTGTCGTCAGCAAACTTGGAAATGTTACATTCCGTTCCCTCATCCAAATCATTGATATATATTGTGAATAGCTGGGGCCCAAGCACTGATCCCTGCGGTACCCCACTAGTCACTGCCTGCCACCCGGAAAAAGACCCGTTTATTCCTACTCTCTGTTTCCTGTCTGTCAACCAATTCTCAATCCATGCCAGTATATTACCCCCAATCCCATGTGCTTTAATTTTGCACACTAACCTCTTGTGTGGGATCTTATCAAAAGCCTTCTGAAAATCCAAGTACACCACATCCACTGGTTCTCCCCGATCTATTCTACTAGTTACATCCTCAAAAAACTCCAGTGGATTTGTTAAGCATGATTTCCCTTTCATAAACCCATGCTGATTTTGTCCAATCCTGTTAATGCCCTCCAAGTGTTCTGCTATCACATCTTTTATAATAGACTCTGGCATTTTCCCCACTACTCTGCCATCATTGAGGATGGGACATGCCTGGGCAATTTTCCACATTGTCGGGTAGATGCCAGTGTTGTAGCTGTACTGGAACAGTTTGGCTAGAGGCGCAGCTAGTTCTGGAGCAAAAGTCTTCAGCGTTACAGCGGGGCCCATAGTCTTTGCTGTATCCAGTGCACTCAGCCATTTCTTAATATCACATGGAGTGAATCAAATTGGCTGAATACTGGCTTCTGTGATGGTGGGGATATCGGGAGGAGGCCGAGATGGATCATCCACTCGCCACTTCTGGCTGAAGATGGTTGCAAACGCTTCAGCCTTGCCTTTTGCACTCACGTGCTGGACTCTGCCATCATTGAGGATGGGGATGTTTGCAGAGCCTCCTCCTCCCGTTAGTTGTTATAATTGTCCACCACCATTCACGACTGGATGTGGCAGGACTGCAGAGCTTTGATCTGATCCGTTGGTTGTAGAATCGCTTAGCTCTGTCTATAACATGTTGCTTCCGCTGTTTAGCATGCATGTAGTCCTGAGTTGTAGCTTCACCAGGTTGGCACCTCATTTTTAGGTACGCCTGGTGCTGCTCCTGGCATGCTCTTCTACACTCCTCATTGAACCAGGGTTGATCCCCTGGCTTGTTGGTAATGGTAGAGTGAGGACTATGCCGGGCCATGAGGTTACAGATTGTGCTGGAATACAATTCTGCTGCTGCTGATGGCCCACAGCGCCTCATGGACGCCCAGTTTTGAGCTGCTAGATCTGTTCTGAATCTATCCCATTTAGCACGGTGGTAGTGCCACACATAGAAACATAGAAAATAGGAGCAAGAGTAGGCAATTCGGCCCTTCGAGCCTGCTCCGCCATTCCATATGATCATGTCTGATCCTCTATCTCAATACTATATTCCCACTCTCTCCCCATACCCCTTGATGCCTTTTGTGTCAGAAATCTATCTAGCTCCTTCTTAAATATATTCAGTGACTTGGCCTCCACAGCCTTCTGTGGTAGAGAATTCCACAGGTTCACCACCCTCTGAGTGAAGAAATTTCTCCTCATCTCAGTCCTAAATGTCCTACCCCGTATCCTGAGACTGTGACCCCTCGTTCTGGACCCCCCCAGCCAGGGGAAACATCCTCCCTGCATCCAGTCTGTCTAGCCCTGTCAGAATTTTATATGTTTCAATGAGATCCCCTCTCATTCTTCTAAACTCGAGTGAATACAGGCCGAGTCGACCCAATCTCTCCTCATATGACAGTCCTGCCATCCCAGGAATCAGTCTGGTGAACCTTCACTGCACTCCCTCTATGGCAAGTATATCCTTTCTTAGGTAAGGAGACCAAAACTGCACACAATACTCCAGGTGTGGTCTCACCAAGGCCCTGTATAACTGCAGTAAGACATCCTTGCTCCTGTACTCAAATCGTCTTGCAATGAAGGCCAACATACCATTTGCCTTCCTAACTGCTTGCTGCACAAGAGGCCAGAATTGGAGGAGCGCAGAGATCCCGGAGGGTTGTAGGGCTGGAGGAGGTTACAGAGATAGGGAGGGGCGAGGCCATGGAAGGATTTGAAAACAAGGATGAGAATTTTAAACTCGAAGCATCACAAAGGCAGCATCGCCTGAATCGTCAAAGAGATTGAATGTTTCCAAACCCAGTTCCGCCCCTTCATGCTTTGACTAACAGTGTGTTCCCACATCCAGTCCATGGGCAGCAGAAACAGATCAGGGCCATACTTGCTCTCGAGGCAGTACAAAGAAGGTTCACTCGGTTAATCCCGGGGATGAGGGGGCGGACATATGAGGAGAGGTTGAGTAGATTGGGACTCTACTCATTGGAGTTCAGAAGAATGAGAGGCGATCTTATTGAAACATATAAGATTGTGAAGGGTCTTGATCGGGTGGATGCAGTAAGGATGTTCCCAAAGATGGGTGAAACTAGAACTAGGGGGCATTATCTTAGAATAAGGGGCTGCTCTTTCAAAACTGAGATGAGGAGAAACTTCTTCACTCAGAGGGTGGTAGGTCTGTGGAATTTGCTGCCCCAGGAAGCTGTGGAAGCTACATCATTAGATAAATTTAAAACAGAAATAGACAGTTTCCTAGAAGTAAAGGGAATTAGGGGTTATGGGGAGCGGGCAGGAAATTGGACATGAAGCTGAGTTCGGATCGGTCAATGCCCTGTGGGTGGCGGAGAGGGCCCAGGGGCTATGTGGCCGGGTCCTGCTCCGACTTCTTGTGTTCTTTAGATTTGTGGTTGGGATCAGATCAGCCATGATCTTATTGAATGGCGGAGCAGGCTCGAGGGGCCGATTGGCCTACTCCTGCTCCAATTTCTTATGTTCTTATGTTCTTATGATGTGTCCTTGTCGGTCCTCAGACCCAGATCACGGGTATCATTGCCTCTGCACACAACTGAATGGACTTCCCACATGAGTCGAACGAGTCGGACCAATTTATCCAGAGCACTCACTCAGATACACTCTCTCGCACACTCACTCAGAAAGACTCTCTCGCACACTCACTCAGATACACTCTCTCGCACACTCACTCAGATACACTCTCTCGCACACTCACTCAGATACACTCTCTCGCACACTCACTCAGATACACTCTCTCGCACAGTCTCTCCCACAATCACTCAGATACACTTGTATGCGTACATCGCACATACACATTCACACACATGCACACACACACACACTCACTCTCACACTTACTTATGTACACACACACACACACACACACAAAGATGTACACAACGGCGACTTGTATTTAAACGCACTCTCACACATACTCCGCCAAACACGCGCGAGGAAGTAGAGTGATTGTAAAATGATTAAGTGGAAAGCAGGAGCTGTTGGAGTGGCCGGAGTGATTAACAGGAGACGATGGGAAGCCTGGTACCAGAAATAACAAAATCATAGAACCATAGAAAGGTTACACCATGGAGGAGGCCATTCGGCCCATCGAGTCCGTGCCGCCTCTCTGCAAGAGCAATCCAGCTAGTCCCACTCCCCCGCCCTTTCCCCGAAGCCCTGCAATTCTTTTCCTTTCATGTACTTATCCAGTTCCCATTTGAAAATCATGATTGAATCTGCCTCCACCACCCCCTCGGGCAGTGCATCCCAGATTATAACCATTCACTGTGTACATACTGAGATAAAACAAACACACTCACAAATAAAACAAGACAGACTGGTATAACCTTGGTGAATCGACACTGTAGATCTACGTTTGGAGTAAGGATACACCCAGCAATTATAGCCCAGTCAGTTTAACCTCGGTGGTGGGGAAACTTTTTAGAAACGAAAATCCGGGACAGAATTAACAGTCACTTGGACAAGTGTGGATTGATTAGGGAAAGGCCAGCATGGATTTGTTAAAGGCAAATCGTGTTTAACTAACTTGATAGAGTTTTTTGATGAGGTAACAGAGGGGGTAGATGAGGGCAGTGCGGTTGATGTTGTGTAAATGGACTTTCAAAAGGCGTTTGATAAAGTGCCACATAATAGGCTTGTCATCAAGATTGAAGCCCATGGAATAAAAGGGGCAGTGGCAGCATGGATAGGAAATTGGCTCAGTGACAGGAAACAGAGAGTAGTGGTGAACGGTTGTTTTACGGACTGGAGGGAGGTGTACAGTGGTGTTCCCCAGGGGTTGGTGCTGGGACCACTGCTTTTCTTGATATATATTAATGACTTGGACTTGGGTGTACAGGGCACAATTTCAAAATTTGCAGATGACACAAAACTTGGAAGTGTAGTGAACAGTGAGGAGGATAGTGATAGACTTCAAGAGGATATAGACAGGCTGGTGGAATAGGTGGTCATGTGGCAGATGAAATTTAATACAGAGAAGTGCGAAGTGATACATTTTGGTAGGAAGAATGAGGAGAGGCAATATAAATTAAAGGGTATAATTCTAAAGGGTTGCAGGGACAGAGAGATCTGGGAGTATATGTGCACAAATCATTGAAGGTGGCAGGACAGGTTGAGAAAGCGGTTAAAAAAGCATACGGGATCCTGGGCTTTATAAGTAGAAGCATTGGCCCCGATATTAGGAGGGAGGCGGGTTGCCAGCGGGGGGTCGACTGGGCGCGTGGGTAACCCGCCCAGTAAAATCGGTGGGTTCCCCACGCGATCGCGAGTAAATTGAATCCACTTATCTTGGCTTCCGGGTTTCGCGCTGGAAAGCTGCGCAGCGGGCGGACTGCACACCCGCATCATCGGCTGTCAGCTGGAGGAGCCCTATTTAAAGGGGCAGTCCTCCAATGCTGCTCCTGCAGCAAACAGCCAAAATTACAGCATGGAGCAGCCCAGGGGAAAGGCTGCTCCCAGATTTACTGATGCCTCACTCCAGGTGCTACTGGATGGGGTGAGGAGGAGGAGGGAGATCTTGTACCCGGCGGACGGGAGGAAGTGGCCTGTCTCTGCCACCAAGAAGGCCTGGCTCGAGGTGGCAGAGGAGGTTACCAGCAGCAGCAACGTCTCCCGCACCTGGATCCAGTGCAGGAGGCGCTTCAATGACCTAACTAGGTCAGCCGAAGTAAGTACACTTACTCATTCTCCTACACTCCATCTGCCACATCACTGCCCCCACCCCACACCTCCTTCTGCACTGCCAACACTACTCTATCACATCACTCCTCACACCCACTCAAACCTCATCCTCATCTTACCTGCACTTCCTCACCTCCCCAGTACTCATCCCACCACTACCACTCAACCCAATCCTCATACAATCTCATGGCTCTATCTCATACTCACCCTCTGATGCATCTCTTTCACGGTCAGCCTCACCCAACCTACCACTACCTGTGCTGCAGCCACAGGGGATGCATCAGATATGTGTAGTAGGAAGCGTAAGGCAATGATTTTGTGAGCATGAAGGAGATGCACAAGGGTGTTTGACGGTTTGTCATATTTATATTTGATTTTGGTTCAACTCACATTAAATATTATTATTGTCACCACTACTGCCACGTCTTGGCCATTCTTGACTGGCTTGTGTAATAAGTCCCTTTCATGAGGTTTACCATGAACACCCACCCTTGATGCCACCCATGGGGTCACCCTACAGTGGGTGTGTGTGTAGTTGCACGACTATTTTGTGCAGGTGCCTGTGGTGCAGCACTGTGTTGTGGAGCTCCACGTGGCGGAGGTGGACGGTGTGCCTGGCGAGGCCGGTGATGTTGCTCGTCCTCGGATGAATTGATGAATGCAGCTATGGCGCCCCCCATCCTGATGGTGTGAGTTTGAGGGGGTCCGCAAAGTAGGTAAATGTGTTTGCACAGCAGAGTTTAGGGTATAAATTAATAATTTTGAGTGGAAAGACAAAGGTTTTGCAGCCAAAACTTTGTCTGAAGTGACAGAGTGCCCTGCTGCAATAAATGAGGTTTTCCCCCCAACTGTCAAATAATCCTTTGCATCTCCCACTGGCTGCTGGCTGAAACACGTCTGCTCCAACAGGGAGTGTTTCCCACAGCACGGGAAACACGCTGAGGATCCTTCAAAATCACACCCCTGCCGAAATCTCCACTCAATGAGGTCTCTCAAGAACCTCAACTGGGTAAATAATTATCTAAATTATCATCCCGCCGGCTTTAATTGCCGGTGGGAGTCCCGCATGCGGGAGCTGCGCGTGAACCCGAACACGTCACTGGGGAACCCGGAAGTGGGCGGGTTGGAGCCGGGCTCCGAACCCGCTCCGGGATTCCCCGATTTTACAAGCCCCCCACTCCGCCACGAAAGCACCCACTTGGCCACCCGCAAATCGACCCCATAGAGTACAAAAGGAAGGAGGTTATGATGAACCTTTATAAAACACTGGTTTGGCCACAACTGGAGTATTGTGTCCAGTTCTGGGCACCGCACTTTAGGAAAGAAGTGAAGGCCTTAGAGAGGGTGCAGAAGAGATTTACTAGAATGGTTCCAGGGATGAGGGACTCCAGTTACATGGATAGACTGGAGAAGCTGGGGTTGTTCTCTTATCTCCCTATTTACAAAACCCAGAGTAATTGCAGGAGAATACAATGTTTATTCCTCTCTTCATTTAAGGAAAGAAAGAAAGACTGACTTGCATTTCTACAGTGCCTTTCATGACCTCAGGACGTCCCAAAGTACTTTACAGCCAATGAAGTGCTTTTTGAAGTGTGGGCACTGTTGTGCCTCTTGTCCGACTGACCTTCTGACTGTTTCCAGCCTTTTCTGTTTTTGTTTTCAAATAAAAATTGAAATGTTTTAGAAGGGGGACCCCTTTCTCACCTGACCCCCCCCATCCCTAGTCCCAGTAAGAGTTAACCATGTAGACCACAAGACCATGAGAGATAGGAGCAGGAGTAGGCCATTCGGCCCCTCCAGCCTGCTCCGCCATTTAATGAGATCATGGCTGATCTGATTTTTACCTCAACTCCACTTTCCTGCCCTTTCCCCATATCCTTTGACTCCCTTGCTGATCAAAAGATAGAGTGGGACTTGAGTCATGTATAGGCCCAGTCCGGGCAGGGTCCCTTCCCTGAAGGACATTAGTGAAACCAGTTGGGTTTTTACGACCATCTGACAGCTTTGTGGTCAGGTAGACAGATTTTTGGATTCTAGGTGAATCAAGGGAAATGGGAATCAGGCAGGAAAGTGGAGTTGAGGTCAAAGATCAGCCATGATCTTATTGAATACTGGAGCAGGCTCAGGGGGTGGGGGGCTGTATGGCCTACTCCTGCTCCTATTTCTTATGTTACTTTATTTGATTACCAGGTTTAATGAATTCAATTTCTCAACATGGCATAGATGGGATTTAAACCCACTGCCTTAATATTGCTAGTCCAGTACCATAACCACTAGGCTACTGGACCCATTCGCTGGACAGACCATTGTCCCCCCACTCCTCCCCTCTCTCCCAGTGGGCCGATGAATGGCAGATGGAGTTTAATTTCGATAAATGTGAGGTGATGCATTTTGGTAGATCAAATCGGGCCAGGACCTACTCCGTTAATGGTAGGGCGTTGGGGAGAGTTATAGAACAAAGAGATCTAGGAGTACAGGTTCATAGCTCCTTGAAAGTGGAGTCACAGGTGGATAGGGTGGTGAAGAAGGCATTCAGCTTGCTTGGTTTCATTGGTCAGAACATTGAATACAGGAGTTGGGATGTCTTGTTGAAGTTGTACAAGACATTAGTAAGGCCACACTTGGAATACTGTGTACAGTTCTGGTCACCCTATTATAGAAAGGATATTATTAAACTAGAAAGAGTGCAGAAAAGATTTACTAGGATGCTACCGGGACTTGATGGTTTGACTTATAGGGAGAGGTTAGACAGACTGGGACTTTTTTCCCTGGAGAGTAGGAGGTTGAGGGGTGATCTTATAGAAGTCTATAAAATAATGAGGGGCATAGATAAGGTAGATAGTCAAAATCTTTTCCCAAAGGTAGGGGAGTCTATAACGAGGGGGCATAGATTTAAGGTGAGAGGGGAGAGATACAAAAGGGTCCAGAGGGGCAATTTTTTCACTCAAAGGGTGGTGAGTGTCTGGAACGAGCTGCCAGAGGCAGTAGTAGAGGCGGGTACAATTTTGTCTTTTAAAAAGCATTTGGACAGTTACATGGGTAAGATGGGTATAGAGGGATATGGGCCAAGTGCAGGCAATTGGGACTAGCTTAGTGGTATAAACTGGGCGACATGGACATGTTGGGCCGAAGGGCCTGTTTCCATGTTGTAACTTCTATGATTCTATGATTCTATGAGAACGCAGTCTCTCACCCTAATTCTCCCGTCTGCCTTTCCCACACCCAGTACTCTCCTGTGCTTGACTTTACTTCCATATAAGGGAGGGAATGCTCAGTGCACCTGCTGCTTACATTGGCACAAGCTCCTGCCCCCCGGGCACTCTCAGTGGAACAACTCACCCCTCCCGTCTCACTGACTCGGGTTCAGGCCTGTTTTACAGTCTCCAACTTTTCAACATCTGCGTGCAGCTGTCTGCAGGGTTTCTGGGTGGGGTGAGGAGAGGGAGAAGTGTAGGGGTGGGGAGAGGGTGCTGTTCAATCTGGGTCATTGGAGTGAATGACAGACATAAGGGAAGGAGAGAGAGAGAGAGAGAGAGAGATTGAGAGAAGGAAGCGGAAAGAAACAGTGAGTAAGAAAGAAGAGTAGCATAGTGGTTATGTTACTGGGCTAGTAATCCAGAGGCCTAGACTAAAATCCAGAGTCATGAGTTCAAATCCCGCCACGGCAGCTGGCGAATTTAAATTCAATTAATTAATTAAATTCAATTAATTAAATAAAAATCTGGAATTAAAATACTAGTATCAGTAATGATGGCCATGAAACTACTGGATTGTCGTAAAAACCCATCTGGTTCACTAATGTCCTTTAGGGAAGGAAGCCTGCCGTCCTTACCCGGTCTGGCCTATGTGTGACTCCAGACCCACAGCAATGTGGTTGATTCTTAATTGCCCTCTGAAATGGCCCAGCAAGCCACTCAGTTGTAAAATCTCGCTACGAAACGTCATAATAAGAATAAAACCGGACGGACCACCCGGCATCGGACCACTAGGCACCGGACACGACAACGGCAAAACACCAAGCCCAGTCGACCCTGCAAGGTCCTCCTTACTAACATCTGGGGACTTGTGCCAAAATTGGGAGAGCTGTCCCACAGACTAGTCAAGCAACAGCCTGACATAGCCATACTCACAGAATCATATCTTTCAGCCAATGTCCCAGACTCTTCCATCACCATCCCTGGGTATGTCCTGTCCCACCGGCAGGACAGACCCACCAGAGGTGGCGGTACAGTGATATACAGTCAGGAGGGAGTGGCCCTGGGAGTCCTCAACATTGACTCTGGACCCCATGAAATCTCATGGCGTCAGGTCAAACATGGGCAAGGAAACCTCCTGCTGATTACCACCTACCGTCCTCCCTCAGCTGATGAATCAGTCCTCCTCCATGTTGAGCACCACTTGGAGGAAGCACTGAGGGTAGCAAGGGCACAAAATGTACTCTGGGTGGGGGACTTCAATGTCCATCACCAAGAGTGGCTCGGTAGCACCACTACTGACCGAGCTGGCCGAGTCCTGAAGGACATAAGCTGCCAGACTGGGCCTGCGGCAGGTGGTGAGCGAACCAACACGAGGGAAAAACTTACTTGACCTCGTCCTCACCAATCTACCTGTCGCAAATGCATCTGTCCATGACAGTATTGGTAGGAGTGACCACCGCACAGTCCTTGTGGAGATGAAGTCCCGTCTTCGCACTGAGGACACCATCCAACGTGTTGTGTGGCACTACCACCAGTGCTAAATGGGATAGATTCAGAACAGATCCAGCAGCTCAAAACTGGGCATCCATGAGGCACTGTGGGCCATCAGCAGCAGCAGCAGAATTGTATTCCAGCACAATCTGTAACCTCATGGCCCGGCATATTCCTCACTCTACCATTACCAACAAGCCAGGGGATCAACCTTGGTTCAATGAGGAGTGTAGAAGAGCATGCCAGGAGCAGCACCAGGCGTACCTAAAAATGAGGTGCCAACCTGGTGAAGCTACAACTCAGGACTACATGCATGCTAAACAGCGGAAGCAACATGCTATAGACAGAGCTAAGCGATCTCACAACCAACGGATCAGATCAAAGCTCTGCAGTCCTGCCACATCCAGTCGCGAATGGTGGTGGACAATTAAACAACTAACGGGAGGAGGAGGCTCTGCAAACATCCCCATTCTCAATGATGGTGGAGTCCAGCACGTGAGTGCAAAAGACAAGGCTGAAGCGTTTGCAACCATCTTCAGCCAGAAGTGCCGAGTGGATGATCCATCTCAACCTCCTCCCGATATCCCCACCGTCACAGAAGCCAGTCTTCGGCCAATTCGATTCACTCCAGGTGATATCAAGAAACGGCTGAGTGCACTGGATACAGCAAAGGCTATGGGCCCCGACAACATCCCAGCTGTAGTGCTGAAGACTTGTGCTCCAGAACTAGCTGCGCCTCTAGCCAAGCTGTCCCAGTACAGCTACAACACTGGCATCCACCCGACAATGTGGAAAATTGCCCAGGTATGTCCTGTCCACAAAAAGCAGGACAAATCCAATCCGGCCAATTACCGCCCCATCAGTCTACTCTCAATCATCAGCAAAGTGATGGAAGGTGTCGTCGACAGTGCTATCAAGCGGCACTTACTCACCAATAACCTGCTCACCGATGCTCAGTTTGGGTTCCGCCAGGACCACTCGGCTCCAGACCTCATTACAGCCTTGGTCCAAACATGGACAAAAGAGCTGAATTCCAGAGGTGAGGTGAGAGTGACTGCCCTTGACATCAAGACAGCATTTGACCGAGTGTGGCACCAAGGAGCCCTAGTAAAATTGAAGTCAATGGGAATCAGGGGGAAAACTCTCCAGTGGCTGGAGTCATACCTAGCACAAAGGAAGATGGTAGTGGTTGTTGGAGGCCAATCATCTCAGCCCCAGGGCATTGCTGCAGGAGTTCCTCAGGGCAGTGTCCGAGGCCCAACCATCTTCAGCTGCTTCATCAATGACCTTCCCTCCATCATAAGGTCAGAAATGGGGATGTTCGCTGATGATTGCACAGTGTTCAGTTCCATTCGCAACCCCTCAAATAATGAAGCAGTCCGAGCCTGCATGCAGCAAGACCTGGACAACATCCAGGCTAGGGCTGATAAGTGGCAAGTAACATTCGCGCCAGATAAGTGCCAGGCAATGACCATCTCCAACAAGAGAGAGTCTAACCACCTCCCCTTGACATTCAACGGCATTACCATCGCCGAATCCCCCACCATCAACATCCTGGGGGTCACCATTGACCAGAAACTTAACTGGACCAGCCACATAAATACTGTGGCTACGAGAGCAGGTCAGAGGCTGGGTATTCTGCGGCGAGTGACTCACCTCCTGACTCCCCAAAGCCTTTCCACCATCTACAAGGCACAAGTCAGGAGTGTGATGGAATACTCTCCACTTGCCTGGACGAGTGCAGCTCCAACAACACTCAAGAAGCTCGACACCATCCAAGATAAAGCAGCCCGCTTGATTGGCACCCCATCCACTACCCTAAACATTCACTCCCTTCACCACCGGCACACTGTGGCTGCAGTGTGCACCATCCACAGGATGCACTGCAGCAACTCGCCAAGGCTTCTTCGACAGCACCTCCCAAACCCGCGACCTCTACCACCTAGAAGGACAAGGGCAGCAGGCGCATGGGAACAACACCACCTGCACGTTCCCCTCCAAGTCACACACCATCCCGACTTGGAAATATATCGTCGTTCCTTCATTGTCGCTGGGTCAAAATCCTGGAACTCCCTTCCTAACAGCACTGTGGGAGAACCGTCACCACACGGACTGCAGCGGTTCAAGAAGGCGGCTCACCACCACCTTCTCGAGGGCAATTAGGGATGGGCAATAAATGCCGGCCTCGCCAGCGACGCCCACATCCCGTGAACGAATAAAAAAAAAGGAATGGGAATGGGAATTGGAGGCTGTCGAGCTGAAACCAGCTTAGAGTGAGTCAGTAGCTGTTCTGTTTGTGGTCTGTAACACACAACAGAGTCTAGTTTACACACCAGGGTCTAGTTTACACACCAGGGTCTAATTTACACACCAGGGTCTAGTTTACACACCAGGCTCTAATTTACACACCAGGCTCTAGTTTACACACCAGGGGGTCGATTTTCGGATGGCCGAGCAGGTGTGTTCATTGCGGGGGGTTTCCTAAAATTGGGGAATCCTGGAGTGGGGTCCGGAGCCCAGCTCCAACCTGTCCACTTCCGGGTTCCCCAATGACGCGAATCGGTGCGTGTGCAGCCCCCGCATGCGGGACTCCCACCGGCAATTAAAGTCGGCGGGATGACAGTTTAGATAGTTAGGGTGGTACTTAAGGTCGTTGACAGACCTCATTGGGAAGAGATTTTAGCAGGGATGTGATTTTGGACTCTCCTCAGCGTGTTTCCCATGCTGTGGGAAACACTCCCTGTTGTTGCAGACGTGTTTCAGTCAGCAGCCATTGGGAGATGCAGAGATTCCTTGACAGTTGGGGGGAATAGCTCATTCATTGCAGCAGGGCACTCTGTCACCTCAGACAAAGTTTTGCCTGCCACACCGTTGCCTCCACACTCAAAATTATTACATCATACCCTAATCTCTGCTCCAAACACATTTACCTACTTTGCGGACCCCCTCACACTCACACCGTCAGGATGGGGGGGAGGGGGGGGGGTTCCACTGCTGCATTCATCACTCCATTGGAGGACGAGCAACATCACCAGCCTTGCCAGGCACACCGTCCACCTCCGCCACGTGGAGCTCCACAACACAGTGCTATGCAACAGGCACCTGCACAAAGTAGTCGTGCAACTACACATACACCCACTGTAGGGTGACCCAATGGGTGGCATCAAGTGTGGGTGTTCATGGTGAACCTCATGAAAGGGCCTTATTGCACAAGCCAGTCAAGAATGGCCAAGATGTGGCAGTAGTGGTGACAATATAATATGTAATGTGAGTTGATCAGAAATCAAATATAAGTAAAAACCATGACAAACCCTCAAACACCCTTGTGCATCCCCTTCATGCTCACGACACGTTTGCCTTACGCTGCCTACTGCACATATGTGATGCATGCCCTGTGGCTGCAGCACAGGTAGTGGCAGGTTGAGTGAGGCTGACTGTGAAAGAGATGCATGAGAGGGTGAGTATGGGATAGAGCCATGAGATTGTATGAGGATTGGGTTGAGTGGTAGTGGTGGGATGAGTACTGGCGAGGTGAGTAAGTGCAGGTAAGATGAGGATGAGGTTTGAGTGGGTGTGAGGGGTGATGTGATAGAGTAGTGTTGGCAGTGCAGAAGGAGATGTGGGGTGGGGGTGATGATGTGGCAGATGGAGTGTAGGGGAATGAGTAAGAGTACTTACTTCGGCTGACCTGGTTAGGTCATTGGAGCGCCTCCTGCACTGTATGCAGGTGGGCGATATGTTGGTGGTGCTGGTGACCTCCTCTGCCACCTCGAGCCAGGCCTTCTTGGAGGCAGAGGCGGGCCGCTTCCTCCCGCCCGCCGGGTGGAAGATCTCCCTCCTCCTCCTCCTGCTCCTCCTCCTCACCCCATCCAGTAGGACCTGGAGTGAATGATCATTAAACCTGGGAGCAGCCTTCCCCCTGGGCTGCTCCATGCTGTAATTTTGGCTCCTTTCTGCAGCAGCAGTCAGTGGAGGACTGCCCCTTTAAATAGGGCTCCTCCAGCTGACAGCCTATGATGCAGGTGCGCAGTCCGCCCGCTGCGCAGCTTTCCAGCGCGAAACCCGGAAGCCACGGTAAGTGGCTTCAATTTACTTACAATCGCGTGGGGAACCCACCGATTTCACTGGGCGGGTTACCCATGCACCCAGTCGACCCCCCCGCTGGCAACCCGCCTCCCCCCTAATATCGGGCCCCAGGCTCTAGTTTACACACCAGGCTCTAGTTTACGCACCAGGCTCTAGTTTACGCACCATGGTTTAGTTTCCATCCCCGCTGCCCCGAATTAACCCAGAGATACTGCGGCAGGTCTATGATGGACATCGGACTCTGGGCAATTCACAAAGTGAATTACAGGGGAATGTTTTAAAAGGAAAGGGGATTGGGTTTGCTGGCCTGCATCCCCTTTCAATCCCTGTGCCTTCTCTGCCACTCCCTTAGGTCAGTGACCAGCACCTCTTACACTCACTACCCAGGGTCGGGGAACGTTACAGATCTGGAACTCGCTCCCCAGCCGAAAGGCTGTGATTACTGGGGGACAATTCAATCTTTCAAGACTGAGATCGATGGATTTTTGTTGGGTTGGGTATCGAGGGATATGGAGCAAAGGCGGGTAAATGGAGTTGAGGAGCAGATGAGCGGTGATCTGTTTCTCCTGTGCCTCAGTGGGCTGCATTCTCACCGCACAGTCTCCAGTTTGTGGGTTCCAGCCCCACGACAGAGACTTGAGCACCTAATCCAGGCAGACCCTGCAGAGCAATACTGAGGGAGTGCTGCACTGTCGGAGGTGCCATCTTTGAGATGAGACGTTAAACCGAGGACCTGTCTGCCCCTCTCAGGTGGACGTAAAAGATCCCCCGGCCACTATTTCGAAGAAGCGCAGGGGAGTTCTCCCCGGTGTCCTGGGCCAATATTTATCCCTCAACCAACATCATTAAAACAGATGATCTGGTCATTATCACATTGCTGTTTGTGGGATCTTGCTGTGCGCAAATTGGCTGCCGCGTTTCCTACATTACAACAGTGACTACACTTCAAAAATACTTCATTGGCTGTAAAGTACTTTGGGACATCATGAGGTTATGAAAGGCAGTGTATGAATGTGAGTCCTTTCTTTTATGATCTAATTGAATGGGGGATCCGGTTCGAGGGCCTCCTCCTGTTTCTATGTACAGCGGAGCCCTCTTTTATCTCTTTTACCTCTTCCTCTTCCTCTCCTGTTTCATGGCTGTGACCTGCAGATGGAGGTTGCTGCTCTGGTCCCCAATGTCACCGGTGGCCGCTCTCCGGTCCCCATAGTCAAGCAGGTGTGAGCCTGGGCAGTGAGTGGCAGCGGGCTATTCGACTGGGGAGGGCCTTGTCCTGTCCTCGTCCAACAGCCAGTTGTGCAGCTCCCAACTGGGCTCACTGCATCCGAAAGGCTCAACGTCACCCCTCCCCTCCGAGTGGGAGGGAGGGCTCAGAGGCCAGTTGGAGTGACCCCCTAACACCCACCACCATCCCCGTTGGACACTGTTGAGAGCTCGTGACTTCCTGCATTTGTTGTGGGGCTGAATCACTCAACCTCATCCTCCTGCCTCTCCCTTCCCAATCTCCTCCTTCTCCTCCTCCTCCACATCCTTCTCTCCTCTCATAGGAACAATTGTAAACAATTTTACAACACCAAGTTATAGTCCAACGATTTTATTTGAAATTCACAAGCTTTCGGAGGCTTCCTCCTTCCTCAGGTAAATGCCAGGAACTCCTCGAAGCCTACGCATTTATGACATTTACCTGAGGAAGGAGGAAGCCTCCGAAAGCTTGTAAATTTCAAATAAAATCGTTGGACTATAACTTGGTGTTGTAAAATTGTTTACAATTGTCAACCCCAGTCCATCACCGGCATCTCCACCTCATAGGAACAGGAATAGGCCATTTACCTCGTCAAGCCTGTTCCACCATTCGATGAGGTCATGGTTGATCTGTGACCTAACTCCATATATCCACCTTAGCCCCATTTCCCTTAATACCTTTGGTTAACCAAAATCTATCAATCTCAGATTTAAAATTAATAATTGAGCTAGCATCAACTGCCGTTTGCAGAAGAGAGTTCCAAACTTCTACCACCCTTTGCATGTAGAAATGTTTCCTAACTTCACTCCTGAAAGTCCTGGCTCTAATTTTTAGACTGTGTCCCCCAGTCCCCGACTCCCCTACCAGCAGAAATAGTTTCTCTCTATCCACCCTATCAGTTCCCCTTAATATCTTGAAAACTTCGATCAGATCACCCCATAATCTTCTAAATTCCAGAGAATACAACCCCAATTTGTGTAATCTCTCCTCGTAATTTAACCCTTGAAGTCCGGGTATCATTCTAGTAAACCTACGCTGCACTCCCTCCAAGGCCAATATGTCCTTCCGAAGGTGCGGTGCCCAGAACTGCTCACAGTACTCCAGGTGCGGTCTAACCAGGGTTTTGTATAGCTGCAGCATAACTTCTGCCCCCTTGTACTCTAGTCCTCTAGTTATAAAGGCCAGCATTCCATTAGCCTTCTTGATTATTTTCTGTTCCTGTCCATCACATTTTAATGTTCTATGTCAGTGCTTTTCAAACTTTTTTTCTCGTGTCCCAGTGAAAGAGAAACACTTCCCCCCAGGGACCCAAAACAATAATATCTTCTGACTGGAGTTTTTCTAAAATCACAGTAAAGGGCAGTACATGTTGGTTTTAACCCCCTCACTTCAAATAATAACGAAAATTAGACAGCGACATTACTGGAAAAACAGTTTAAATACAATCAAAAGGGATCAGGTCGAGTTTCACTCAATGATGAAGTCAAATTATCCGGATCTTTTTTTAACTGTATTTATACTGTATTTAAATATGACGGGTGGGTCAGCCTGTTGTCCATGATCTGGTTCCAATCTGGATCACAGGATGGAAAGCACCACACGCAGATCAGGTGCCCTGTGGGCTCAGTTTCTTTCTTTTGTTTCTAACCTGGTCAAAGTCGAAAATCCCAGTTCGCACATGCAGGTTGTTGTGAACGGCAGTGACAGAAACACTCATCTCATCAACAGTGGAGAGTCTTGAAAGCACTGATCCAAAAAGATGCTGAACAGAAAGCCTTGTGACGTGTTTTCAGTGTGTTATCACAGGGTGAGCTGCACCAGCTGGTTTTATTGCCCAGGGATCAAGTTTAGCTTCATTATTGATTCAGGATTAATTTATTAAAGTATAGATTTTTTTAAATAACCCAGGTTTTCCGTGCTGCTGGACTGCATCGAACTTTCTCAGTGATAAACATAGCTCTGTGCCCACATTTGGATAGGCACAGGGAGAGCTCCGCTCTTCCCCAATCTGGGAGGTGCATGTGGGACAATAGTACTCGATACTGCCAACTTGCTGCAGTCTCAAATCTCCACCAGCACAAAGCAAGTACAGGGGAACTGCAATATAATAGAACAAATAAATTATAATAGAACAAATAAATTATAGTAACTGAGGCAACATTGATGGTGGAGACTTGGACAGTAACTTTCGAAATACTTTTTTGAAGGGGTGAGCGAAGGGTTTGACGAGGGACTATGACAGTAATTTCAACTTGTAAATGTCAGATATGTTCACGTTTGCCAGGTCCATGTGGAAGAACGAAGTTTCAGGTTGTCATAAAAACCCATCTGGTTCACTAATGTCCTTTAGGGAAGGAAACCTGCCGTCCTTACCCGGTCTGGCCTATATGTGACTCCAGACCCACAGCAATGTGGTTGATTCTTAATTGCCCTCTGAAATGGCCTAGCAAGCCACTCAGTTGTAAAATCTCACTACAAAGTCATAATAAGAATAAAACCGGACGGACCACCCGGCATCGGACCACTAGGCACCGGACACGACAATGGCAAAACGCCAAGCCCAGTCGACCCTGCAAGGTCCTCCTTACTAACATCTGGGGACTTGTGCCAAAATTGGGAGAGCTGTCCCACAGACTAGTCAAGCAACAGCCTGACATAGCCATACTCACAGAATCACACCTTTCAGCCAACGTCCCAGACCCTTCCATCACCATCCCTGGGTGTGTCCTGTCCCACTGGCAGGATGGACCGACCAAAGGTGGCGGTACAGTGATATACAGTCAGGAGGGAGTGGCCCTGGGAGTCCTCAACATTGACTCTGGACCCCATGAAATCTCATGGCATCAGGTCAAACATGGGCAAGGAAACCTCCTGCTGATTACCACCTACCGTCCTCCCTCAGCTGATGAATCAGTCCTCCTCCACGTTGAGCACTACTTGGAGGAAGTGAAGGGATTCGCAAAATTTCACATGTTCCCCCCCCCCCGCCCCCCCCGAAGATTGATTGGAGTTATGAAAGAAACCCTGGTGTGACTGTGTTTTTAAAAATCCAGGGTCTCTCAAAATGGCTGCGGTCAGACACATGGCCTAAAAGCCTGCAGCATTTCTCTAACAGCTTGGCAGGCTCCGTGTCTCAGACAGGTTTCTTTGAACAATGCAGTTGCATTCAAGCCCTGAGGCAAGCCATCAACGTTGCCGGCCTGCACATCAAAATTCGAGCAGGAGAAATCCCAGGACAAAAGGTGAACCATCCAGGGACATTCGGAACAATGGAAAACAGTTATGGAACAGATCGATACAGGAACCGGCCATTTATGTAAATGGGCCAGAGATCAGGACCCCTTTTGTCTTACGTTTTCAGCCCAAATCGGACAATGGAGCAAACTGATGAGGCGCAAAAATAACCTGTTACCGGGAGGGTATAACTGGGGCTTCCCGGTATCTCTCTCTCTCTCTCTTCTCTCTTCGCCTCTTGGCCCGGTGTCCTGTCTGCTTGCCAGCAACTAAGAAGGAAGGCCATCCAGTAAACCTCGCAACCACATGTCGATGGCAGCAGCAGGGCACGGAGGCCAGGCCGTTTCATCTGTTTCACCGGTGAGCATTAATTTTCTGGCCGCCACAAGACAACCTAGCTAGGTGTAAGGGTGGGGGTTAAAGGGGTATTGCTAAAATTGTGATTTTAGAATTTTCCCTCGATGTGTCCGTTTCTTCCACCCTGTTAAGTGTAAGACTGTATTGCATCCATGGCGATTTTCTTTTTATCTTCTGTATAATACTGTTTACCTTGTAGTTTTAGTTTTTTTATTAATAAACATTGGTTTTCCTTGTACCAATCCACTGGTCTGTTTGTCTGTCCTTGTTACCGCCCGATAAGTCCTCAGCTCAGAATCAGGAAGGGGTAAGCGATTCGCAACCGCACTGCGGGCAGGGCAGCTCAGGAAAAACATAACTGGCTGACCTATAATAAGCCCGAGAAACAGTAAAAACCCCTTACAGAAGCACTGAGGGTAGCAAGGGCACAAAACGTACTCTGGGTGGGGGACTTCAATGTCCATCACCAAGAGTGGCTCGGTAGCATCACTACTGACCGAGCTGGCCGAGTCCTGAAGGACATAGCTGCCAAACTGGGCCTGCGGCAGGTGGTGAGCGAATCAACACGAGGGAAAAACTTACTTGACCTCGTCCTCACCAATCTACCTGTCGCAAATGCATCTGTCCATGACAGTATTGGTAGGAGTGACCACTGCACAGTCCTCGTAGAGATGAAGTCCCGACTTCGCACTGAGGACACCATCCAACGTGTTGTGTGGCACTACCACCGTGCTAAATGGGATAGATTCAGAACAGATCTAGCATCTCAAAACTGGGCATCCATGAGGCACTGTGGGCCATCAGCAGCAACAGAATTGTATTCCAGCACAATCTGTAACCTCATGGCCCGGCATAGTCCTCACTCTACCATTACCAACAAACCAGGAGATCAACCCTGGTTCAATGAGTGGAGAAGAGCATGCCAGGAGCAGCACCAGGCATACCGAAAAATGAGGTGCCAACCTGGTGAAGCTACAACTCAGGACAACATGCATGCTAAACAGCGGAAGCAACATGCTATAGACAGAGCTAAGCGATTCCACAACCAACGGATCAGATCAAAGCTCTGCAGTCCTGCCACATCCAGTCGTGAATGGTGGTGGACAATTAAACAACTAACGGGAGGAGGAGGCTACGCAAACATCCCCATCCTCAATGTTGTAACTTCTATGATTCTCTATGAATGATGGCAGAGTCCAGCACGTGAGTGCAAAAGACAAGGCTGAAGCATTTGCAACCATCTTCAGCCAGAAGTGCCGAGTGGATAATCCATCTCAGCCTCCTCCCGATATCCCCACCATCACAGAAGCCAGTCTTCAGCCAATTCGATTCACTCCACGTGATATCAAGAAATGGCTGAATGCACTGGGTACAGCAAAGGCTATGGACCCCGACAACATCCCAGCTGTAGTGCTGAAGACTTGTGCTCCATAACTAGCTGCGCCTCTAGCCAAGCTGTTCCAGTACAGCTACAACACTGGCATCTACCCGACAATGTGGAAAATTGCCCAGGTATGTCCTGTCCACAAAAAGCAGGACAAATCCAATCCGGCCAATTACCGCCCCATCAGTCTACTCTCAATCATCAGCAAAGTGATGGAAGGTGTCGTCGACAGTGCTATCAAGCGGCACTTACTCACCAATAACCTGCTCACTGATGCAGTTTGGGTTCCGCCAGGACCACTCGGCTCCAGACCTCATTACAGCCTTGGTCCAAACATGGACAAAAGAGCTGAATTCCAGAGGTGAGGTGAGAGTGACTGCCCTTGACATCAAGGCAGCATTTGACCGAGTGTGGCACCAAGGAGCCCTCGTAAAATTGAAGTCAATGGGAATCAGGGGGAAAACTCTCCAGTGGCTGGAGTCATACCTAGCACAAAGGACAATGGTAGTGGTTGTTGGAGGCCAATCATCAATGGCCCAGGACATTGCTGCAGGAGTTCCTCAGGGCAGTGTCCTAGGCCCAACCATCTTCAGCTGCTTCATCAATGACCTTCCCTCCATCATAAGGTCAGAAATGGGGTTGTTCGCTGATGCTTGCACAGTGTTCAGTTCCATTTGCAACCCCTCAGATAACGAAGCAGTCCGTGCCCACATGCAGCAAGACCTGGACAACATCCAGGCTTGGGCTGATAAGCGGCAAGTAACATTCATGCCAGATAAGTGCCAGGCAATGACCATCTCCAACAAGAGAGAGTCTAACCACCTCCCCTTGATCTTCAACGGCATTATCATCGCCGAATCCCCCACCATCAACATCCTGGGGGTCACCATTGACCAGAAACTTAACTGGACCAGCCATATAAATGCTGTTGCTACGAGAGCAGGTCAGAGGCTGGGTATTCTGCAGCGAGTGACTCACCTCCTGACTCTACTGAGGGAGCACTGCACTGTCGGAGGATCAGTACTGAGGGAGCGCTGAACTGTCCGAGGGTCAGTACTGAGGGAGCGCTGCACTGTCCGAGGGTCAGTACTGAGGGAGCACTGCACTGTCGGAGGATCAGTACTGAGGGAGCACTGCACTGTCGGAGGATCAGTACTGAGGGAGCGCTGCACTGTCCGAGGGTCAGTACTGAGGGAGCACTGCACTGTCCGAGGGTCAGTACTGAGGGAGCACTGCACTGTCGGAGGGTCAGTACTGAGGGAGCGCTGCACTGTGGGAGGGTCAGTACCGAGGGAGCGCTGCACTGTGGGAGGGTCAGTACTGAGGGAGCGCTGCACTGTCGGAGGGTCAGTACTGAGGGAGCGCTGCACTGTCAGAGGGTCAGTACTGAGGGAGCGCCGCACTGTCGGAGGGTCAGTACTGAGGGAGCACTGCACTGTCGGAGGGTCGGTACTGAGGGAGCGCTGCACTGTCGGAGGGTCGGTACTGAGGGAGCGCTGCACTGTCGGAGGGTCGGTACTGAGGGAGCGCTGCACTGTCAGAGGGTCGGTACTGAGGGAGCGCTGCACTGTCGGAGGGTCGGTACTGAGGGAGCGCTGCGCTGTCAGAGGGTCGGTACTGAGAGAGCGCTGCACTGTCGGAGGGTCAGTACTGAGGGAGCGCTGCACTGTCGGAGGGTCGGTACTGAGGGAGCGCTGCACTGTCAGAGGGTCAGTACTGAGGGAGCGCTGCACTGTCGGAGGGTCGGTACTGAGGGAGCGCTGCACTGTCGGAGGGTCGGTACTGAGGGAGCGCTGCACTGTTGGAGGGTCAGTACTGAGGGAGCGCTGCACTGTCGGAGGGTCAGTACTGAGGGAGCGTTGCACTGTCGGAGGGTCAGTACTGAGGGAGCGCTGCACTGTCGGAGGGTCAGTACTGAGGGAGTGCTGCACTGTCGGAGGGTCAGTACTCAGGGAGTGCTGCACTGTGGGAGGGTCAGTACTGAGGGAGTGCTGCACTGTCGGAGGGTCAGTACTGAGGGAGTGCTGCACTGTCAGAGGGTCAGTACTGAGGGAGTGCTGCACTGTCGGAGGGTCAGTACTGAGGGAGTGCTGCACTGTGGGAGGGTCAGTACTGAGGGAGCGCCGCACTGTCGGAGGGTCAGTACTGAGGGAGTGCTGCACTGTCGGAGGGTCAGTACTGAGGGAGCGCTGCACTGTCGGAGGGTCAGTACTGAGGGAGCGCTGCACTGTCGGAGGGTCAGTACTGAGGGAGCGCCGCACTGTCGGAGGGTCAGTACTGAGGGAGCGCTGCACTGTCAGAGGGTCAGTACTGAGGGAGTGCTGCACTGTCGGAGGGTCAGTACTGAGGGAGTGCTGCACTGTGGGAGGGTCAGTACTGAGGGAGCGCCGCACTGTCGGAGGGTCAGTACTGAGGGAGTGCTGCACTGTCGGACGTCTTTCGATTGAGACGTTAAACCAAGGCCCTGTCTGCCCTCTCAGTCCCTGTCAGTATTTCGAAGAACAGGAGCGTTCTCAGACTGTGTGTCAATGGTTGTGATGCTCTCTGGGAAGTTGGGAAAGGCACATTATGAACATAGGACACATATTCTCTACATAAAGTAATCAAAAATAAAAGCAGTTCCTGAGGTGAAGGGGAGTTTGCTTTAGTTCTGAAGAATCACTATATTTCTCACCTTCCAAAAGTGGAAGCTGAAATTTGGGAATATCAATCATAGAATCATAGAAAGTTAATGCACAGAAGGAGGTCATTCGGCCCATCGTGTATGTGCTGGCCGAAGAAGAGCTATCCAGCTTAATCCCACTTTCCAGCACTTGGTCCGTAGCCCTGTAGGTTTCGGCTCTTCAGGTGCACATCCAGGTATTTTTTAAATGAGTTGAGGGTTTCTGCCTCTCCCACCCTTTCAGGCAGTGAGTTCCAGACCCCCACCACCCTCTGGGTGAAAACATTTTTCCTCAGCTCCCCTCTAATCCTTCTACCAATTACTTTAAATCTATGCCCCCTGGTTATTGATCTCTGTGCGAAGGGAAATAGGTCCTCCCTATCCACTCTATCTCGTCCCCTCATAATTTTATATACCTCAATTAAATCTCCCCTCAGCCTCCTCTGTTCCAAGGAAAACAACCCCAGCCTATCCAATCTCTCCTCATAGTTAAAATTCTCCAACCCTGGCGACATCCTCGTAAATCTCCTCTGTACCCTCTCTAGTGCAATCACATCTTTCCTGTAATGTGGTGACCAGAACTGTACACAGTACTCAAGCTGTGGCCTAACTAGTGTTTTATACAGTTCTAGCATAACCTCCCTGCTCTTATATTCTATGCCTCGGCTAATAAAGGAAAGTATCCCATATGCCTTTTTAACCACCTTATCTACCTGTCCTGCTACCTTCAGGGATCTGTGGACATGCACTCCAAGGTCCCTCACTTCCTCTACACCTCTCAGTATCCTCCCATTTATTGTCTATTCCCTTGCCTTGTTTGCCCTCCCCAAATTCATTACCTCACACTTCTCTGGATTGAATTCCATTTGCCACTTTTCTGCCCACCTGACCAGTCCATCGATATCTTCCTGCAGTCTACAGCTTTCCTCCTCACTATCAACCACACGGCCAATTTTTGTTTCATCTGCAAACTTCTTGATCATGCCCCCCACATTCAAGTCCAAATTATTAATAAATATCACAAAAAGCAAGGGACCTGGTACTGAGCGTTGTGGGACCCCACTGGAAACAGCCTTCCAGTCACAAAAACACCCATCAACCATTACCTTTGCTTCCTGCCAGTGAACCAATTTAGGATCCAACTTGCCACTTTCCCTTGGATCCCATGGGCTTGTACTTTTTTGACCAGTCTGCCATGTGGGACCTTGTCAAAAGCCTTGTTAAAATCTATGTAGACTACATCAAACGCACTACCCTCATCGACCCTCCTTGTTACCTCTTCAAAAAATTCAATCGAGTTAGTCAGACATGACCTTCCCTTAACAAATCCATGTTGACTGTCCTTGATTACTCCGTGCCTTTCTAAATGATGGCTTATCCTGTCCTTCAGAATTGATTCCAATAATTTGCCCACCACTGAGGTTAGACTGACTGGCCTGTAATTACTCGGTCTATCCCTCTCTCCCTTTTTAAACAATGGTACAATGTTAGCAGTCCTCCAATCCTCCGGCATCACACCTGTATCCAGTGAGGATTGGAAAATGATGGTCAGAGCCTCCGCTATTTCCACCCTTGATTCTCTTAGAGCCTGCGATACATTTCATCCGGATCTGGCGATTTATCTACTTTCAAAGATGCTAAACCCCTTAATACTTCCCCTCTCACTATGTTTATTATCCAATATTTCACACTCCTCCTCCTTAACTACAATCTCTGCATCGTCCCTCTCTTTTGTGAAGACAGACACAAAGGGGCCGATTTTAGCACCCGCTCTCGGGTGCGTTCTCGGTGGGGGGGGCCTCGAAAATCCCGAAATGGAGGAGCCCGACCGGATCGCGCCTCGATCCCGCCCACTTCCGGGTTCCACGCTGACGCGCCGGCGTGCGCACGCAGCCCCCGCTGGTGGGAATCCCGCAGGCAATTAAAGCCAGCGGGATGCCACTTGAGAGTATTTACTTTGCTTGTTCAGGTCATTAACTGACCTGATTAAGGGACTGTGTGTGATTTTTGAGCAACATGGGACTGTTTCCCACACTGGGGGAAACACTCCCAGATCGAATGGACGTGTTGCAGCCGTCAGCCTGTGGCAGCTGCAAAGGTCCATTTGACAGGTGGAGGGGGGGAGACCCTCACCCATTGCAGGAGGCCACTCCGTCACTTGGGACAAAGTTTGGCCCCCACCACCCTCCTCCTGATGGTCAAAGTCACCAACCTGCACACTTACCCCGGGGTCCGGAGACATGTACCTACCTTGTGGACCCCCTCAGATGTACATCTTCCGGATGGGGGCCGCCGTAGCTGCAGTCATGACCTCCTCGGAGGGCGAACAGCATCACCAGCCTCACCAGCCTCGCCATCCACGCCGTCCACCTCTGACACGTGGAGCTCCACAACACAGTGCTGTGACACATCCACCTGTACAGCAGGAGGGAGGGCTACCGCAGAGAGAGATGCGTCGCAGAGGGCACTACCCTCGCCACAGGTTCCACAGACCGAGGCTCAGCCTCCTGGACCTCTCTGAGCAGCAGTGCACACGGAGGCTCAGAGTCACTCGACATGTAGTCGTGGACATCTGCAGCCTCTTTCATGCCGAGCTGCTCCCGGCTGGCCCGAGCACCATCTTCTTACCTGTCGCTGTCAAAGTCACCACTGCCCTCAACAACTTCTCCGCAGCCTTCCAGGATGCAACTGGGGACATCGCCGATGTCTCTCAGTCGTCTGCGCAGAAGAGCCCTGCAAATACACCTACACCCACTCTGCAGTGACACAATGGGTGGCATCAGTGGTGGGTCCTTATAGTGATACCCAGGAGCGGGCATTATTGCACAAACCAGACAGGATTCGCGAAGACATGGCAGTAGTGGTGCCAATATAATGTGTGATGTGAGTTGTTCTGATATTCAATATAGGTAACACCCATAACAAACCCTCAAACACCCTTGTGCATCCCCTTCATGCTCATGACACGTTTGCCTTACGCTTCCTAATGCACATATGTGATGCATGCCCTGTGGCTGCAGCACAGGTAGTGGCAGGTTGAGTGAGGCTGGCCGTGAGAGAGATGCACGAGAGGGTGAGTATGGGATAGAGCCATGAGATTGTATGAGGATTGGGTTGAGTGGTAGTGGCGGGATGAGTACTGGGGAGGTGAGTAAGTGCAGGTAAGATGAGGATGAGGATGGGGTTTGAGTGGGTGTGAGGGGTGATGTGACAGAGTAGTGTTGGCAGTGCCGAAGGAGATGTGGGGTGGGGGCAGTGATGTGGCAGACGGAGTGTAGGGGAAAGACTTCGTGTTCTCACTGCGGCTGACCTACTGAGGTCATTGGAGTGCCTCCTGCACTGTATGCAGGTGGGCGATATGTTGGTGGTGCAGGTGACCCCCTCTGCCACCTCGAGCCAGGCCTTCTTGGTGGCAGAGGCAGGCCGCTTCCTCCCGCCCGCCGGGGGAAAGATCTCTGTCCTCCCCCTCCTCCTCACCCCATCTAATGATACCTGGGGTGAGGCATCATTAAACTGGGAGCAGCCGTCCCCCTGGGCTGCTCCATGCTGTAATTTTTGCTATTTGTGGCAGCATCTGTCAGTGGAGGACTGCCCCTTTAAATTGAGCGCCTCCAGCTGACAGATCTTACTGCGCACGCGCAGCCCGCCCGCCGCGCAGCTCAGCAGCAGGGAACCCGGAGGAGCAGGTAAGTGGATCCAATTAGTGCGTTGCCTGCTACGATCGCGCGGGAAACCCACTAATTTCACCGGGCGCGTTTTGAACGCGCCCGCTGGCCCACTCGCCGAGAACCCGCTCCCCTGGTAAAATCGAGCCCAAAGTATTCATTAAGAACCATAGTGACATCTTCTGCCTCCACCCATAGTTTACCTTTTTGGTCTCTAATAGGCCCAACTCTTTCCTTAGTTATCCTCTTGCTCTTTATGTATTTATAAAACGTTTTTGAGTTTTCCTTGATTTTACTTGCCAGTATTTTTTCACGCCCTCTCTTTGCTTTCCTTATTTCCTTTTTAATTTCACCCCTGCACTTTCTCTACTCCTCTAGTCTTTCTGCAGTATTGAGCTCTTGGGGGGTGATTTTAGGGGGTAAAGGTGGGTGCTTTGGGGGTCGGGGGGGGGGCTCCGAAAATCACATAAATCCCGTTGGGTTCAGAAGCCGGCTCCAACCCGCTGACTTCCGAGTTTCCCAGGGACCCACCTGTGTGCGAACGGGCGACCCGAAAACAGAAGTCCCGCCGGCAATTAAAGCCACCGGGGTGACAGTTAAAGAGCCCAATGTACCTCATTGAGGTATTAAGGTATTTCACCTGTGACAGATGAAGTGATTTGAATGATTTTTAACTTACCCGGGCGACTTGCCCACCGCCTCTGATTCACACCTGGTGAAACCAGACCTGAAGGGCCGGATCAGGGAACAAGAAACAAAATAAATTAACTAAAAAAACATGCAATGAAGTGAAAACACTAAATGAACCGACCTTTGAAACCTGCTCCGATGTCTGATGTCTCCCACTCCGAGGTCCCCCTCTTCACCCTCCCGATCTCTCACTCCTGATGTCCCCCCGATGTCCTCCTGATCTTCCCCTCTCCCCCACGATCTTCACCTCTCCCCCTCAATCTTCCCCACTCCCCCCCCGATCTTCCCCTCCCCTCCCCCGATGTCCCCTCTCTCCACCGATCTTCCCCCTCTCCCCCCCGATCTTCCCCTCTCCCCCCAGATCTTCCCCTCTCTCCCCCGATCTTCCCCTCTCCCCCCCGATCTTCCCCTCTCCCCCCCGATCTTCCCCTCTCCCCCCCGATCTTCCCCTCTCCCCCCCGATCTTCCCCTCTCCCCCCCGATCTTCCCCTCTCCCCCCCGATCTTCCCCTCTCTCCCCCGATCTTCCCCTCTCTCCCCCGATCTTCCCCTCTCCCCCCCGATCTTCCCCTCTCTCCCCCGATCTTCCCCCCGATCTTCCCCTCTCCCCCCCGATCCTCCCCTCTCTCCACCGATCTTCCCCTCTCCCCCCGATCTTCCCCTCTCCCCCCGATGTCCCCTCTCTCCCCCGATCTTCCCCCTCACCCCCCGATCTTCCCCTCTCCCCCCCGATCCTCCCCTCTCTCCACCGATCTTCCCCTCTCCCCCCGATCTTCCCCTCTCCCCCCTGATGTCCCCTCTCCCCCCCGATGTCCCCTCTCTCCCCCGATGTCCCCTCTCTCCCCCGATGTCCCCTCTCTCCACCGATCTTCCCCCTCTCCCCCGATCTTCCCCTCCCCTCCCCCGATGTCCCCTCTCTCCACCGATCTTCCCCCTCTCCCCCGATCTTCCCCTCCCCTCCCCCGATGTCCCCTCTCTCCCCCGATCTTCCCCTCTCCCCCCGATCTTCCCCTCTCCCCCCCGATCTTCCCCTCTCCCCCCCGATCTTCCCCTCTCCCCCCCGATCTTCCCCCTCTCTCCCCCGATCTTCCCCTCTCCCCCCCGATCCTCCCCTCTCCCCCCTGATCTTCCCCCTCTCCCCCCCGATCTTCCCCTCTCCCCCCCGATCTTCCCCTCTCCCCCCGATCTTCCCCCTCTCCCCCCCGATCTTCCCCTCTCCCCCCCGATCTTCCCCTCTCCCCCCCGATCCTCCCCTCTCCCCCCTGATCTTCCCCCTCTCCCCCCCGATCTTCCCCTCTCCCCCCCGATCTTCCCCTCTCCCCCCGATCTTCCCCCTCTCCCCCCCGATCTTCCCCTCTCCCCCCTGATCTTCCCCCTCTCCCCCCCGATCTTCCCCTCTCCCCCCGATCTTCCCCTCTCCCCCCGATCTTCCCCCTCTCCCCCCCGATCTTCCCCTCTCCCCCCGATCTTCCCCTCTCCCCCCGATCTTCCCCTCTCCCCCCCGATCCTCCCCTCTCTCCACCGATCTTCCCCTCTCCCCCGATCTTCCCCTCTCCCCCCCGATCTTCCCCTCTCCCCCCCGATCCTCCCCTCTCCCCCCAACCCCGGTGACTTCTCGCTCTCTCTTTCTCTCCCCCACCCCCTTGCGTTGCAGCTCCTGACGGGAGCCAGACTGTCAATCAGACTGACTGCTGGGCGTGAAACCCGGAGAGGATATTAACCGCTATCAATCAACGTGCGATTGCGTCGGAAACGGTAAGTTTGGTTCATGCGGGTTTGCCACGTGCCCAATCGCCCCCCCCCACCCCCGCTGCCAACCCGCCACCTGGCTAATATCGGGGACTTGGTGTCTGACATGAGTTTCCCTTTTCTGCTTTTTCTTACCATGTATGCTCCTTGTCATCCAGGGGGCTCTAGATTTGGCAGTCCCACCCTTTTTCTTTGTGGGAACATGTTTACTCTGAACCCCTTGAATCTCCCCCTTGAATGCCTCCCACTGCTCTGACACTGATTTACCTTCAAGTTGCTGTTTCCAGTCCACTTTTGCTAAATCACTTCTCAGCTTAGTAAAATTGGCCTTTCCCCAATTGAGAACTTTAACTCCTGTTCTATCCCTATCCTTTTCCATAACTATGCTAAATCGAACTGAATTATGATCACTATCACCAGAATTTTTTTTTTTTTTTTTTTTTTTATTCGTTCACGGGATGTGGGCGTCGCTGGCAAGGCCGGCATTTATTGCCCATCCCTAATTGCCCTTGAGAAGGTGGTGGTGAGCCGCCTTCTTGAACCGCTGCAGTCCGTGTGGTGACGGTTCTCCCACAGTGCTGTTAGGAAGGGAGTTCCAGGATTTTGACCCAGCGACAATGAAGGAACGGCGATATATTTCCAAGTCGGGATGGTGTGTGACTTGGAGGGGAACGTGCAGGTGGTGTTGTTCCCATGCGCCTGCTGCCCTTGTCCTTCTAGGTGGTAGAGGTCGCGGGTTTGGGAGGTGCTGTCGAAGAAGCCTTGGCGAGTTGCTGCAGTGCATCCTGTGGATGGTGCACACTGCAGCCACAGTGCGCCGGTGGTGAAGGGAGTGAATGTTTAGGGTGGTGGATGGGGTGCCAATCAAGCGGGCTGCTTTATCTTGGATGGTGTCGAGCTTCTTGAGTGTTGTTGGAGCTGCACTCATCCAGGCAAGTGGAGAGTATTCCATCACACTCCTGACTTGTGCCTTGTAGATGGTGGAAAGGCTTTGGGGAGTCAGGAGGTGAGTCACTCGCCGCAGAATACCCAGCCTCTGACCTGCTCTCGTAGCCACAGTATTTATATGGCTGGTCCAGTTAAGTTTCTGGTCAATGGTGACCCCCAGAATGTTGATGGTGGGGGATTCGGCGATGGTAATGCCGTTGAATGTCAAGGGGAGGTGGTTAGACTCTCTCTTGTTGGAGATGGTCATTGCCTGGCACTTATCTGGTGCGAATGTTACTTGCCACTTATCAGCCCAAGCCTGGATGTTGTCCAGGTCTTGCTGCATGCGGGCTCGGACTGCTTCATTATCTGAGGGGTTGCGAATGGAACTGAACACTGTGCAGTCATCAGCGAACATCCCCATTTCTGACCTTATGATGGAGGGAAGGTCATTGATGAAGCAGCTGAAGATGGTTGGGCCCAGGACACTGCCCTGAGGAACTCCTGCAGCAATGCCCTGGGGCTGAGATGATTGGCCTCCAACAACCACTACCATCTTCCTTTGTGCTAGGTATGACTCCAGCCACTGGAGAGTTTTCCCCCTGATTCCCATTGACTTCAATTTTACGAGGGCTCCTTGGTGCCACACTCTGTCAAATGCTGCCTTGATGTCGAGGGCAGTCACTCTCACCTCAGGAATTCAGCTCTTTTGTCCATGTTTGGACCAAGGCTGTAATGAGGTCTGGAGCCGAGTGGTCCTGGCGGAACCCAAACTGAGCATCGGTGAACAGGTTATTGGTGAGTAAATGCCGCTTGATAGCACTGTCGACGACACCTTCCATCACTTTGCTGATGATTGAGAGTAGACTGATGGGGCGGTAATTGGCCGGATTGGATTTGTCCTGCTTTTTGTGGACAGGACATACCTGGGCAATTTTCCACATTGTCGGGTGGATGCCAGTGTTGTAGCTGTACTGGAACAGCTTGGCTAGAGGCGCAGCTAGTTCTGGAGCACAAGTCTTCAGCACTACAGCTGGGATGTTGTCGGGGCCCATAGCCTTTGCTGTATCCAGTGCACTCAGCCGTTTCTTGATATCACGTGGAGTGAATCGAATTGGCCGAAGACTGGCTTCCGTGATGGTGGGGATATCGGGAGGAGGCTGAGATGGATTATCCACTCGGCACTTCTGGCTGAAGATGGTTGCAAACGCTTCAGCCTTGTCTTTTGCACTCACGTGCTGGACTCCGCCATCATTGAGAATGGGGATGTTTGCAGAGCCTCCTCCTCCCGTTAGTTGTTTAATTGTCCACCACCATTCACGACTGGATGTGGCAGGACTGCAGAGCTTTGATCTGATCCGTTGGTTGTGGAATCGCTTAGCTCTGTCTATAGCATATTGCTTCCGCTGTTTAGCATGCATGTAGTCCTGAGTTGTAGCTTCACCAGGTTGGCACCTCATTTTTCGGTACGCCTGGTGCTGCTCCTGGCATGCTCTTCTACACTCCTCATTGAACCAGGGTTGATCCCCTGGCTTGTTGGTAATGGTAGAGTGAGGAATATGCCGGGCCATGAGGTTACAGATTGTGCTGGAATACAATTCTGCTGCTGCTGATGGCCCACAGCGCCTCATGGATGCCCAGTTTTGAGCTGCTAGATCTGTTCTGAATCTATCCCATTTAGCACGGTGGTAGTGCCACACAACACGTTGGATGGTGTCCTCAGTGCGAAGACGGGATTTCATCTCCACGAGGACTGTGCGGTGGTCACTCCTACCAATACTGTCATGGACAGATGCGTTTGCGACAGGTAGATTGGTGAGGACGAGGTCAAGTAAGTTTTTCCCTCGTGTTGGTTCGCTCACCACCTGCCGCAGGCCCAGTCTCGCAGCTATGTCCTTCAGGACTCGGCCAGCTCGGTCAGTAGTGGTGCTACCAAGCCACTCTTGGTGATGGACATTGAAGTCCCCCACCCAGAGTACATTTTGTGCCCTTGCTACCCTCAGTGCTTCCTCCAAGTGGTGTTCAACATGGAGGAGGACTGATTCATCAGCTGAGGGAGGACGGTAGGTGGTAATCAGCAGGAGGTTTCCTTGCCCATGTTTGACCTGATGCCATGAGATTTCATGGGGTCCAGAGTCAATGTTGAGGACTCCCAGGGCCACTCCCTCCTGACTGTATATCACTGTACCGCCACCTCTGGTGGGTCTGTCCTGCCGGTGGGACAGGACATACCCAGGGATGGTGATGGAAGAGTCTGGGACGTTGGCTGAAAGATATGATTCTGTGAGTATGGCTATGTCAGGCTGTTGCTTGACTCGTCTGTGGGACAGCTCTCCCAATTTTGGCACAAGTCCCCAGATGTTAGTAAGGAGGACCTTGCAGGGTCGACTGGGCTTGGTGTTTTGCCGTTGTCGTGTCCGGTGCCTAGTGGTCCGATGCCGGGTGGTCCGTCCGGTTTTATTCTTATTATGACTTTTCGTAGCGAGATTTTACAACTGAGTGGCTTGCTGGGCCATTTCAGAGGGCAATTAAGAATCAACCACATTGCTGTGGGTCTGGAGTCACATATAGGCCAGACCGGGTAAGGGCGGCAGGCTTCCTTCCCTAAAGGACATTAGTGAACCAGATGGGTTTTTACGACAATCCGGTAGTTTCATGGCCATCATTACTGATACTAGTATTTTAATTCCAGATTTTTTTTATTTATTTAATTAATTGAATTTAATTAATTAATTGAATTTAAATTCGCCAGCTGCCGTGGCGGGATTTGAACTCATGACTCTGGATTTTAGTCCAGGCCTCTGGATTACTAGCCCAGTAAAATAACCACTATGCTACCGTACCCCACTGATACTCCTTCCACCTGCCCAGCCTCATTCCCTAAAACTAAATCCAGAACTGCCACCTCTCTTGTTGGGTTTGCTCCGTTCTGGCTAAAAAAGTTCTTCTGAATGTAATTTAAGAATTCTGTACCCTCTATACCTTTTGCACTGATTGTATCCCAGTTAATATTCGGGTAGTTGAAATTCCCTACTATTACTGCCCTATTGTTCTTGTACTTCTCAGAAATTTGCCTACATATTTGTTCTTCTATCTCCCTCTGACTGTTTGGGGGTCTATCGCACACTCCTAGCAGTGTGACTGCCCCTTTTTGGTTCTTTAGCTCAACCCATATGGCCACATTGGATGCTCCTTCGAACATATCATCCCTCCTCACAGCCGGAGCTGTTTCTTTAACCAGTTGCTGTTCCATTGCTCAGCCGGCAGGTGGTGATGTTTGACCATGGCGAGCTCCTTCGATGTCCCTATAGGACATGAGCTTAACTGCAAGGAACCTGCTTCTGGCCAAACACAAATGGTGCTCGAATCTCCGGTCTAAGTGAACCTGATTAACTACGAACAACTCCATGTGCAAACTCAGACAGATCGAGGGAAAAGGCACGTGGTAGAGGAGAGGAAAATTGCATGCAAGTGAAATTTGAAGGAAAGGGGCAATTAAAGGGGAGTGTCAGAATGGGGGACAATTAATCAGCAGGTTTTTGGAGAGCCTTAAAAGGCACCTCAACCCACCAGCAGCTGGAGGGACAGGGATTAAGGAAAAGGAGAATAAATCTCAGGATTATCTCCCAGGGTCAATTGACACCCTAAAGTAGGAGCTGGATTGATAAATATTGAGGAGGTGCATTGAAGGTTAAACTTCGAGCAGCTGTCCAGTGAAGTTGGCGGTATCAGTCTTCATTGTTCCTTTCTCTCAATTACTATTTGACATCTCTTTCTCCTCTCTGAAGTGCCTTGGGGCATTTACGATGCGAACGGTGCTTTATAAACACACGTTATCTTGTGCAAATTCTTTAACTAAACCTGGGAAAAAACGTCATTCTCAATTCTTATTGAAAATGGAAGTTCTTCAATCTTCTGGGTACGGAAGGGTTAACACTGTGCTGATTGGTTGTAACCTTAACATCTGTGATTGAAAGAAAACCCATTTGTTTTTTGGCAAGTTATGTGGTGAATAGTATCGATACATTTAAAGAGAAGCACATGAGGGAGAAAGGAATAGAAAGATATGCTGATCGGGTGAGATGAAGTCGGGAGGGAGGAGGCTCGTGTGGAGCATAATCGCCAGCATAGACCAGTTGGGCCGAATGGTCTGTTTCTGTACAGTAGACCCGATGTAACTCGATGTATTGAGAGTTTGAGAGTTAAACACTGCCAAAATTAAACCTGTTGGGACACATTTTGCTGTAGAAGGGCATCGAATGGTGTCTGCCGTTAGTTAGACTCGCCCTTGCATGTTTAGGTTTTTAATTTTTTTGGGTGGCAAGTTGCTGAAAGTGCGAGCTGGTAACGGGGCAGTGAGGGTAAACAGGGCATCTGGGACCTGAGTGAACAGGGCAAGCAACTGGGTATCTCCTCAACCAATCGGAGTGAAGGATTGTGAAATGAACAGAGCAAGGGCTGAGAATGAAGTGTAAATTAGAGAGGGTGAATTCAATGTCAAATCAGGTACCGGAAGAGAAATAAAGAGAGGGAAAGGAAGATTGGATTAAGAGAGAGAGAGAGAGAAAAAAGAGACAGAAAGGAAAAGTTTAAAAAAGCTTTATTTTAAATTTAAAATGTCCAACAACAATTAAAACCTGAAGGAATGAGACTCCACATTGGTAATAGTTAATTTTCAGTGCCAGAGGTTGATTGTCAGTAATTAACAATTATCATGCCGTTAAAAGGGTACGGAGACTTGAAATGACTTGATAACTTTCTGTGCTGAGTTTAGTCCGTATCCACCTCGCAAATACAGCAACTTCACACCATCCAATCCATTTCAGTGGTGAGCAGACAGTGAGATGCCGTTCCCGTGAAGTTACCAGTGGAGTGGCCCGTCTCGGACAGCATCTTCTGGATATTCGCATTTAACGGCGCATCTGCCCCTCGCCTGAAGTTGCTGCAGCATTTTTCGTACAAATGCCGGTGAGCACCATTCGACTCACTGTTATTTTGACAGCAAATCCTGGCCCATCATATCCCAAGTTAATTCCTGTACCCATTAATGTGCAGCCTTTCTGTTCATTAAACTGTTATTTAGACCCACTTGTGCCTCAGGAGTCAGTGAATATTCAACAGGGTTCACATTCTGCACGTTTGTTTTTCTGCCGCCCATGTTTTAATATATAAACGGCATGGGTCACACAACTCGGGTTACCAACTCTGGTCGGACATATTCCTGGAGGTTTCATCACATGACGTCCTGCCTCCAACTGCCTCACTCGGTCAAACAGCCTTTTCTCCCCCATCTCCAATATTTTTATAACTAATAGTGTTCAAAGAAAATGGAAAAAAAGACAGTTTTATTTCCCGGGTTGTTCACAACAATGTCCAGGAGATTAATCTTTAATTCCTGGAGACTCCAGGACAATCCTGGAGGGTTTGGAAACCCTCTACACAACGCTGCCTCTTAATACGTGGTTGGGTAAAGATGCCAATCTTGTCTTGTTCCCCCCACTCAATTCTTCACCCCCAACTCCTTCCCACTAGTGTTTTATTTGTACCAATTCACTGCCTTTTTGTTTAATTGGACTCTGGAGTTTTTCCTTGATGGAGCCTGGGACTCTGAAAGTGCCACTGGTTCTTTGGCCAAATTCAGGTTTTACTGACCTGGGATTTTGGGATTTTGGGATTTAATTCCTGGAACTTTGGGGATCACATTTCAGAATTTCATCCACTTATAATTCCATCCACTGTAACTTTCAAAAGGGAATTGGATATATACTTGAAATGGAAAAATATGCAGGGCTATGGGGACGACGACGACAACAAGAACAACTTGCATTTATATAGCGCCTATAATGTAGTAAAACGTCCCAAGGCGCTTCACAGGAGCGATTATCAAACAAAATTTGACACCGAGCCACGTAAGGAGATATTAGGACAGGTGACCAAAAGTCAAAGAGGTAGGTTTTAAGGAGCGTCTTAAAGGAGGAGAGACAGGTGGAGAGGTTTAGGGAGGGAATTCCAGAGCTTAGGGCCCAGGCAGCTGAAGGCACGGCCGCCAATGGTGGAGCGATTAAAATCGGGGATGTGTAAGAGGCAAAAATTGGGGGAACGTAGCGAGGGTTGTAGGGCTGGATGGAGGAGGTTACGGAGATAGGGAGGGGCGAGGCCGTGGAGGGATTTGAACACAAGGATGAGAATTTTAAAATGGAGGCGTTGCCAGACTGGGAGCCAATGTAGGCCAGCGAGCACAGGGGGTGATGGGTGAACGGGACTCGGTGTGAGTTAGGATACAGGGCAGAGTTTTGGATGAGCTCAAGTTTATGGAGAGTGCAAGATGGGAGGCCGGCCAGGAGAGCATTGGAACGGTCGAGTTTAAAGGTGACTAAGGGATGGATGAGGGTTTCAGAGAGTGGTGAGAATGTGGAACTCGCTACCACAAGGAGTAGTTGAGGTGAATAGTGTAGATACATTTAAGGGGAAGCTGGATAAACACATGAGGGAGAAAGGAATAGAAGGATATGCTGATAGGGTGAGATGAAGTAGGGAGGGAGGAGGCTCGTGTGGAGCATAAACACCGGGATAGACCTGTTGGGCCGAATGGCCTGTTTCTGTGCAGTAGATTCTATCTAATTCTATGTAAGGTCCTGCACACAGCACCGTAGGTGGGGGGAAGCCCATTTATCAGCAGTACTTTGAGTAACAGTATTTGTTCTGCTTTATTCCATGAATTCATCCATTTTCTTTTTAAATTAATTTTTTTTCTTCTCACTCAAGCTTCGTTACTGGGGACCACATTGGGGTTGTCAGACGTTGATGTCCAGATGTGAGAAGATTCTGACCACTGGGATTGCAATCAGCTGGGATGAGAGGTCAGTACACTTCACCTCTTGGAAATATATCGCCGTTCCTTCATCGTCGTTGGGTCAAAATCCTGGAACTCCCTCCCTAACAGCACTGTGGGAGAACCTTCACCACACGGACTGCAGCGGTTCAAGAAGGCGGCTCACCACCACCTTCTCAAGGGCAATTGGGGATGGGCAATAAATGCCGGCCTCGCCAGCGACGCCCACATCCCGTGAACGAATAAAAAAAATCCATTGAGCTTGTGTCACCCTGAGAAACCGTTCTGTTCTCACTGGGATCTCTGTCCCCCGAAGGAACAATGGAACCATCGGGGGAGACTTTCCTCCAGGTTCTTCCTAATGGCGGTGGGAAGTTTGTGGCAAATTGGGCAGTGACCCCGTTTACCCTCCCCGGTTTCCGCAGGTCTTTATCTTCAAGTGGGGCTCAAGACTACAAAGGAAGCTTTTCTGCCTGTTCTGTTCTCACGGACTTTCCCCTCGGAAGAACTTGTAATCAGTTAATTACAGATCTCTGCTGGGTGCACGAGGATATCTTTTAATCATGTTTATTATCTAAACTGACCATTGCTTCAAGGCCAGTGCACCTATATTAAACATACACAGATATAATCTTATGATTACACTTTCTTTCTTCTAAATGAGACTTATGAGACTCACTGAACAGGCGAAAGTTAAAAGTTAATATTACTACAATATGAAGATTGAGCCTCTCCTTATATTGTGGGACTTTGTTCGGTTGTCCACTTAAACAGCGATAAAAACACTCGATGACCATGTGACAGAAGCAGGGCTCCGTCACACCCCAACCACAAACTCTTTGTTCTGGGGTTTCTTAGAATCAGCAATGTATAGACTGGAGTTGGGGAGCTATATTCTTAAAGAGAGAAAGAATTTGCATTTCTATAGTGCCTTTCACAACGGCAGGACGTCCCAATGCGCTTTACAGCCTGTACTTTTGAAGTAGAATCATAGAATCATACAGCACAGGAGGTGGCCATTCAGCCCATCGTGCCTGTGCTGGCTCTTTGAAGGAGCTTTCCAATTAGTCCCACTCCCCTGCTCTTTTCTTGTAGCCCTGCGAATTTTTCCCTTCGAGTATTTATCCAATTCCCTTTTGAAAGTTATTATTGAATCTGCTTCCACCGCCCTTTCAGGCAGCGCATTCCAGATCAGAACAACTCGCTGCGGCCAACCTGCAGGGGAACGCTTCCACCCACTTCGAAAACACATCTACCGCCACTAGACCACCTGGTGGTCGGCAGCGGCCCGATGTAATCGATTTGCAGGGACCGCCATGGCCCCTCTAGCCTTCTAACGTGGCCCAAAACTGCCTTCCTTCGCTGGGGGTCGGGGTTGTTCACCGCACGCACCTAACAGTGCGTGCAGAGCTCCCGTACGTCCCCTCTAAGGTGAGGCCGCCACCCGGCCTCTTCTACCTGCTTCCACGTTGTCTCTGGCCCGGGGTGCCCCGCTCCTGGTCCCCCGTGTGCCAGCTGGAGGAAATCCTCCCGGTGCTGCTCCGGGACCACCCATTTGACCCCCTTAAACAGCATTCCTTGCTTCAACATTACATCGGCCCCTCCATACGGCCCTTGTATATTTGTTCCTTCTTTCAACGCCGCTATGACCGCCTTGATCTCGGGGTCCTGCTCCTGCACCCGGTGCAGGTCTGGGGCTAACACTAACCCCCGTGTCCCTCCTTTGTCTCGAATCGCCCCTCCCGGGCCTACCGGGTAGGGGTCCCATACGTCTCCCTCTCTGGCCCCCTTCTTGGCCAGCTCCTCTGCCCTAGAATTCTTTGAGTGGGCCTTATCCTTATGGATATAAAACCCTTCCTTCCCCTCAACGGCGCTCCGGGTTCTCACTCTGCAGCCCGGACCCAATCCTCAGTCTCCAGTCCCTCGTTTTCCCAGTCCACCCGAGCTTCCCTCGGGATAACTAAGCTGACCATCCCTCTGGCTTTGGACAGGGCCTGTTTTAAACTGTGGATCTTTTCCTCGCAGGGTCCGTGGTCTAAATCCTCGCACCCCCTGTTCCTGCCCACCCTGTAGGCTATTCTCATGTCTTTCAGCTGACCCTCTAACCCGTCAACTTCACCCGTTAAACGAGCGTTTCCTTCCCTTACAGCCTGTTCATTGAGCTGGTCCTCGGTGACCTGGCCCTGCAGGTACTCCCTGGTGTGACGGGACGTTTCTTCTTGCGAACGTCTGTCCTGCCTTTCCTCGTGCAATTCCTCCACCAACCTGTTACACACTATCCCCCTCTCGTCTGACTTTTCTTCTGACTCCTTGAGCTCGGCCTGCAGCTTTCCAACCTGCTCCCTGAGCAGCTGGACCTGTTTCTGCCAGCACAGGAGCCAAATTGCCTTTTCTTTGGGGCTTTTATGGTCGTTGGACCCCATCCACACTCTGTTGTGGGCAGCTGGAGTGTACCAAGTCCAGAACCCACTGCTTAGCCACATTAATCTTCGTGTAGGCATAGCCGTTAATCCGCCTTTCCATCCCTTCCAATTCTACTGTGCTATGACTCAGTGATCCAACGGGCACACTGCCTGTTTCTCCTGGCTGGCTCGCCACTTCCTGTAGGGTGTTTTGGGGTTGTTCTCACCCTATTGATCGGTGCAGATATCTGGGTCCCCGGTCTAGCCAAGGAACAATTATACCTCACGGATCGGGGGTTCAGGAAAACGGGACTTATGCTAATGCACCTGGTGATGGATCATGTAGAATAGCACAGAGACCACACAAACTCGGTGTTTGAATTGAATTGGGATGTTGGTTTTATTATACCGTCAACACAAAGAAAATAACGATACAAACAGTCCTACACAGTACATTGAGTTACACACACCCACTACAGTACTTTATCCCGCTAAACTAAGAGGTTGGTGGGGACCCTGGAGACACCTATCACACACACACACACACGTATGGTCGAGGCTCACCAATCCTTTGCACTTGCAGGTCTGGCTGACCGGTTCTCTCACGTAGGGTTTGTTGGTTTCGCTGGAAGCTGCTCTCCTCCCTGGAGAGCTCGGGTGTAAAAAAAAAGAAAGAAGAGAGAGAGAGAAAGAGCTGGAAAAGAGGTAAGAGCTAAGAAGCAAGAACCAGAGACAGCAAAAGCAAGAGAAAAAAACAAGAGAGCAGAACAAGAGAATAGAACAAGAGAGCAGAACAAGAGGAGCAGAAGAAGAGAGAGTAAAAGCAAGACTCCAAAAAACAAGAGGGAGAGGGGTTTCGAGCTTCCACTTATATATCCCTCTCTGACAATGGTCTTTGTCGTTAAATGAGGCACTTCCATGTCTGTTTAAACAGTTCTTACAAAGTCCTTAAGAATCTTTGATGGCTTTTGATGGTCTCTCATCATGTTTCAATTGCTTCTCTCGATGGGCCATTGTTCATTCCGATTTGTTGAGCACTTGCCACACAAGGCTCCCTTTTCATCCCACGTCCTAGGTGTTGATCGGTTTTGCATCAGAACCGAGACATGGCCCCACCATGTCTGGAGCAGTTGCCTCTCTCAATGGCCGACTGCCTCTCTGATCATTGACCACCTGCTGTAGGTTTTGCATTAAAACAGAGACATGTCCGAAGCAGTAATTCTCCCACATTCCACTGTGTGTGTTGTTGATTCGTCTGGTGACCTCTCACCTATCCTTCCATCTTTAGGATTTTGGTCAATGGCCAAAGTTTTACATCCTCAGGGAAAAGGTGGAATTCCCAGAATTCTTACAATGATGAACATTTATAAAACACTGGTTCGGCCACACCTGGAGTATTGTGTCCAATTCTGGGCACCGCACTTTAGGAAAGATGTGAAGGCCTTAGAGAGGGTGCAGAAGAGATTTACTAGAATGATTCCAGGGATGAGGGACTTTAATTACGTGGATAGACTGGAGAAGCTGGGGTTGTTCTCCTTGGAACAGAGATGGTTGCGAGGAGATTTGATAGAAGTATTCAAAATCATGAAGGGTCTAGACAGAGTAGGAACATAGGAACAGGAGTAGGCCATTCAGCCCCTCGTGCCTGCTCCGCCATTTGATAAGATCATGGCTGATACCTTTGGTTGCCAAAAAGCTATCTATCTCAGATTTAAATTTAGCAATCGAGCTAGTATCAATTGCCATTTGCGGAAGAGAGTTCCAAACTTCTACCACCCTTTGTGTGTAGAAATGTTTTCTAATCTCGCTCCTGAAAGGTCTGGCTCTAATTTTTAGACTGTGCCCCCTAGTCCTAGAATCCCCAACCAGCGGAAATAGTTTCTCTCTATCCACCCTATCTGTTCCGCTTAATATCTTATAAACTTCGATCAGGTCACCCCTTAACCTTCAAAAAGCCAGAGAATACAACCCCAATTTGTGTAATCTCTCCTCGTAACTTAACCCTTGAAGTCCGGGTATCATTCTAGTAAACCTACACTGCACTCCCTCCAAGGCCAATATGTCCTTCCGAAGGTGCGGTGCCCAGAACTGCTCACAGTACTCCAGGTGCGGTCTAACCAGGGTTTTGTATAGCTGCAGCATAACTTCTGCTCCCTTGTACTCTAGTCCTCTAGATATAAAGGCCAGCATTACATTAGCCTTATTGATTATTGATTATTTTCTGCACCTGTTCATGACACTTCAATGATCTATGTACCTGTACCCCTCAGTCCCTTTGGACATCCACTGTTAGATAGAGAGAAACTTCCCATTGGTGGAAGGGTCAAGAACCAGAGGTCATAGATTTAAGGTCATTGGCAAAAGAACCAAAGGTGACATGAGGAAAAACTTTTTTACACAGCGAGTGGTTAGGATCTGGAATGCACTGCCCGAGGGGATGGTGGAGGCAGATTCAATCATGGCCTTCAAAAGGGAACTGGATAAGTACTTGAAAGGAAAAAAATTGCAGGGCTAAGGGGGATAGGGCAGGGGAGTGGGACTAGCTGGATTGCTCTTGCATACAGCTGGCACGGACTCGATGGGCTGAATGGCCTCCTTCTGTGCTGTAACTTTTCTGTGATTCTATGAATTGCCAATGTCACTCCATTATTTAAGAAGTGTGGGGGAGAGATAAACCAGGAAATTATAGAGTTATTAGTCTAACGTCTATTGTGGGGAAGTTATTAGAATCTGTCATTTGGAACAGAGTGACTGAGCATTTGGACAAATAGGAACTGATCAGAGAGAGCCAGCATGGATTTGTAAAGAGTACTTACATTCCAGGAGTATGAGGGAACTGAATTAACGTATGTAGTTGATGCTGAATAGCCTGTGTTTGTAACAACAACTTGCATTTATACAGCGCCTTGAATGTAGTAAAACGTCCCAAGGCGCTTCACAGGAGCGATTACCAAACAAAATTTAACACCAAGTCACTTAAGGAGATATTAGGACAGGTGACCAAAAGCTTGGTCAAAGGGGTAGGTTTTAAGGAGCGTCTTAAAGGAGGAGAGAGAGGGAGAGAGGCGGAGAGGTTTAGGGAGGGAATTCCAGAGCCTGGGAACCAGACAGCTGAAGGCACGGCCGCCAATGGTGGAGCGATGGGAGTCGGGGGATGCACAAAAGGCCAGAATTGGAGGTGCAGAGTTCCCAAAGTAGGTGTAGCTGGATCTACACTTCTAATAATGTAGTTGTCAGGAGTTAACTCCTTGACTGTAATACCCCTGATTACAGCACTTGTGTGGTAATAAGCACAGGCCTGCTCGATATATGGAGTCAGTAATACAGAGACAGACATAGAAGTTTCGCACTTTTAGGTTCACAGCAGTGCTGTGGCTTCATTTTCAAACTGTATTAACTTATTCCCAAAAGGAATTTTTAATACTGAAATTGAAACAGCCAATCATTTTTAATGAGCAACCCTTTAAAAACCAAAATTACAAAGAATTATGATAAACGTCTTTTTCAGTCAATTACTTGGAATTTTTTCCTTTAAACAATTTGAAGTCCTGGTTTGGGTTACTGAGCCTGGTGCTACGAGGGAGCTGAATCATCCTGGGTTTATAAATGCTTTGCTTCTAATGATAATTCAGCTTCCACACCGCAGTCAGTAACTCACTGTAAAAAAAAAATCAAGGTACAAAATGAATAGGACATTTTTTTTAAGATAGGTTTTTGTAAGTTTGATTTTATAAAAGCGATTCAGATGGCGAGTCTCCTGGCTGGGTTTTATGAAGATATGAAATGCCGTTTTTCTTTAATTATTAAAAAACAGGTTGCAGATGTAAACTCTACTCTATTTCTACATTGGCAACGCCTCGATTTTAAAATTCTCATTCTTGTTTTCAAATCCCTCCATGGCCTCACCCCTCCCTATCTCTGTAACCTCCTCCAGCCCGACAACCCTCTGAGATCTCTGCACTCCTCCAATTCTGGCCTCTTGTGCATCTCTGATTTTCATCGTTCCACCATTGGCGGCCGTGCCTTCAGCTGCCTGGGCCCTAAACTCTGGAATTCCCTCCCTAAACCTCTCCGCCTCTCTGTCCTCCTCAAAGACGATCGTAAATAGTAAACGGGTAGTAAGAGGAGGGGTGGGACTGATTAGGGACCAAAAAGGAGATCTACGCATGGAGGCTGAGGTACTAAATGAGTACTTTGCATCTGTCTTTACCAAGGAAGAAGATGCTGCCAGAGTCTCAGTAAAAGAGGAGGTAGTTGAGATACTGGATGGGCTAAAAATTGATAAAGAGGAGGTACTAGAAAGGCTGACTGTACTTAAAGTAGAAAAGTCACCCGGTCCAGATGGGATGCATCCTAAGTTGTTGAGGGAAGTAAGGGTGGAAATTGCGGAGGTACTGGCCATAATCTTCCAATCCTCCTTAGCTATGGTGCCAGAGGACTGGAGAATTACAAATGTTACACCCTTGTTCAAAAAAAGGCATAAGGATGAACCGGAGAACTACAGACCACTCCTATTTTTGATATATATTAATGACAGACTTGGGTGTACAGGGCAATCTCAAAATTTGCAGATGACACAAAACTTGGAAGTGTGGTAAACAGTGAGGAGGATATTGATCGATTTCAAGACGTTAGACAGGCTGGAGGAATGGGCGGACACTTGGCAGATGAAATTTAACATAGAAACATAGAAAATAGGAGCAAGCGAAGGCCATTCAGCCCTTCGGGCCTGCTCCGCCATTCAAAATGATCATGGCTGATCGTCTAACTCTGTACCCTGTTCCCGCTTTTTCCCCATATCCCTTGATTCCTTTAGCATTAAGAAATATATCTATCTCCTTCTTGAATACATCTAATGACTTGGCCTCCACTGCCTTCTGTGGTAGAGAATTCCACAGGTTCACCACCCTCTGAGTGAAGACATTTCTCCTCATCTCGGTTCTAAATGGCATACCCCGTATCCTGAGACTGTGACCCCTGGTTCTGGACTCCCCAGCCATCGGGAACATCCTCCCTGCATCTAGTCTGACTAGTCCTGTTAGAACTTTATACATTTCGATGAGATCACCTCTCATTCTTCTAAACTCTAGTGAATATAGGCCTAGTCGACCCAATCTCTCCTCATACATCAGTCCTGTCATCCCAGGAATCAGCCTGGTAAACCTTTGTTGCACTCCCTCCATGGCAAGGACATCCTTCCTCAGATAAGGAGAACAAAACTGCACACAATACTCCAGATGTGGTCTCACCAAGGCCCTGTACAACTGCAGTAAGACATCCCTGCTCCTGTACTCAAATCCTCTTGCAATGAATGCCAACATACCATTCGCCTTCCTAATTGCTTGCTGCACCTGAATGCTCGCTTTCAGCAACTGGTGTACAAGGACACCCAGGTCTCGTTGCACCTCCCCTTTTCCCAAACTATCACCATTCATATAATAATCTGCCTTTCTGTTTTTACAACCAAAGTGGATAACCTCACATTTATCCAGTTATACTGCATCTGCCATGTTCTTACCCACTCACCCAACTTGTCTAAATCACATTGGAGCCTCTTTGCATCCTCCTCACAGCTCACATTCCACCCCAGCTTTGTGTCGTCAGCAAACTCGGAAATGTTACATTCAGTTCCCTCATCCAAATCATTGATATATATTGTGAATAGCTGGGGCCCAAGCACTGATCCCTGCGGTACCCCACTAGTCACTGCCTGCCACCCGGAAAAAGACCCGTTTATTCCTACTCTCTGTTTCCTGTCTGTCAACCAATTCTCAATCCATGCCAGTATATTCCCCCCAATCCCATGTGCTTTAATTTTGCACAGTAACCTCTTGTGTGGGACCTTATCAAAAGCCTTCTGAAAATCCAAGTACACCACATCCACTGGTTCTCCCCTATCTATTCTACTAGTTACATCCTCAAAAAACTCCATTAGATTTGTTAAGCATGATTTCCCTTTCATAAACCCATGCTGACTTTGTCCAATCCCGTTAATGCCCTCCAAGTGTCCATTTATCACATCCTTTATAATAGACTCGAGCATTTTCCCACTACTGATGTTTGGCTAACTGGTCTGTAATTCCCTGTTTTTTCTCTCCCTCCTTTTTTAAATAGTGGGGTTACATTTGCCACCCTCCAATCTGTAGGAACTGTTCCAGAGTCTGTGGAATTTTGGAAGATGATCACCAATGCATCCACTATTTCCAGGGCCACTTCCTTTAGTACTCTGGGATGTAGATTATCAGGCCCTGGACCTTTATAAAACACTGGTTCTGCCACAACTGGAGTATTGTGTCCAATTCTGGGCACCGCACTTTAGGAAGGATGTCAAGGCCTTAGAGAGGGTGCAGAAAAGATTTACTAGAATGGTACCAGGGATGAGGGACTTCAGTTATGTGGAGAGACTGGAGAAGCTGGGGTTGTTTTCCTTACAGCAGAGAAGGTTAAGAGGAGATTTGGTAGAATTGTTCAAAATCATGAAGGGTTTAGATAAAGTAAATAAAGAGAAACTGTTCCCATTGGCGGAAGGGTCGAGAACCAGAGGACACAGATTTAAGGTGATTGGCAAAAGAACCAAAAGCGACATGAGGAAAAAATTTTTTTAAGGCAGCGAGTAGCTATGATCTGGAATGCTCTGCCTGAAAGGGTTGTGGAAGCAGACTCAAACATGAATTTCAAAAATGAATTGGATAAATATTTGAAGAGAAAAAAATTGCAGTGCTACGGGGAAAGAGCGGGGGGAATGGGTCTAACTGGATTGCTCTTAAAAAGAGCCGGTATGAGCTTGATGGGCCAAATGGCCTCCTTCTGTACTTCAACCATTAGAACCATAGGAAAGATACAGCACAGAAGGGGCCATTCGGCCCATCGTGTCCGTGTCGGCTCGAAGAACAACCAGGTGCCCATTCTAATCCCACCTTCCAGCACCCGGTCCGTAGCCCTGCAGCTTACAGCACTTTAGCTGCAGGTCCAGGTACTTTTGAAAGAGTTGAGGGTCCCTGCCTCTATCACCAATTCGGGCAGCGAATTCCATACACCCACCACGCTCTGGGTAAAAAAGTTTTTCCTCATGTCTCCTCTAATCCTTCCACCAATCAGCTTAAATCTCTGTCCTCTAGTTCTTGAACTCTCCGCTAGGGGAAACAGGTACTTCCTGTCTACTCTATCTGGGCCCCTCATAATTTTGTACACGTCAATCAAGTCACCCCTCAGCCTCCTCTGCTCCAAGGAAAACAACCCCAGCCTATCCAATCTCTCCTCGTAGCTGCAATTTTCAAGCCCTGGCAACATTCTTGTAACTCTTCTCTGCACTCTCTCCAGAGCAATTACGTCCTTCCTGTAATGTGGTGACCAGAACTGTGCACAATACTCCAGCTGTGGCCTTACCAGCATTTTATACAGTTCCATCATTACATCCCTGCTTTTGTATTCTATACCTTGGCTAATAACGGAGAGCATTCCGTATGCCTTCTTCACAACCTTATCTACCTGTACTGCCACCTTCCCTTTTACTGTTTGCCCTCCCTAAGTGCATTACCTCACACTTCTCCGGGTTGAACTCCATTTGCCACTTTTCCGCCCACTCCACCAACCCATTGATATCTTCTTGGAGTCTACAGCTATCCTCTTCACTATCAACTACACAGCCAATTGTTGTGTTGTCTGCAAATTTGCCAATCATGCCCCCTACATTCAAGTCCAAATCATTAATATATACCACAAACAGCAAGGGACCCAACACTGAGCCCAGTGGCACACCATTGGAAACGGATTTCCATTCGCAAAGACATCCATCGACCTTTACCCTTTGTTTCCTGTTACTGAGCCAATTTTGGATCCAATTCGCCACATTTCCCTGTATCTCATGGGCTTTTACTTTTCTGACCAGTCTGCCATATGGGACCTTGTCAAATGCCTTACTAAAATCCATGTAGACAACATCCACTGCACTACCCTCATCAATCCTCCTTGTCACTTCCTCAAAGAATTCAATCAGATTTGTAAGGCATGACCTTCCCTGTACAAATCCATGCTGACTATCCCTGATTAAACTATGCCTTTCCAAGTGACAGTATCTATCAGTATTGATTCTAATAGTTTGCCCACCACCGAGGTAAGACTGACCGGCCTATAATTGTTCGGCCTTTCCCTCGTACCCTTTTTAAACAATGGTACTACGTTTGCAGTTTTCCAGTCCTCCGGTACCTCCCCTGTATCTAGTGAGGATTGGAAAATGATCCTCGGAGCATCCGCTATTTCCTCCCTGACTTCCTTCAATAGCCTAGGAAACAATCCATCCGGCCCTGGTGACTTATCAACTTTCAAGGATTCCAGTCCCTCTAGTACTTCCCCTCTCGTTATGTTTTCCTTATCCAATATTTCACACCTCTCCTCTTTAACTACTACGTCCGGATCATCCCTTTCCTTTGTGAATACGGAGACAAAATATTCATTTAAAACCCTACCCACTTCCTCTGCTTCTACACAAGTTACCCTTATCATCCCTGATAGGTCCCACCTTTTCCTTAGCTATCCTCTTGTTCTTAATGTACTGATAAAACATCTTTGGGTTTTCTTTAATCTTACTAGCTAATATTTTTCCTGCCCTCTCTTTGCTTTCCTTATTTCCTTTTTTGCATCATCTCTGTACTCCCCTAGGCTTTCTGCAGTATTTAGTTTTCTGTGACAGTCATATGCTTTCTTTTTCTGTTTTATCTTGTCCCGTATACTTCTAGACAACCAGGGGGCTCTAAATTTGGCAGTGCCACCCTTTTCCTTTGAGGGGACGTGTCTGCATTGTACCCGTAGAATTTCACTTTTTAGTGTCTCCCCACTGATTTCTCCTCAAGTAGTTGTGTCCAGCCCACTTCTGCCAAATCACCTCTTAGTTCTGTAAAATTTGCCTTCCCCCAATTTAAAACATTTACTCCTGATTTAACTCTGTCCTTTTCCATAATAATGCTAAAACTAACTGAATTGTAAACAATTTTACAACACCAAGTTATAGTCCAGCAATTTTATTTTAAATTCTCCACATCATAACTGAATTGTGGTCACTATCCCCAATATGGTCACCCACTGTCACTTCACCCACTCGCCCATCTTCATTTCCCAGGACTAAATCTAGAATTGCATCCCCTCTTGTTGGGCTATGATCCATTCTATGATCCTAACTGTGCTGGTTGATATTTTCATAGAATCATAGAATCATAGAAGTTACAACATGGAAACAGGCCCTTCGGCCCAACATGTCCATGTCGCCCAGTTTATACCACTAAGCTAGTCCCAATTGCCTGCACTTGGCCCATATCCCTCGATACCCATCTTCCCCATGTAACTGTCCAAATGCTTTTTAAAAGACAAAATTGTACCCGCCTCTACTACTGCCTCTGGCAGCTCGTTCCAGACACTCACCACCCTTTGAGTGAAAAAATTGCCCCTCTGGATCCTTTTGTATCTCTCCCCTCTCACCTTAAATCTGTGCCCCCTCGTTATAGACTCCCCTACCTTTGGGAAAAGATTTTGACTATCGACCTTATCTATGCCCCTCATTATTTTATAGACTTCTATAAGATCACCCCTTAACCTCCTACTCTCCAGGGAATAAAGTCCCAGTCTGTCTAACCTCTCCCTGTAAGTCAAACCATCAAGTCCCGGTAGCATCCTAGTAAATCTTTTCTGCACTCTTTCTAGTTTAATAATATCCTTTCTATAATAGGGTGACCAGAACTGTACACAGTACTCCAAGTGTGGCCTCACCAATGCCCTGTACAACTTCAACAAGACATCCCAACTCCTGCATTCAATGTTCTGACCAATGAAACCAAGCATGCTGAATGCCTTCTTCACCACCCTATCCACCTGTGACTCCACTTTCAAGGAGCTATGAATCTGTACTCCTAGATCTCTTTGTTCTATAACTCTCCCCAACGCCCTACCATTAACGGAGTAGGTCCTGGCCCGATTTGACAATCTTTATTCCTGTACTTCTTCCCATTAAACAATCTTGACTTACTGGACAACCTCTGTACTTGACTTATTGGCCAAGACCCTCAACGAGCCCCTTCTCCCTCCTCCAAATGCAAATAAGACAACGGAGACTGATTTAAGAGTGAATCAGTGGTATTAGGTTACTGGTCAGAAGTGGTCTCCCAGCTGGTAAGCAGAGCAACAGGGACATCTATTGTTCCTGGGTACTGTTGACAATCTCATCCAAAACAGGTTCCACTCCCAGTCTGAAGATAGAGCAGATTCTGTTACATATCAAACATCCGTTGATGGTTGGGAGGCCTGGGTATGAAAATGGGTCCTTGCAGATCATGAGGGTATTGCTATGACCCATCGTAGTTGGAAGATACTTTTAGAATAGAGTCTAAAATTATTAAAGCTCATATCGCACAGAAGACAGCTTTATCCCTGCTGAGATTGTCCTGGACTCTAATCTCAAATACTATCCTCCAGAAACAAAAAAAAAAGTGAGAATAGGCACCAAACCCAGACTTAATCTTTGTATTTAAAGAAAGACAGACAGACTTATTTATACAGCACCTTTCGCAACCAATGAAGTACTTTTTTTTTGAAGTGTAGTCACTGTTGTAACGTAGTACATTCTGTCTCAGTGTTCCCCAGTACCAGATCCTGCATCAAATTATCATACACAATACAAAGCTGTCAGTTATAATTAGGACTACCAAAAAAAAACTTTGGATATAACCCTCGAATTCTATTAAGCAGCAATTTAACATTTTCTTTAGTAGCTGACAGTAACTCGCTATTTGTTCATGGCCATATTATGATCTGGAATGCACTGCCTGAAAGGGTGGTGGAAGCAGATTCAATAGTGACTTTCAAAAGGGAATTGGATAAATACTTGAAAAGGAGAAATTTGCAGGGCTATGGGGAGAGATCCAAGTTTGCTGACAATACAAAGCTTGGTTGGAAAGTAAGCTGTGAGGAGGACACAAAAACTCTGTAAAGGGATATAGACAGATAAAGTGAGTGGGCAAGAAGGTGGCAGATGGAGTATAATGTGGGGAGATGTGAAATTATGCACTTCGGTAGTAATAGAAGAGCAGAATTTTTTTTTTAAGGTGACACATAGAAATGTTGGTATTCAAAGGGATTTGGGGGTCCTTTTACATGAATCACAAAGTCAGCATGCAGGTCCAGCAAGCAATTAGGAAAGCAAATGGTATGTTGGCCTTTATTGCAAGGGGGTTGGAGTACAAAAGTAAGGAAGTCCTGCTGCAATTGTACAGGGCTTTGGTGAGACCTCACCTGGAGTACTGTGTACAGTTTTGGCCTCCTTATCTAAGGAAGGATATACTTGCCTTAGAGGCGGTGCAACAAAGGTTCATCGGATTGATTCCTAGGATGAGAGGGTTGTCTTATGAGGAAAAAGATTGAACAGAATGGGCCTAAACACTCTGGAGTTTAGAAGAATGAGATGATCTCATTTAAAATATATAAAATTCTTGAAGGTTTGACAGGGTAGATGCTGAGAGGCTGTTTCCCCTGGCGGGAGAACCTAGAACTAGGGGTCAGCCATTTAGGACAGAGATGAGGAAAAATTTCTTCAGAGGGTTGTGAATCTTTGGAATTCTCTACCCCAGAGGACCGTGGATGGTCATTGAGTCTGTTCAAGACTAGAATCAGAGTCGGAATGACTATAGCACAGGAGGCCATTCGGCCCATTGCACCTATGCTAGCTCTTTATAACAGCAATCCAGTTGGTCCCATTACCCCACTATTTCCCCGTGCCCTGCAAATTTTTCCCCTTCAAGTATTTATCCAATTCCTTTTTGAAAGCCACGATTGAATCTACTTCCACCGCCCTTTCAGGCAGCACATCCCAGATCATAATTACTCGCTGCATAAATAACGTTTTTCCTCATGATGCCTTTGGTTCATTTGTCAATCACCCTAAAAATTGATAGATTTTTGGACACTAAAGGGAATCAAGGGATATGGGAAATGGGTTGGAAAGTGGAGCTGAGGTAGAAGATCAGCCAGTCTTACTGAATGCCAGAGCAGGCCAAGGGGCCGGATAGCCTACTCCTACTCACGTTCTTAAGGATGGCCCGGGGGGTGGTGGAAAAGAGATATGGGACTAATTGGATAGCTCTTTTAAAGAGCTGGCAAAGGCATGATGGGCAGAATGGTTGCCTTCTGTACTGTATGATTCCATGTTTTAAAAATCACTTTAAAAGGTTGAGTGATTCCAGCTACTGGGAAATTGATGGGGGCTGAAAGATTTCTCAAAATACTCCCTATGATTTACTAATTTACGTACCAGAAAGCTACCCTCAAGATCATTTCTTCAGTAGAAAACACAGCAGCGTCCATCGACAAGGAACCACTTCCCCTTGTGCTTAGCACATTTCAGATTTTCCTATCCTATTTTAACTCCTGTATAAAAAGTCAAGTTTTTTTATGCACCAAACATAGCAAAAAACAAATGAGTCACCATCATTTTAAACACAGAAAAACTGATCAGTTGAAGGGATCCCTGATTCTTAGGGGCTTGAGGACTGAATATGTATTTATATTTACTTGTATACATTATACACGTGCACACCTAAGAGATGCAGTAGGATAATTGGAGTTGAGGCCAGTAAAAGCAATCCATGTACATTGTTTTTCTTCATTTACTATGTAGGAATGCTCAGCTCGGTTCCAGTCATGTTGGTTACTCAATCTTATATTAAAAAAAAAAGTTTTTTGATGAAAGGCCTCGACCGGATGGGTTAACCATAACTGAAGTGATATCACATATGTCAGTTTTGAAAGCTGTTTGGGAAAGGCTGCTCACTGATGCTATTTGGAAGAAAGTTCTCCTCCTACGGATCAGCATGAGGGATGAATTGGTGCGTGCTGGCCCTCCCGTATTCTGAATGTACAATAAAATTGCTGATCTAGTTGCAATGTCACAATCCATTAAAGTATTCATTTTAGATAGGAATGTAGGAGGTCAGTCAGCCCCTCGAACAGGTCAAAGAGGCCATCCCCTATGGACAGGCCCTGCGAATACACAGGGTCTGCTCAGACGAGGAGGAACGCGATGGACACCTACAGACGCTGAAAGACGCCCTCGCAAGAACGGGGTATGACGCTCGACTCGTCGATCGACAGTTCCGACGGGCCACAGCGAAAAATCGCATAGGCCTCCTCAGAAGACAAACACGGGACACAACAGAGTACCCTTTGTCGTCCAGTACTTCCCTGGAGCGGAGAAACTACGCCATGTTCTCCGCAGCCTTCAACATGTCATCGATGACGACGAACACCTCGCTAAGGCCATCCCCACGCCTCCACTACTCGCCTTCAAACAGCCACCTAACCTCAAACAGACCATCGTTCGCAGCGAATTACCCAGCTTTCAGGAGAACAGCGTCCACGACACCACACAACCCTGCCACGGTAACCTCTGCAAGACATGCCAGATCATCGACACAGATACCACCATCACACGAGAGGACACCACCCACCGGGTACATGGTTCATACTCCTGTGACTCGGCCAACGTTGTCTACCTCATACGTTGCAGGAAAGGATGCCCGGAGCATGGTACATTGGCGAGACCATGCAGACACTGCGACAACGGATGAACGGACAACGCACAACAATCGCCAGACAGGAGGGTTCCCTCCCAGTCGGGGAACACTTCAGCAGTCAAGGACATTCAGCCACCGATCTTCGGGTAAGCGTTCTCCAAGGCGGCCTTCGAGACACACGACAACGCAAAATCGTGGAGCAGAAATTGATAGCCAAGTTCCGCACCCATGAGGACGGCCTCAACCGGGATCTTGGGCTCATGTCATGCTATATGTAACCCCACCAGCGAACAAAGTTATCTGTTTTTAATACAACTGGTCATTCTCCCTCTCTTTCGGGTGTCTCTCTCTCTCTGTGTTCTGACCGCTTGTGCATTCAGTAGTCTGGGATGTAATGTTTCTCTGTCCGAACACCATCCACTCCTTTGATTATATCTCTGCCGAGGTGTGATAACGGGCAGTTGGAAAGATTATCTGTAATCACCAGGCATTGTTCTCTGACTATATATGCTGTGCCTTTACGGAATCCTACACTCACCTGACGAAGGAGGAAAGCTCCAAAAGCTTGTGATTTCAAATAAAGCTGTTGGACTATAACCTGGTGTTGTAAGACTCCTTACATTTAACCATTCAATTAGATCATGGCTGATCTGTATCTTAATTCCATTTACCTGCCTTAATCCTCTTACCCAACAAAAATCTATCAATCTCAGTTTTGAAATTTTCAATTGACCCCCAACCTCAGCTTTTTGTGGGAAGAGAGTTCCAGATTCCCACTCCCCTTTGTGTGAAGAAGTGCTTCCTGACATCACCCCTGAACGGCCTGGCTCGAATTTTAAGGTTCTGCCCCCCTTGTTCGGGATTTTCTCACCAGAGAAAATAGTTTCTCTCTATCTACCCTATCAACTCCTTTAATCATCTTAACACCTCAATTAGATCACCCCTTAATCATCTTTACTCAAGGGAAGACAAGCCAAGTCTATGTTTATGCCATACTGAAAACATTCTGGATGCACTTGGCTTGGGAAGCAGGCTTTTTTTTAATTTCAGTTTACAAACACAGAATGAAGTTTCCCATTTGACATTTGATCCCAAATATCCTTACTCTTTTTTGTTACACTTTAGATTCATTAGCAATCTTTTGAATACAAGCAGAATTTCATTATGTATTGTATAAACAAAATTTGTGCTGAGTGCTAATAATTCAAATAAACCTGCCAATCACCGAATATGGTATTACAATTAACAGGACTGTGATTAGTTTGTAAACAATTTTTTTTTTAAAAAGTAAAATTAAAAACCATATTACTCTTTGCTTTAAATTACATTTTGTTCCCATCAGAATTCACGAAAGTCTCAGTAAATTTAGTTTAAACAGGTTATACCTGGGCACCAGGTGTTCAACTCCAATGGCACCATTCCGAACACATCAAAATGGTAAAAGGAAGAACCTTTTCATAGAATAACGCATCAACTATATGCGTTACTCTGACCCCATTTCAATGTAGCAATATAAAATATGCAACATTTTACAGTTTTATTAAATGTGAATGTACAGCTTGCACTCAAAATGTAGTTTAAAGTCAAGTTGTGCCTGTTTAGATTGGTTTCCCGTTAAACTTCGCTAACACAAGAGATTCCAATCAATTCTCTGCAACACCCATGTCAAATTAACATACATGGTGTAGACAGAGACCACACCGGTCTGATTTGTCATAATAAATACCCATTAGACAAATCTATTTATACTCATTTTTAATTTTAAACCAGATTAAATTGCACACTGTTTTCTACCCCACAGTCAAATTTCCAGCTCTGAAATCCTAGCTCGCCATGTTATCTCTTCCCCACTCCCTCTGCAAATATCAGTCTACGTAACATATTTAAAAATCATTCCTTCTTCAATCATCTGTTGGATGTTCATCGTCATTTGCGATTGCCACACGTTTCCCACGCCTTTGGACGTGATCTTCATTAATTTTTTCCAAAGCTTCAATCTATAAGATTTTTTTTTAAGAAAGGAACATACATTTTATGACAGTCCATGTACTAAAATTAATCTTGAATAGCTACTTAGCACTCTAAATCTAAAATCATGCAAGATCAGTTTCAATGCAATTTTAGCACTGAAAGGATCACCAAGATAAAAATACAAAATAATTATTAAAAAGTTGGTACGTGATAAATTGTTTCAAAATTTTTTTGGTTCATAACACTGAGCGCCAACAACAAAAAAGGGACTGACTTAGAAGAGCTACTGAGCCTGGCAGTGAGGGGGTTTAAGTAATAAAAAAACCAAAAAACTTGCAATTATATAGCGCCTTTCACAACCTCAAGATGTCCCAAAGTACTTTACAACCAAATGTACTTTTTAAAAAAAGTGCAGTCACTGTCATAATGTAGGAAATGCAGCAGCCACAAAAGCTCCCACAAACAGCAAATGACCAGATAAACTTTTTTTTAATGATGTTGATTGAGGGATAAACATTGGCCAGGACACCAGGAAGAACTCCCCTGCTCTTTGAAATATTGCCAAATTATGTCAATGAAATGCCGTAAGTTAGTATCGAGCTCAGCCTCAGCAATTTCTCCATCAATTTCCACCCCCCATTCCGTGATGACATCAAATATTTTTGAAAACAGAACCAACGTGAAAAACAATTCTCACTGTAATTCTAACAGTTTCATTTTCCTCCATGATCTTATCACTTCACTAAGACAAAGGCTCACAGGTACTTGTTGCTCTCTGGTATCTCGCCCAAGTAGCTATTTTTTTTTATTAAATGTGAACGCTGTGAAATTGGGGTCATCAGAGCTAAGCCCTGATCTTGTTTCACACATACACTTTATAACAATTAGGAGCAGGAACCTTGGCTGTCCCCCACTCTTCATTTTTAGTAAAGTTAGAGTGTTGTGGGGGGGGGGGGGGGGGAGAAGAGAGAAAGAGAAGATTCTCTCCAATGTAAACCTGCTTATAAACTTTGCACTTCAAACTATTATATGCTGTCAGTTTTCTCAATTAAATGCTTGTTCTTCAATTGATACAAGTTGAAACTGCATTTTGTTTTAAAGCCAGGATAACCATGTTCATTAAAACCACCTGGAACATTTGCAAACTTCTGTAAACACCTTGGAAAAATAATTTTTTGGATATAGTCAAAAGATTTTACGCTACTGCAAATTGATTCCTTCATTCTTGCCCAGCCAATTACTTTTCCCCTTGCAGCGACATATTATTGGAAAATGCAGTCCAGGTTGCTCTTTCATCTAATGGAGTTTTACAAAGTGAACCCTCAAAATACTGAGATTTTAAAAACAAGCCACGCTTTATTGCATTAAAAAAGGTTATACCTCAGCAATGAAGTCCACTTCATTATCCGCTGTAATACCTAAACCAGAGACAGCATTGAAAAGCTCCCTCTCACTCATTGCATCTGCAACTCCTGACTTCTGGAAGAACTGCAATAAAGAAAGCAGTATAAAAGGACATGTATGTGGCTTAAGAAAACCATAAGTTAAGCACACACCTTCGACTTTAAAAGTACCAATTTCAAAAAGAAAAAGATTTGCATTTATATAGCACCTTTCACAACCTCAGGATGTCCCAAAGCGCTTTACAGCCAATGAAGTACTTTTGAAGTGTAGTCACGGTTGTAAATGTAGGAAATGCACCAGCCAACTTGCACACAGCAAGGTCCCACAATGATCAGATAATTTTTTTTTAAAAAAAGCGATGTTCGTTGAGGGAAAAATATTGTCCAAGATACTGGGGAGAACGCCCCTGCTCTTCAAAATAGTGCCACGGGATCCTTTACGTCCACCTTAGAGGGATGGCACCTCCGACAGCGCAGCGCTCCCTCAGTACCGCAGTGGACTGTGCTGCCTGGATTATGTGCTCAAGTCTCGAGTGGGATTTGAACCCACGACCTTCTGCCATGGAGGCAAGTGCGCTACCCACTGAGCCACGGCTAAACCCAGCCTACCATTAGTCCCGTATTTTCGATAGGGGGCCTCAGTCCAGTCACGTGCGCTCCTGCAGACAACACATTTGTTTTTGCCATAATTGATTCTAAATCTCAGAGCAGTGACGAGAACAGACCCACGAAATACAAACAGATCAACCCAGCGGCACTACCAGTCTGAGAAACAACATGTATTCATGTACTGCTCCTGGTGTGCAGAAAAACATCTCGGACTGCATTACAATAAGAGGAAAAGGCTTTGGTGGATACAAAGCACAAGTGAAGGGGGTAAAAAGGTGCTAGGATGGAGAACAAAAGGCATGTCCAAAAGAGGACGTTTTTGAAAGTATGGAGGGAGGTGTCCTGGTGGAGGGAACTTAATAGATACGTTCTGGTGGAGGGAGGGTCCAGTGTCAAATGGAAGGGGTTATGTATTGAGACAAAACAGGAGACGGCAAAGGAAGGGCAAGAATTTGGGGGGAAAAAAAAAATCAGCATTTTGGGGCGCTGGAAACTAATGTAACTCAGAGAGGGTGGAGTCAAAGATTGTGGGTGAAGATGCAGTCTGTGGTATCTTGGACAAATTGAAGCTTCAACATCACAGTAATTACAAATGGCACTGTCTGCAGAAGGCCAAGTCATTAAAGCAGGGAGGCCTTTGAATAATAATGCATCGTTTTGGTAGGACAGGGTTTGGAACAGTGAGGTACTTCTGTAACACTAGAGCTACCCTAGAGTAAACCCTGGTTTAAATTAGTGATATGATATTTTACTGCACAAACTTGTTTTTTTAATATACTGCAGCAAATAATGGTGTATAATATAGAATTTACAGCACAGAATCAGGCCATTCGGCCCAACTGATCTATGCTGGTGTTTATGCTCCACACGAGCCTCCTCCCATCAACATATCCTTCTATTCCTTCTCCCTCATATACTTAACTAGCTTCCCCTTAAAATGCATCTATGCTATTCGCCTCAACTACTCGTGGTAGCGAGTTTCGTGTGGAGCATAAACGCCACGCCGACACAGACCAGTTGGGCTGAACGGCCTGTTTCTGTGCTGTGTAATCCCACATTCTCACCACACTGAATAAAGAAGTTTCTCCTGAATTCCTTTTTGGATTTATTGGGGACTATCTTATATTTATTTACACAAGAGTACTGTGCACAGGATACAGAAGCACTGGAGAAAGTGCAAAAATGAATTACAATGTCGATACCAGAGCTGGGAGGTTATATTTATCAGGAAAGACTGAACAGGCTGGGGCTCTTTTCTCTAGAAAAGAAAACGCTGAGGGGTGACCTAATAGAGGTCTTTAAGATTACGAAGGGTTCGATAGGGTAGACAGAGATAATGTTTCCACTTTTGGGGGTTCCAAAACTAGGATTCATAAATATAAGATAGTAAAATATAAGAGAGGAGGCTCGTGTGGAGCATGAACACCAGAGACCTGTTGGGCCGACTAGACTGTTTTTGTGCTGTACATTTTATGTAAAGCTGCACTAATTCAATGCCAAGGTACGTTGCGTAACGTGGATCTGTAACAGCAAAAAGTGACGCAATCGCTACCTGAGACACATTTCTGCAATCTCTGAACAGGAACTCTAGTCCATGAGGATGGGTGGGTTCCACAGACTGGCTGACATCAATCAACCAAACCTGTAAAGAAAGAAAACACACACCTATTATAGGAAAGGTCAGATCACGTCGAACGTGTAAAAATCATAGAATCATAGAAGTTACAACATGGAAACAGGCCCTTCGGCCCAACATGTCCATGTCGCCCAGTTTATACCACTAAGCTAGTCCCAATTGCCTGCACTTGGCCCATATCCCTCGATACCCATCTTACCCATGTAACTGTCCAAATGCTTTTTAAAAGACAAAATTGTACCCGCCTCTACTACTGCCTCTGGCAGCTCGTTCCAGACACTCACCACCCTTTGAGTGAAAAAATTGCCCCTCTGGACCCTTTTGTATCTCTCCCCTCTCACCTTAAATCTATGCCCCCTCATTATAGACTCCCCTACCTTTGGGAAAAGATTTTGACGATCTACCTTATCTATGCCCCTCATTATTTTATAGACTTCTATAAGATCACCCCTTAAACTCCTACTCTCCAGGGAAAAAAGTCCCAGTCTGTCTAACCTCTCCCTATAAGTCAAACCATCAAGTCCCGGTAGCATCCTAGTAAATCTTTTCTGCACTCTTTCTAGTTTAATAATATCCTTTCTATAATAGGGTGACCAGAACTGTACACAGTACTCCAAGTGTGGCCTCACCAATGCCCTGTACAACTTCAACAAGACATCCCAACTCCTGTATTCAATGTTCTGACCAATGAAACCAAGCATGCCGAATGCCTTCTTCACCACCCTATCCACCTGTGACTCCACTTTCAAGGAGCTATGAACCTGTACTCCTAGATCTCTGTTCTATAACTCTCCCCAACGCCCTACCATTAACGGAGTAGGTCCTGGCCCGATTCGATCTACCAAAATGCATCACCTCACATTTAACTAAATTAAACTCCATCTGCCATTCAGCGGCCCACTGGCCCAATTTATCAAGATCCCGTTGCAATCCTAGATAACCTTCTTCACTGTCCACAATGCCACCAATCTTGGTGTCATCTGCAAACTTACTAACCATGCCTCCTAAATTCTCATCCAAATCATTAATATAAATAACAAATAACAGCGGACCCAGCACCGATCCCTGAGGCACACCGCTGGACACAGGCATCCAGTTTGAAAAACAACCCTCTACAACCACCCTCTGTCTTCTGTCGTCAAGCCAATTTTGTATCCAATTGGCTACCTCACCTTGGATCCCGTGAGATTTAACCTGGTGTAACAACCTACCATGCGGTACCTTGTCAAAGGCTTTGCTGAAGTCCATGTAGACCACGTCTACTGCACAGCCCTCATCTATCTTCTTGGTTACCCCTTCAAAAAACTCAATCAAATTCGTGAGACATGATTTTCCTCTCACAAAACCATGCTGACTGTTCCTAATCAGTCCCTGCCTCTCCAAATGCCTGTAGATCCTGTCCCTCAGAATACCCTCTAACAACTTACCCACTACAGATGTCAGGCTCACCGGTCTGTAGTTCCCAGGCTTTTCCCTGCCGCCCTTCTTAAACAAAGGCACAACATTTGCTACCCTCCAATCTTCAGGCGGTGGATGATTCAAATATCTCTGCTAGGGGACCCGCAATTTCCTCCCTAGCCTCCCATAACGTCCTGGGATACATTTCATCAGGTCCCGGAGATTTATCTACCTTGATGCGCGTTAAGACTTCCAGCACCTCCCTCTTTGTAATATGTACACTCCTCAAGACATCACTATTTATTTCCCCAAGTTCCCTAACATCCATGCCTTTCTCAACCGTAAATACCGATGTGAAATATTCATTCAGGATCTCACCCATCTCTTGTGGTTCCGCACGTAGATGACCTTGTTGATCCTTAAGAGGCCCTACTCTCTCCCTAGTTGCTCTTTTGCCCTTTATGTATTTGTAGAAGCTCTTTGGATTCTCCTTTGCCTTATCTGCCAAAGCAATCTCATGTCCCCTTTTTGCCCTCCTGATTTCTCTCTTAACTCTACTCCGGCAATCTCTATACTCTTCAAGGGATCCACTTGATCCCAGCTGCCTATGCATGTCATATGCCTCCCTTCTTCTTTTTGACTAGGGCCTCAATCTCCCGAGTCATCCAAGAATTCCTACTTCTACCAGCCTTGCCCTTCACTTTGTAAGGAATGTGCTTACCCTGAACCCTGGTGAACACACTTTTGAAAGCCTCCCACTTACCAGACGTCCCTTTGCCTGCCAACAGACTCTCCCAATCAACTTCTGAAAGTTCCTGTCTAATACCATCAAAATCAACTTGAAATTTCTTCTTTATTTCATCAGAACTCCAGTTGGTGTCGTAAAGACTTTTAATGGAAGGAATGAGTTTATTTGGCATATGTCCCTTCAACATTAATGCTGGGGGGGGTAGGGGGAGGAAAACATAGGAACAGCAGGAGTCCATTCAGCTCCTCGATCCAGTTCCTCCATTCAGTTGGATCATGGCTGATCTGTAACTTAATTCCATCTACCTGTCTTGGTTCGATAACCCTTACCTAACAAAATCTCTCTCAGGGAAGAGGGCGATTTTTATGAAGTGGCAAGATCTGCTAGTATCTGAATCACCATCAGGAATTAAGACAAAGCAAAATGATTTTTTTTTAAAATTCTGTAATAGGATGCAAATAATACTGTTGTATTACAAGTAGATTAATTTAGAGTTTAAAATGATGGCTGAATCTACCTTCAGCCTTCTGAAAGGACCCAACACTCCATTCCAAGGACTTCCATTTAGTCTCTGGTAGTCGAAGCTTCTCGTTCTACTCCACTCCCAGTAAAATTATCACTCAACTTTCTTACCTCCTACACACTTAAAAGTATTCTTACCTTCCCCATATACCACAGCAGGTTGTATGCACTCAGGTCAGCATGAACAAGCTGGCATTCATTATAAAGTTGTTGCATCATCTATAAGATAAGACAGACCATCAACTAATAGCGTTAAGAAAGCCTTAGTTTAGGAAATATTGATCAATTTGGTTTCCTCAACATTTGCTAAAAGGAGCAGGGGAGTGGGATTAATTAGACAGCTCTTTCAAAAGGCACAGGCACCGAATGGACTCCTATGCTTTAACATACCATGACACGATGGCTGAATTGGTGCACACAATGTCCCCCTGAAACGGTCAAGACTTGGTGCATTTTTAATTCTTTTGGATTACACAACAATTTCTGACAGTCACAGCACTATTAGAAACAAAGTATTTTCATTGCAAATTGAGCTTATGCCCAGAGAAAAAATATCTTACATGCAAAACCTGGTAGTAGGCCTGTTTCATATCTTCAGTGCTGAGTTTAACATCCTTTAATTTAGGAGCTGGAACTTGATCCTGGCCTATGAAGGACATCACCAGAATATGCTTCTTAAGGACAACCACCTCTGGACAGAGAATTCCGACTTTCTGCATTCTGCAGAACAGAAAACAACTTGCATTGATATAGCGCCTTTAACATAGTAAAATGTCCCACCTGACACCGAACCACATCAGGGGATATTAGAACAGGTGATCAAAAGCTTGATCAAAAAGGTGGGTTTTAAGGAATGTCTGAGAGGGAGGGAGGGTTTAGGGAGGGAATTCCAGAGGTCTGGAGGACAGCAAATGTTACACCCCAGTTAAAAAAAGAGGGATAAACCCAGCAATTACACGCTAATCAGCCTAACGTCAGTGGTGGGGAAACTGCGAGACAATAATCCAGGAATTGGCACTAGGAAAAATATGGCCCAATAAATGAGTCACCACGGATTTGTTAAAGGAAAATCTTGTTTGACTAACTTGATTGAGTTATCTGATGAAGTAACGGAGAAGGTTAATGTGTATATGGACTCTCAAAAGCATCTGATAAAGTACCACATAATAGATTTGTTAACAAAATTAAAGACCCTGGAATTAAAAAGGGACAGTGGCAGCGTGGATTCAAAATTATCTAGGGGACAGAAAGCAGAGAGTAGTGGTGAACGGTTGTTTTTCAGACTGGAGGGAAGTTTACAGTGGTGTTCCCCAGGGGTCAGTATTAGGACCACTGCTCTTTTTGATATATATTAATGACCTGGACTTGGGTATAGAGGGGATAATTTCAAAGTTTGCAGATGACAAAACTTGGAAATGTAGTAAACAACATGGAGGATAGTAACAGACTTCAGGAGAACATAGACAGACTGGTGAAATGGGCAGACGAAATTTAACACAGAAGTGAGGGGTGATGCATTTTGGTAGGAAAAATGAGGCAATATAAACTAAATGGTACAGTTTTAAAGGGGGTGCAGGAACAGAGACCTGGGGTTCACATACACAAATCTTTGGCAAGATAAGTTGACAAGACTGTTAAAAAAGCAAATGGGATGCTTGTCTTTATTAATAGAGACATGGATTACAAAAGCAAGGAAGTTATGCTAAACTTTTATAAAACACTGGTTAGGCCTCAATGGAGTATTGTGTCCAATTCTGTGCCCCACACTTTAGGAAGGATGTCAAGGCCTTAGAGAGGGTGCAGAGATTTACTAGAATGGTGCCAGGGATGAGGGACTTCAGTTATGTGGAGAGACTAGAGAAGCTGGGGTTGTTCTCCTTGGAACAGAGAAGGTTAAGGGGAGATTTGATCGAGGTGTTCAAAACACTTCATGATTTTGATGAGTAAATAAAGAGAAACTGTTTCCAGTGGCAGAAGGGTCGGTAACCAGAGGACACAGATTTAAGGTGAGTCAGACTTAAAGATTCAACATGCAGTTTATTGGACAAAGCTTTGGGAGAAGGCTGGGCATTCCGCAACACCGCAGCTCCCTTCTCAACTTTAAAATGGTTGTCATGCTTTTTTATACCTTTGAAATACAGATTTCAGTAGCTTTTACATCGTAAATCTTGATTACACACATTTATTGTATTCTCAGACTGCAAGCCAGTTCTGGAATGTACAAACTCAACACTTTTAACTGTCTTTCCCACAGTCACAGAATCCATGTTTTTTTAATAGTGTCCCTTTGTTAATAGAATCCATTTTGTTTAATTAAGTGTCCATTTTATTAGTAGTCAAGCGTTATATTTAAGCCTTTAATTAAGGTTAGTCTAATCTACACAAAGCGCATTTCAATGTGGTTTTAGGGTAAATACCACTGTTATGTACCCATTAGTCACTTCATCGTTGCCCTTAATTCAACAGTCCAAAATCCACGCTAACAAGGTGATTGGCAAAAGAACCAGAGGCGATATGAGGAAACTTTTTTTTTTTTTTACACAGCGAGTTGTTATGATCTGGAATGCACTGCCTGAAAGGGCGGTGGAAGCAGATTCAATAGTAAGCAACTTTCAAAAGGGAATTGGATAAATACTCGAAGGGAAAAAAATTACAGGGCTATGGGGAAAGAGCTGGGGAGTGGGACTAACCGGATAGCTCCTTCAAAGAGCCGGCCCAGGCACAATGGCTTCCTTCTATGCTGTATCATTCAATGATCACTTAGGGCCTAGGCAGCTGAAGGCACGGCCGCCAATGGTGGAGCGATGAAAATCGGGGATGTGCAAGAGACTAGAATTGGAAAGGTGCAGAGATCTGTAAGGGTTATAGGGCTGGAAATTAGGAGGTAGGGACCTTGTAGGAAGGGCATGCACAGAAACGAAAGTCATTTCACTCTTTGCTCATCTGGAATTATTTTAAATTTGCAAACAGATGCACCGTAAAGCTTAGAATGGTATTCAGAATCATGAATATAAATTACCCCTAAAGGGCAAGAGCTCTACTTGTGTAACTAAACAACCTTGTTCAACAAAAGAAGCAAGAAATAGTATAAAATCAAAGGAAAGGGCTTATACAAATGCAAAGAATATCAGAGATCCCACAGACTGGGAGAGATATAAAGAACAACAAAGGGAAACAAAGAAAGTAGTTAGTTATGCAAAAATGGAAGCTGAGAAAACTTGCAAGGGATATAGAGGACAATACAAAAAGGTTTTGCAGGTATATTGAGAGAAAGAGGGTGGCTCAGGGTAATGTGAACCCTTAAAGACACAGACAGATACAGGTGATATTGTAATTGAAAGTAAGGAAATGGCAGACTTACTAAATAATTGCTTTGTATGGGCCTGCACAGTAAAGGAAGAGGATAAAATAGCAGAGATACAAGGAAAACTAAAAATAATCAAAGGGGAGGAACTCTGACAAATACAAAAAATAATCAAAAAGGCTAATGGAATGTTGACCTCTATTTTAAGGGGGCTGGAAGTTATGCTAGTTGTATAAAGCTCTGGCCAGACTGCATCTGGAGTACCGTGTTCAGTTCTGGACACCGCACCCCCATCCATCAGCCAGGACTACAGCAACCGGTATCCAAAAAGTATCGGTGGGAGCAACTGTTGATATGAACATTGGATTACCAGGGCTCAATTATGAGATTTTACATACAGTAGGTTTGTATTCCCTGGAATATAGAAGGTTAAGGGGTGATTTGATTGAGGTTTCTTGGATTTTGAAAAGGAATTGATAGTGTAGATAGAGAAACCTTTTCCATTGGTGGTGGTGGTGGGTGGAAGTCTAGGACAAGGAACATAACCTTAAAATCAGAGCCAGGCCATTCAGGAGAGAAGTGAGGAAACACCTCTTCATGCAAAGGGTGGTAGAAGTGTGGAACTCTCTCCCACAAAAAGCAGTAGATGCTAGCTCAATTAATAATTTTAAAATCTGAGAGATAGACTTTTGCTAGCCAAGGGTATTAAGGGATATGGAACCAAGGTGGGTAAATGGGAGTTAGGATATTGATCAGCCATGATCTCAGTGAATGGCAGAACAGGCTCGAGGGGCTGAATGGCCTCCTCTTGTTCCTATGACTGATCGCACAAACTGCTGCAATGAAGACAAAGCTGCAAACAAGATTGCAAGTTGGTCTGTAATGAAAGGACAGAATTAAAAATGCACAATAAGCAAGTACTGGAGTGTGGTAGCACAGAAGTATACAAAGACTTTCCAGCACAACCAGTTCCAATCAACATTCAAAAGCAAAATACTGTGGATGCTGGAAATCTGAAATAAAAACAGAAAATGCTGGAAAAGCTCAGTAAGTGAGGCAGCAATGTGGAGAAAAAGAGTTCACGTTTCAGGTTGAAGATCTTTCATCACTTCTGACGAAAGGTCTTTGACCTGAAACATTAACTCTTTCTCCACAGATGCTGCCTTACTTGCTGAGCTTTTCCTGATCAACATTCAGGTCAACCTATTAACTATAAAAAGAGAGAGACTATACCTGGCTAAGTTATGCATTTCCTTTTCTGCCCACATACGGATGATTCTGCGAGGATTCAACTTGCTAAAGCGGTCTTTGAATCTGTAATCGTCCTTGATGTACTTATCGCGGTTTCTGAACTCATTAAGCGTTGTCTTAAAAACTTTGATGGCACACTCTCTGGGAACTATTTTGTCATCCATACTTCAGAAGGAGAAAGAGGGGTAAACTACAATGAATTTGGGCAAATATTGATTTCAGCCTTAAAAAAAGGGAAGAAAACTTGGACATACATGTTAAACGTGTGCTGCAACACCCATCAGGAAACGTAGTTATCATTATTCTTTTGATTGAAAGAATAAACATCTCTTGCTAGTAATTTCATTTACTGTTATCAAAATATTCAATGGCCAAGTCACTACTCAAATTTACAGGAACTGCAGCTTTATCTGGAGCAAAAATGCACCGCCAACTAAACAAGAAACCAAATAGAAAAACACTTCAATCCTTGTGTTATAATCCAACATACAGCACAGAAACAGGACATTCGGCCCAACTGGTCCATGCCGGTGTTTATGCTCCACACGAGCCTCCTCCCACCCTATCCTTCTTTTCCTTTCTTCCTCATGTGTTTATCCAGCTTCCCCTTAAATGCATCTATGCTATTCACCTCAACTACACCTTGTGGTAGCAAGTTCCACATTCTAACTAATCTCTGGGTAAAGAAGTTTCTCAATTCCCTATTGGATTTTTTCCTAAAAAATTGGTTCTTGGGATGTGGGCGTCGCTGGCGAGGCCAGCATTTATTGCCCATCCCTAATTGCCCTTGAGAAGGTGGTGGTGAGCCGCCTTCTTGAACCACTGCAGTCCACGTGGTGAAGGTTCTCCCACAGTGCTGTTAGGTAGGGAGTTCCAGGATTCTGACCCAGTGATGAAGGAACAGCGATATATTTCCAAGTCGGGATGGTGTGTGACTTGGAGGGGGAACGTGCAAGTGGTGTTGTTCCCATGTGCCTGCTGCCCTTGTCCTTGTCCTTCTAGGCGGTAGAGGTCGTGGGTTTGGGAGATGCTGTCAAAGCCTTGGCGAGTTACTGCGATGTATCCTGGAGACGGAACACACTGCAGCCACGGTGCGTCGGTGGTGAAGGGAGTGAATGTTTAGGGTGGTGGATGGGGTGCCAATCAAGTGGGCTATTTTGTCCTGGATGGTGTCGAGCTTCTTGAGTGTTGTTGGAGCTGCACTCATCCAGGCAAGTGAGAATATTCCATCACACTCCTGACTTGTGCCTTGTAGATGGTGGAAAGGCTTTGGGGAGTCAGGAGGTGAGTCACTCGCCGCAGAACACCCAGCCTCTGACCTGCTCTTGTAGCCACAGTATTTATGTGGCCGGTCCAGTTAAGTTTCTGGTCAACGGTGACCCCCAGGATGTTGATGGTGGGGGATTCGGAGATGGTAATGCCGTTGAATGTCAAAGGGAGGTGGTTAGACTCTCTTGTTGGAGATGGTCATTGCCTGGCACGAATGTTACTTGCCACTTATCAGCCCAAGCCTGGATGTTGTCCAGGTCTTGCTGCATACGGTCATGGACTGCTTCATTATTTGAGGGGTTGCGAATGGAATTGAACACCGTACAATCAATCATCTTCGAACATCCCCATTTCTGACCTTATGATGGAGGGAAGGTCATTGATGAAGCAGCTGAAGATGGTTGGGCCGAGGACACTGCCCTGAGGAATTCCTGCAGCAATGTCCTGGGGCTGAGATGATTGGCCTCCAACAACCACTACCATCTTCCTTTGTGCTAGGTATGACTCCAGCCACTGAAGAGTTTTCCCCGATTCCCATTGACTTCAATTTTACGAGGGCTCCTTGGTGCCACACTCGGTCAAATGCTGCCTTGATGTCAAGGGCAGTCACTCTCACCTCACCTCTGGAATTCAGCTCTTTTGTCCATGTTTGGACCACGGCTGTAATGAGGTCTGGAGCCGAGTGGTCCTGGCGGAACCCAAACTGAGCATCGGTGAGCAGGTTATTGGTGAGTAAGTGCCACTTGATGGAAGACGACACCTTCCATCACTTTGCTGATGATTGAGAGTAGACTGATGGGGCGCTAATTGGCTGGATTGGATTTGTCCTGCTTTTTGTGGACAGGACATACCTGGGCAATTTTCTACATTGTCGGGTAGATGCCAGTGTTGTAGCTGTACTGTAATAGTTTGGTTAGAGGCGCGGCTAGTTCTGGAGCACAAGTCTTCAGCACTACAGCTGGGATGTTGTTGGGGCCCGTGGCCTTTGCTGTATCCAGTACACTCAACCGTTTCTTGATATCACATGGAGTGTATCGAATTGGCTTCTGTGATGGTGGGGATATCAGGAGGAGGCAGAGATGGATCATCCACTCGGCACTTCTGGCTGAAGATGGTTGCAAACGCTTCAGCTTTGTCTTTTGCACTCATATGGTGGACTCTGCCATCATTGAGGATGGGGATGTTTACAGAGCCTCCTCCTCCTGTTAGTTGTTTAATTGTCCACCACCATTTACGACTGGATGTGGCAGGACTGCAGAGCTTTGATCTAATCCATTGGTTGTGGAATCACTTAGCTCTGTCTATAGCATGTTGCTTCTGCTGTTTAGCATGCATGTAGTCCTGTGTTGTAGCTTCACCAGATTGGCACCTCATTTTTAGGTATGCCTGGTGCTGCTCCTGGCATGCGCTTCTACACTCCTCATTGAACTAGGGTTGTTCCCCTGGTTTGTTGGTAATGGTACAGTGAGGAATATGCCAGCTACAATTGTGCTGGAATACAATTCTGCTGCTGCTGATGATGGCCCACAGCACCTCATGGATGCCCAGTTTTGAGCTGCCAGATCTGTTCTGAATCTATCCCATTTAGCACGGTGGTAGTGCCACACAACACGTTGGATGGTGTCCTCAGTGTGAAGACGGGACGTCGTCTCCACAAGGACTGTGCGGTGGTCACTCCTACCAATAGAGTCATGGACAGATGCATCTGCGACAGGTAGATTGGTGAGGACGAGGTCAAGTAGGTTTTTCCCCTCGTGTTGGTTCGCTCACCACCTGCCGCAGGCCCAGTCTGGCAGCTATGTCCTTCAGGACTTGGCCAGCTCAGTCAGTCGTGGTGCTACCGAGCCACTCTTGGTGATGGACATTGAAGTCCCCCACCCAGAGTATTCTGTGCCCTTGCTACCCTCAGTGCTTCCTCCAAGTGGTGCTCAACATGGAGAAGGACTGATTCATCAGCTGAGGGAGGGCGGTAGGTGGTAATCAGCAGGAGGTTTCCTTGCCCATGTTTGACCTGATGCCATGAGATTTCATGGGGTCCGGAGTCAATGTTAAGGACTCCCAGGACCACTCCCTCCTGACTGTATATCACTGTACCGCCACCTCTGGTGGGTCTGTCCTGCCGGTGGGACAGGACATAACCCAGGGATAGTAATGGAAGAGTCTGGGATGTTGACTGAAAGATATGATTCTGTGAGTATGGCTATGTCAGACTGTTGCTTGACTGGACTGTGGGACAGCTCTCCCAATTTTGGCACAAGTCCCCAGATGTTAATGAGGGCGACTTTGCAGGGTCGACTGGGCTTGGTTTGCCTTTGTTGCGTCCGGTGCCTCGTGGTCCGTCCGATTTTATTCTTATTATGACTTTTTGTAGTGAGACAGTACAACTGAGTGGCTTGCTAGGCCATTTCAGAGGGCGATTAAGAATCAACCACATTGCTGGAGTCACATATAGGCCAGACCGGGTGAGGACAGCAGGTTTCCTTCCGTAAAGGACATTAGTGAAGCAGATGGGTTTTTACGACAATCCAGTAGTTTCATGGCCACCATTGCTAATACTATTTTTTTTAAATTCCAGATTTTATTTTAATTAATTGAATTTAAATTCCCCAGCTGCCGTGGCAGGATTTGAACTCATGACTCCAGATTATTAGTCCAGGCCTCTGGATTACTAGTCCAGTAACATAACCACTATGCTACCATACTCAGGTTCCCTAGTTTTAGACTCCCCAAGTGGAAACATCTTCTCCACATCTACCATATCAAACCCGGTCATAATTTTAAAGACCTCTATCAGGTCACCCCTCAGCCTCTCATTTCTGGAGAAAAGAGTCCCAGCCCGTTCAACCTTTCCTGATAGGTGTAACCTCAGAGGAAACTTAATGTCTGGGCTGGTTTATTTTTGGACGAGTACATACCTTCCTCCATTAGCATGAAAGACCACCGACTCTTTGCCTGTGCTGATGCAGCCATTGATGTTTTCCAATATCCCAGCGTTCACCATTTTAAAGAGCAGCAAGCGGGTATTAGAGTCTACAGCTTGGTCCTGAGATGGCAACGAAAGTAAAAAAAAAGGCACCAAATGGGAACTTAGGTACAATTGTTGAATTCGAGTTTGAAGCTTCGGTTCAAGTCAGTCAAAAAAAATAACATTTCTAATCAACTTACTTTCCACGGTGCTTGTGGTGGGGACCAGAACAGTGTAGATTGAAACTACGTTGATGACCTGCTCGCATGTTGGACATCATTTTAAGCACCTTGTTTTTGGACACTAAGGGAATCAAGGGGTATGGGGATAGAGCAGGAAAGTGGAGTTGAGGTAGAAAATGAGCCATGATCTTACTGAATGGTGGAGCAGGCTCGAGGGGCCATATGGCCTACTCCTATTTCAGTAAGGCCTTCGATAAAGTCCCGCACAGGAGACTGGTCAAGAAGGTACGAGCCCATGGAGTCCAGGGTGCCTTGGCACTTTGGATACAAAACTGGCTTAGTGGCAGAAGGCAGAGGGTGATGGTCGAAGGTTGTTTTTGTGACTGGAAGCCTGTGGCCAGTGGGGTACCACAGGGATCTGTGCTGGGGCCCTTGCTGTTTGTGGTCTACATTAACGACTTGGATATGAATGTAAAAGGTATGATCAGTAAGTTCGCTGATGATACAAAAATTGGTAGGGTGGTAAATAGCGAGGAGGATAGCCTCAGTCTGCAGGACGATATAGATGGGTTGGTCAGATGGGCGGAACAGTGGCAAATGGAATTTAACCCGGAAAGGTGTGAGGTGATGCACTTTGGAGGGACTAACAAGGCAAGGGAATACACAATGAATGGGAGGACCCTAGGCAAGACAGAGGGTCAGAGGGATCTTGGTGTGCAAGTTCACAGATCCCTGAAGGCGGCGGAACAGGTAGATAAGGTGGTAAAGAAGGCATATGGGATACTTGCCTTTATTAGCCGAGGCATAGAATATAAGAGCAAGGAGGTTATGATGGAGCTGTATAAAACACTGGTTAGGCCTCAGCTGGAGTACTGTGTGCAGTTCTGGTCGCCACACTACAGGAAGGATGTGATCGCTTTAGAGAGGGTGCAGAGGAGATTCACCAGGATGTTACCAGGGCTGGAGCGCTTCAGCTATGAAGAGAGACTGGGAAGATTGGGTTTGTTTTCCTTGGAGCAGAGGAGGCTGAGGGGGGACATGATTGAGGTGTACAAAATTATGAGGGGCACAGATAGGATGGATACTAAGGAGCTTTTTCCCTTCGTTGAGGGTTCTATAACAAGGGGGCATAGATTGAAGGTAAAAGGCGGGAGGTTTAGAGGGGATTTGAGAAAGAACTTTTTCACCCAGAGGGTGGCTGGAGTCTGGAACTCACTGCCTGAGAGGGTTGTGGAGGCAGGAACCCTCACAACATTCAAGAAGCATTTGGATGAGCACTTGAAATGCCATAGCATACAAGGCTACGGACCAAATGCTGGAATATGGGATTAGATTAGACTGGGCTTGATGGCCGGCGCGGACACGATGGGTCGAAGGGCCTCTATCCGTGCTGTATAACTCTATGACTATTATGTTCTTAAAACAGACTGGCAATACTTGTGAAATACAGTCATGCCTTGACTCAGCATTAAAACTTTCTTCTAATGAAAAGTATTAATATCAATGAAATCATGCGGGCTGTTGATAGTTCAGTCAACAACAGACGTTTTGTACAAACGGAAAACAAAAGGATTTCAATTATGTTTGCACGTCACTCTGCTTTTTAAGAAAGGAGAGAGAGAAACCAGGGAATTATAGACCAGTTAGCCGAACATCTATTGTGCAGAAAATGCTGGAGTCTATAATTAAGGATAGGGTGACTGAACATCGAGAATTTTCAGTTAATCAGAGAGAGCCAGCATGGATTTGTGAAAGGTAGGTAGTGCCTGACAAACCTGATTGAATTTTTTGAAGAGGTGACTAAAGTAGTGGACAGGGGAATGTCAATGGATGTTATTTATATGGACTTCCAGAAGGCATTTGATAAGGTCCCACATAAGAGACTGTTAGCTAAGATAGAAGCCCATGGAATCGAGGGAAAAGTACGGACTTGGTTAGGAAGTTAGCTGAGCAAAAGGCGAGAGTAGGGATAATGGGTAGATACTCACATTGGCAGGATGTGACTAGTGGAGTCCCGCAGGAATCTGTCTTGGGGCCTCAATTATTCACAATATTTATTAACAACTTAGATGAAGGCATAGAAAGTCTCATATCCAAGTTTGCCGATGACACAAAGATTGGTGGCATTGTAAGCAGTGTAGATGAAAACATAAAATTACAAAGGGATATTGATAGATTAGGTGAATGGGCAAAACTGTGGCAAATGGAATTCAATGTAGACAAATGTGAGGTCATCCACTTTGGATCAAAAAAGGATAGAACAGGGTACTTTCTAAATGGTAAAAAGTTAAAAACAGTGGATGTCCAAAGGGACCTAGGGGTTCAGGTACATAGATGTCATGAACAGGTGCAGAAAATAATCAATAAGGCTAATGGAATGCTGGCCTTTATATCTAGAGTACAAGGGGGCAGAAGTTATGCTGCAGCTATACAAAACCCTGGTTAAATCGCACCTGGATTACTGTGAGCAGTTCTGGGCACCGCACCTTCGGAAGGACATATTGGCCTTGGAGGGAGTGCAGTGGAGGTTTACTAGAATGATACCTGGACTTCAAGGATTAAGTTACGAGGAGAGATTACACAAATTGGGGTTGTATTCTCTGGAGTTTCGAAGGTTAAGGGGTGATCTGATTGAAGTTTATAAGATATTAAGGGGAACAGATAGGGTGGATAGAGAGCAACTATTTCCGCTGGTTGGGGATTCCAGGAGTAGGGGGCACAGTCTAAAAATTAGAGCCAGACCTTTCAGGAGCGAGTTTAGAAAACATTTCTACACAAAAAGGGTGGTAGAAGTTTGGAACTCTCTTCCGCAAACGGCAAATGATACTAGCTCAATTGCTAAATTTAACTCTGAGATAGATAGCTTTTTGGCAACCAAAGGTATTAAGGGATATGGGCCAAAGGCAGGTATATGGAGCTAGATCACAGATCAGCCATGATCTTATCAAATGGTGGAGCAGGCAAGAGGGGCTGAATGGCCTACTCCTGTTCCTATGTTTGAAAAGATACAGACAAGGTCTGGCTTAATATTGCACAGCATTTTTTAAAATCAAGCTACTAATTATAAACCTTCAGCTGCTGATCGATCAATTTAGACAGTAGGAATTTCAGCATTGGACTACATATGGGCATTTCCAACATACTTACACTGGTCCTTCTTTCAAAAAAAAAAGTCCAACAATTACAGTAGCACACAATCATCTCAAAATATGGAACAGTAAGATGAGAAATTTACATAAGTATTTTTTTTAAATAGTTGATTAAAATAAAGATACAATGTTCATCCAGAGATGTAAACCTGTGGACAAGTTGAGAAGGCAGTTTTAAAAAAGCATACAGGATCATGGGCTTTATTAATAGAGGCATAGAGTACAAAAGCAAGGAAGTTATGCTAAACCTTTATAAAACACTGATTAGGCCTCAGCTGGAGTATTGTTCAATTCTGGGCACCGCACTTTAGGAAGTAACGGTGGAACTGTTACAGAAAGTTAATGCTGAAATCCATGAAAGTAGAATCTGAGAAAATGATTCATACATTGCAGGGCTATGGGGAAAAAGGAGGGGAGTGGGACTAATTGGACAGCTCTTTCAAAGAGGTGGCACAAGCACAATGGGCTAAATGGCTTCCTTCTGTGTTGTAAAGATTCTATAAGTACTAGTCGTATTTCATAATTGTCAACAAAATGAGACTTACAGAAGTAGAATGTTCTTTCTTCTCGTGAATCTTGGCACTGCGACGCCGTTCCGAGTACGAATGTTGCTTTAACTCATTAAAAACACGATTAGATAGTTTCAAGTCCATTCCGATTCCATCGCCAACTTGGAACTCTGGAACAAACTAAAAAAAGGAAAAACTTTTTGGATTATTAAATGTAGACAATAAGCATATGTAGCACTATCTAGGTCATGTTTTCATCATAGTGTCGTTGGGTCTTATCTCCTTTACAGGTTAGCAAATAGTTCTCAGCTATTCTCACTCACAAATTAAAGGCAAGCAATTTTCACATTTTTCCAAGTATCACAGTAGGTACAGCACAGGAGGAGGCCATTCAGCCCACTGTGCCGGCTCTTTGATAGAGCTATCCATTTAGTCCCATTCCCCTGCTCTTTCCCCATAGCCCTGTAAATTTTTTCACCTTCAAGCATTTATCCAATTCCCTCTTGAAAGGGTCTATTGAATCTGCTTCCACCCTTTCAGGCAGTGCATTCCAGATCATTACAACTTGCTGCGTAAAAAAATGCTTCCTCATGTCGCCTCTGGTTCATTTGCCGATCACCTTAAATCTGTGTCCTCTGGTTACTGATCCTTCTGCCAGTGGAAACAGTTTCTCCTTATTTACTCTGTCAAAACCATTCGTGATTTTGAACCGCTCTATCAAATCTCCCCTTAACCTTCACAGTTCGAAGGAGAACAATCCCGGCTTCTCCAGTCTCTCCACATAACTGAAGTCTCTCATCCCTGGTACCATTCTAGTAAATCTCTTCTGCACCCTCTCAAAGGCCTTGATATCCTTCCTAAAGTCTGGTGCCCAGACTTGAACAATACTCCAGCTGAGGCCTAACCAGTGTTTATAAAGGTTTAGCATAACCTCCTTGCTTTTGTACTCTCTGCCTCTATTAATAAAGCCCAGGATCCCATTTGCTTTTTTTAAAAAAAAAATTAGCCTCCTCAACTTGTCCTGCCACCTTCAAATATTTGTGTACATACACCCTCCAGGTCTCTGTTCCTGCACCCCCTTTAAAACTGTACCAGTTTACATTGCCTCTCCTCATTCTTCCTAGCAAATTGTATCACTTCACACTTCTCTGCGTTAGATTTCATCTGCCATGTGTCTGCCCATTTCACCAGTCTATCTATGTCCTCCTGAAGTCTGTTACTATCCTCCACATTGTTTACTACATTTCCAAGTTTAGTGTCATGTGCAAACTTTGAAGTGATTCCCTCTATACCCAAGTCCAGGTCATTAATATATATCAAAAAAGAGTAGTGGTCCTAATATTGACCCCCTGTGGAACACCACTGTAAACTTCCCTCCAGTCTGAAAAACCACTGTTCACCACTACTCTCTGCTTTCTGTCCTCTTGCCAATTTTGTATTCACGCTGCCACAGTCCCTTTAATTTTGCTAACAAGTCTATTATGTGGTACTTCATCAAATGCCTTTTGAAAGTCCATAGACGTGACCCTCATCAACCCTCTGTTACTTCTTCAGAAAAGCTCAATTAAGTTAGTCAAACAAGATTTTCCTTTAACAAATCCATGCTGACTTTCATTTATTAGTCCATATTTCTCCAACTGCCAATTAATTATCCCCACCACTGACGTTAGACTGACTGGCCTGTAAATGCTCGGTTTATTCCTCTCCCCTTTTTTTTTTGATGTGGAGATGCCGGTGATGGACTAGGGTTGACAATTGTAAACAATTTTACAACACCAAGTTATAGTCCAACAATTTTATTTTTAATCCCACAAGCTTTCGGGGGCTTTCCCCTTCCTCAGGCGGTGTCATATGTCATTTCCACACCGCCTGAGGAAGGGGAAAGCCCCCGAAAGCTTGTGGGATTAAAAATTAAATTGTTGGACTATAACTTGGTGTTGTAAAATTGTTTACTTTTTTTTTTGAACAGGGATGTAACATTTGCTTTTCTCCAGTACTATCCCCATATCTAAGGAGGATTGGAAGATTATGGCCAACACCTCCACAATTTCCTCAGTAACCTAGGATACATCCCATCTGGACCAGGTGACTTTTCGACTTTGAGTATTGACAATCTTTTAAGTACCTCCTCTTTATCTATTTTTATCCTATCACTACCACCTTCTCCTCCGCTACAATGGCAGCATCCTCCTCTTTAGCGAGGACGAATATGAAACATTCATTTTAGATCCTCAGCCTCCACAAGAGGATCTCCTTCCTTTTTTGACTCTAATTGGTCCCACCCTTCCTTTGACTACCCTTTTACTATTTATATGTTTATAAGACTTTTGGTTTCCCTTTTATGTTAGCCACTAATCTATTCTCATACTCTCTCTCTGTGCCCCTCTTATTCCCTTTAAGATCTCCTTGGTACTTTCTGTATTCAGCCTGGTTCTCTACTGTATTATGAACCTTACATAGGCCTCCTTTTTCTATTGCATTTTAATCTCTATCTTTAGCCATCCAGGGAGCTCTAGCTTTGGATGCCCTTCCTTTCCCCCTCATAGGGGAAGAGTCTACTCTGTACCCGAACCAACTCCTCCTTAAAGCCTCCCATTGTTCAATTACTGTTTTGACTTCCAATTTTTGATTCCAATCCACCTGGGCAAGATCCCTTTTTAAACTCACTGAAATTTGCCCTCCTCCAGTTAAGCATTTTCACAATTGATTGTTCTTTGTCCTTGTCCACAACTATTATAAACCAAATGATATTATGATCACTGTTTCCCAAATGCTCCCCCACTGAAACATGCTCCAACTGCCCCACTTCATTCCCCAGAACTAGATCCAGCACTGTTTCCTTCCCAGTTGGGCTGGAAACACACTGTTCCAGAAAGTTCTCGAACACATTTCAGGAATTTCCCCCCCTCCCCCCTTTACACAGTTACTGTCCCAATCTAAATGGGGGACTTCAATTATCGCTACTCTAGTTCTTGCATCTTTCTGTAATTTGCCTGCAAATGTTCTCCTCCATCTCCTTCCTGCTATTTGCTGGCCTCTAATATGTTATATACTTAATATTAATGTCTATTTTTCTGCATTTGCACTTTGCAAGAATAGAAAAAGGTAGTTAAACTAATATAAAAAGCATCACCCCACCCAAAAAAAAGTTCAAGAACCACCAAAAGATTACTAAGAAAAAGACAAATGCTTACATTTTCCATTCGGGCAGTGTTCCTTCTGCCACATGTCACCTCGTCGTGCTTGGTGGTGATCTCTTTGCCTTTTCGCACAAATCCTCGTTTTGGATTTGTCGAAGGTTTATCTGTCAGCACATTTTAGAAAAAATCATTCATAACTAAAAATACTTCAGACCAAACCTTAGACATTTGAAACAAAACCCCCCCCAAAAAAACTTATTCTATACCTCTATGCTTCATGTGCCAAAAATTGTAACATTCAACATGTGTAAAGGGTCACACTACTATATCAATCACCAGCTCTCTACAGTTAAATGAGACCTATTACTAAGGAATGACAAATATCATTGCGTTCTTCATGCAGCAATGAAGTATATTAACAGGTACTTCCTGAATCCACTCTGACCTAGGATGACTATTCATGCACTCCCATGTGTGACAACGCCCGAGAAACAACACTTTACTAGAATCACAGCACAGGAGGCGGCCATTTGGCCCATCGTGCCTGTGCCAGCTCTTTGAAAGAGCTATCCAATTAGTCCCACTCCTCTGCTCTTTCCCCATAGTCCTGCAAACTTTTCCTTTTCAAGTATATATCCAATTCTCTTTTGAATGGGAATGTTGAATCTGCTTCCACCATCCTTTCAGACACTGCATGCCAGATCATAATTCACTGCATTATAAATTTCTTCTCTGATTCTTTTGCCAATTATCTTAAATCTGTGTCCTTTGGTTACTGACCCCCTGCTAGCGGGAACAGTTTTTCCTTATTTACTCTGAACACCGCTATTAAATCTCCCCTTAACGTTCTCTGCTCTAAGGAGAACAATTCCAGCTTCTCCAGTCTCTCCACATAATTGAATTCCCTCATCCCTGGTACCATTCTAGTAAGTCTCCTCTGCACCCTCGCCAAGGCTAGAAGCTTAAAAATATAGAATGAAGTCATTTTATACACAAAATTAGTGAACATAACATTAGAGGGGAGCTGAGGAGAATTTTTTTCCCCACCCAGAGGGTGTGGGGGGGGGGTCTGGAACTCACTGCCTGAAAGGGTGGTAGAGGCAGAAACCTTCAACTCATTTAAAAAGTACTTGGATGTGCACCTGAAGAGCCGTGACCTACAGGGCTACGGACCAAGTGCTGGAAAGTGGGATTAAGCTGGATGGATCTTTTTCGGCCAGCACAGACACGGTGGGCCAAATGGCCTCCTTCTGTGCCGTAACTTTCTATGATTCTATTCTATGATCAGTAAAAGAAGTCGATATGCTACAAGATCCCCCCCCACAATTGATTTGTTAAAAAGTGTCAACTGTTAACAGCAGACCAAAGAAATTAGTACCTGAGGCTTACTGGCAGAGAGACTTGTGGGGGTTCAGGTACACAAATCTTAACATCAGGACACACTGTTAAAGCTTTTTTTAAAAAAAAGGGCAAATGGGATCCCAAGTTTTAGAAATAGGGACATAGCACAAATGCATAGAGCTAATTCTGAACCTATACAAATCAATCATTGGTTCGGCCACAGTTAGAAGTCACTGTCCAATTTTAGGGCTCCTACTTCAAGAACATCAAGGCCATGGAGAGGGTGCAGAAGAAATTCATCGAGACACTCCAGTTATGAGGAAAGACTGGAGAAAATGAAGCTCTTTTCATTATTCTGAATGAATGAATCAGAGGTGTTCAAAATATGAGGAGCTTTGATAACAAATAGGGAAAAAACTACTGCCACTAATCAATGAGTCAATAACTCGCGGCCATAAATTTAACATCATCACCAAAAGAACGAAGGGAGAGGATGGAGGAAAAATCACTTTTTAAAAAAAAATCACAACGCCCACCAGAAACAGCGGCGAATCCGTGATAGCTTTTAAAAGTGGGTAAGTATTTGAAAATGAAATATTTAAAATTGATATGAGAAATGGCAAGGGAATGGAACCCAAGTAGATAGTGGTTTCACAGAGCCAGCACAGCTGTGATTTTTTTAAAAATTCATTCTCAAGATGTGGGCATCACTGGCAAGACAGCATTTATTGCCCATTCCCACTTCCTAAGCAGCTGACTCTTAATTACCCTCCGGTGTGGGACTGGAGCCACTTAAAGGCCCAGACCGGGTAAGGATGGCAGGTTTCTTCCCCTAAAGGACACTAATGAAGCAGCTGGGTTTTTAACTACAATCATGGTCACTTTTACTGGTACCAACTTATTTTCAGATTTATTTATTTTTCTTTTTTATAAACTGAACTCAAATTCTCAAACTGCCATGGTGGGATTTGAACTCGCGTTCTCAGGATTATTAGTCCAGGCCTCTAGATTGCTTGTCTGCGATGGGACAAATGGCCTCATTTGGAGCTGTAAAATTTCATAATTCTAAGTTTTTCTCTCCTACCTCCCCCAGACAATTATGATTTTCTAAAATATATACAAAGAGCAGAAGCATTTCTTAAGTAGGAAGGTGACAATGACTTCAGGTAGTCTTCCTTATTAAGAATAATAAATCTCATGCATAAAGTGCACAGAAGGCCAGGACTAAATTAATATGCTCGGAAACACCAGCTCATCAGTCCCATCAAGTTAACATAGGGAATAGGAACAGGAGTAGGCCATACGGCCCCTCGAGCCTGCTCCGCCATTCAGTAAGATCATGGCTGATCTTCAACCTCAACTCCACTTTCCCAATCGATCCCTATATCCCTAGAGTCCAAGTTAGCCATTACCAGGTCCATAAGGATCGTGGCGTGTATCTTGCCAATCAACTTCATCCTCGGAGCTGTCACTGTCTTCAAAAGGATGCACCATTCGGAAATTCTCAAAGGAAATAGAAACTGAGTGGAAAGAAAGATAGATAATACATTATATATTTTATATGGCTGCATACAGCGACACCTCAAGTCCCGGCCCGAATGGAGATGATGGGGGAATTACCCCGTCAATCACGCCTGGAGACTGCACTGCTGTTAAGTGACTGGGACTGATTTTACACACGGAAATTGTATTATGCAACTACCCTCCACCTCACTGGAGAAATAACCTTGCGTTCATCAGGAGACGTTGCTGTAGTTTCAGTCACGAGTTTGTTATGCTGCAGTTTGTAGAGACTGTTTAATTAGACTTTGTTTGCTGTAATAAGTCCTGCCTTAAGTCTCACTCCGCCTCCAACTCATTATTGACACCACCGTGTGCCAGCCACTCACTTTGATTTTATATATGTTAAATGATTTAGTATTTATGTACCTATACATTTAAGGCAGTTGTCTTATTTGCAGTAGTAACTTTACTGACATATTTGCTGAACCTATTAGAGCCAGGAATCAATACCAGATAACTCAGTTCAGTGTTTGAATGGAGCATATGAACTGGAAGCCCAAACCCTATAATGGTCTTTTTTCTAAAAGGAAGTAAAAAGTTAGCAACTATTACACTAAAGGCTTTCTATTTAGAGTACATCAGTACTACATGCTGGAACTTTGTAAAATAATATTAGAGTTAAAAAAAACACACATTCCTCTGCCCGCCCGAGGAATTCTAAACTTAGCTACCCTAATGGCAAATCTTATTTATTCAATACATGAAATGCTGCTTCAGGACTGCAAATCACTTTCCCGCAAGGTACACAGATAAGAAACTGAAAATATGAATTAAAATTTAATTTCTGTCAGTATTCGAAAAAAGAAGACAAGTTGATTCCACAGTTCATTCTATAATGGGGGACGATGGTGTCATGACATTATATATTTTTTGATTGATACATGACTAGCTGTATTCTTGAGTTATTTTGTCTTTGCGAGAAGGACAACACAAAAGTGAGATATTAGTTTTGAAACAAAAGCAAAATGTTGCGGATGCTGGAAATTGAAATAGTATTACAGAATTTTACAGCACAGAAACAGGCCACTCAGCCCAACAGGTCTATGCTCCACTCGAGCCTCCTCCTCCCACACTACTTCATCTAACCCTATCAGCATATCCTTCTATTTCCTTTCTCCCTCACGTACTTACATAACTTCCCCTTAAATGCATCTACGGAATTCGCGAGTTCTACATTCTCACCACAAATAAAAACAAAAAATGCTGGGAACACTCAGCAGCTCAGGCAGTATCTGTGGAGAGAGAAACAGCGTTAATGTTTCCAGTCAATGACCTTTCATCAGAACTCTGGCCTGAAACATTTGTTTTTCTCTCTCTACAGATGCTGCCTGACCTGCTGAGTGTTTCCAGTATTTCCGATCAGTTTTGGGGGTTGCTGGCCATCAATTGGCAGTACCACTGCCCAGTCAGTGCCTAATTGGGTCGGTCCTGCTCACTTTGGGAATTTGAATGCATGAGGCATTCCAAATTATGTTTGTTTTGGCCAGATAACAAGACTGCCAACAGGCTGCTGTTCATACCTTAGTGGTAGAAATAATTAATATCCTGATTGAAGAACAAAAAGGATGCTTTCTCAATAGTCAGACAAAGAAGCCTGCCTCCACTTCAAAGAACACAGGAATGTACTTGGACAATTTTCAGTCCCTTGTTTTGACTGCCATGTTGGAGGTGGCAGAAGGGGCTCTGTGGAGTCAAATGTCCATGTAACGTTTCAAAGACTCCGTTTAGAAGTTATTGGAATTAACTTAAATATTCAGCACAATATTGTTTTGAAACAATTTTAATGGAGTAAGCCAAGTACTGGATTGTTAGTTTTACTGTGTCAGCCTTGGCTCAGTGGGTAGCACTTTCGCCTTGGAGTCAGAAGGTCATGAGCTCAAGTCCCACTCCAGGGACTTAAGCACCAAATTGAGGCCGACACTCCAGTGTAGTACTGAGGGAGTGCTGAACTGTCGGAGGTGCCGTCTTTCGGATAAGACGTTAAACCGAAGCCTCCTCTGCCCTCAGGCGGATGTAAAAGATCCCACAGCATTATTTCAAAGATGAGCAGGAGAGTTCTCCCCAGCATAGATGCCTTTAAGGAGCAGCCAGACAAACATGAGGGAGAAAGGAATAGAAGGATATGATGATTGGGTGAGATGAAGTAGGGAGGGAGGAGACTCGTGTGGAGCATAGACCAAGTGGCCTGTTTCTGTGCTTTATATTCCATGTAGTGTACTTTAAGGCTTCAGCTGTTAGCAAATGCCAAAATTTTGATGGACAGGCACACACACTAACTCATACCTTTGCTGTCGCCATTCAATTTATTCTCTTCACGGAGAAGCTGTGCATCATATTCTCGGTCAAATTCCATTTGTAACATTTGGGCTAAGAGGAGATCACTGGAGGTTTCAGTCCCCTCTCCAACGAGAGCTGTCGTATCAATGCTGTACAACACAAGAGGAGGTATTGACTTATAAAAATTTTCAACAACTTGCATTTATATGGCACCTATAACGTAGGAAAAGGTCCCAAGGTGCTTCACAAGAACAGAATCAGACAAATATTGACACTGAGCTAAGGAGATGTTAGGATGGGTGACTATAAGGTTGATTAAGGAGGTAGGTTTGAAGTGGGGGGGGGGGGGGGTCTTAAAAGTGGAAAGGTAGTGAGATTTAGGGAGGGAATTCCAGAGCTTAGGGCCTCGGCAGCTGATGGCACGGCCGCCAATAGTGGAGTGATTAAAATTGGAGATGCACAAGAGGCCATAATCGGGAGGAGCGCAGAGATCTTGGAGGTTTGTAGGAGGTTACAGAGATAGGGAGAGGGGCAAAGCCATGGAGGGATTTGAAAACAAGGATGAGAATTTTAAAATCAAGGTGTTGGTGGACTAGGAGCAAACAGAGGTGACAGGTGACCGGGACCTGGTGCAAGTTAGGATAGGGCCAGCAGAGGTTTGGATGAGGGTGGAAGATGGGAGGCCGGCCAGGAGAGCATTGGAATAGTCAAGTCTAGAGGTAAAGGCATGGATGAGGGTTTCAGCAGTAGATGGGCTGAGGCAAGGGGCAGAGACGGGCGATGTTATGGAGGTGGAAGCAAGTGTTGTTTGTGATAGAGAGGACATGGGGTGGGGTTGTCAAAGCGCATCTCGGTCAAATAGGAAGCCACGGATGCGAACAGTCTGGTTCAGCCTCAGAAAGTGGTCAGGGAGAGGGATGGAGTCGGTGATGAGGGAACGGAGTTTATAGTGGGGACCCAAGACAATGGCTTCAGTCTTCCCAATATTTAATTGGAGGAAATTGCAGCTCATCCAGGACTGGATATTAGACAAGCAGCGTGACAACACAGACAATGGAGGGGTAGAGAGGGGTCATGGTGAGGTAGAGGTGGGTGTTGTCAACATACACCATGTCTTCAGATGATGTTGCTGAGGAGCAGCATGTAAATGACAAACAGGAGGGGGCCAAGGATAGATCCTTGGGGAACTCCAGAGGTAACGGTGCTGGAGTGACAAGAGAAGCCATTGCAGGTGATTCTCTGGCTATAACTGGATAGAAAGGATAGGAACCAGGTAATGGCAGTCCCACCCAGCGGGACAACAGAGGAGAAGCGTTGGAGGAAGGTATAGTCACCGACGTCAACAGCTGCAGACAGGTCGAGAAGGGATAGTGCACCAAGGCCACGGTCATAGAGGATGTCATTTGTGACTTTGATAAGGGCCATTTCAGTACTGAGGCAGAAACCTAATTGGAGGGGTTCAAACATGGAGTTGCATGGATTTGGGAGGTGACTACACATTCAAAGACTTGAGAGGAAAGGGAGATGGAGTGGTAGTTTGCAAGGATCAAATGGATCAAGGACTGGTTTTTGAGGAAGGGGTGAAGACGGCAGATTTGAAAGGGAGGAGGACAGTACCCGAGGAGAGGGAACCATTTTACAGTATCAGCTAGCACGAGGGCCAAGAAGGGAAGTTGGACGGCCAGCAGTTTAGTGGAAATAGGGTTGAAAGACCAGTAGGTGGTTCTCATGGACAAGATGAGCTCGGAGAGAGCATGAGGGGAGATAGGAGAGAAACTAGAGGAAGATGAGAGTTCAGGGCTAGGGGAAGGGAGGGAAGTGGCAGAGGCAGCTGAATGGATGATCTCAATCTTAGTGACAAAGAAGTCCATGAGCTCCTCATACTTGTTGTTGTAAGTGAGGGTGGAAGAGGCAGGAGAGAGTGGTTTAAGAAGACAGTTTGTAGTGCATTCCAGGACGATCCTAGGGTAGTGAGCAGTTCTGGCAGAGGAGAGCAGGACCCAATAGTGCTTGATGTGGCCCAGCCAGATCAGGCGATGAATGTCTAAACCAGTTGTGTGCCATATATGTTCGCGTCTGCATTCTTGTACTTAAAGGAGCGAAGATGGGGAGCCATACCAGGATGGGAAGAAAGTAAGGGTATTATGGAGGACAAGGGCAGTAAAGGCGAAGGTGTGATTGAGCAGATCTGTTGCTGCAGAAATACCGTGGCGAATGGAGGGTCAAACTCTAGACAGTTGGAAGTTTGAAAGCACCGTTGTAAATAACTTTGTGGGGGGGGGGGGGGGGGCAGGGGGGAAGGAAAGAGTTTTTTCCAGGTGCGGATGCAGAAGGAAGTAGGATTGGAAGGGGGATGCAAGTGGTGAGATACACAAGGAATATATGATCAGATATGGCCGTGCAATTTTAATAGTCAGCTGCTGTGGGACAACCTAGGCTTTAGGGCTACTATCATTTTCTGCAGCACTATTGCATCAAGACAATTTTAATTTTAAATTATTCCCATTTGAAGGCTCTGTGGCCAAGTGTGTAAATGCACACCACACACCGTTATCCGGCCATACCAGCTAGGAAAGAGCCAGGTTTGATCTCTGGTCTGTGCAAAGTTGACAAATCTCAGCCTGTGGAGGAACTGTTGTTGGCATCATGATCCTTTGGCTAGAACAAAAACAAAACCTACAGTCCCTGCTCTTGACTGCTGTCCAGCAAACCCTGGACTCTAGTTTTGGGTTCAAAATTGAATTACTGTCCTGAGTGAAATTAATGAGGAAATGTAGTAAACAATGTGGAGGATAGTAACAGACTTCAGGAGGACAGAGACAGACTGGTGAAATGGGCAGACACACAGCAGATGAAATTTAACACAGAAGTGTGAAGTGATGCATTTTGGTAGGAAAAATGAAGAGAAACAATATAAACTAAATGGTACAATCTTAAAAGGAGTGCAGGACCAGAGAGACCTGGGGGTGTATGTATGCACATCTTTGACGGTGGCAGGACAAATTGAGAAGGCTGTTAAAAAGCATATAGGATCCTGGGCTTTATTAATAGAGGCATAGAGTACAAAAGCAAGGAAGTTATGTTGAACCTTTATAAAATACCGGTTAGGCTTCAGCTGGAGTATTGTGTTCAATTCTGGGCACCACACTTTAGGAAGGATGTCAAGGCCTTAGAGGGTGCAGAAGAGATTTACTAGAATTGTACCAGGATTAGGGACTTCAGTTATGTGGAGAGACTGGAGAAGCTGGGGTTGTTGTCCTTACAGCAGAGAAGGTTAAGGGGAGATTTGATAGGTGTTCAAAATCATGAACGGCTCTGAAAGAGTAAATAATGAGAAACTATGTTTCTATGTCCACTGGCAGAAGAGTCAGTAACCAGAGGACACAGATTTAAGGTGATTAGCAAAAGAACGGAGGAGAGATTACACAAATTGGGGTTGTATTCTCTAGAGTTTCGAAGGTTATGGGGTGATCTGATCGAAGTTTATAAGATATTAAGGGGAACAGATAGGGTGGATAGGGAGAAACTATTTCCGCTGGTTGGGGATTTTAGGAGTAGGGGGCACATATGGATATGGGCCAAAGGCAGGTATATGGAGCTAGATCACAGATCAGCCATGATCTTATCAAATGGCGGAGCAGGCACGAGGGGCTGAATGGCCTACTCCTGTTCCTATGTTCCTAACCAGAGGCAACATGAGGAAACATTTCTTTTAAACACAGAGTTGTAATGATCTGGAATGCACTGCCTGAAAGGGTGGTAGAAGCAGATTCAATAGGAGCTTTCAAAAGGGAATTGGATAAATACTTGAAAGTGGAAAAATTTGCAGAACTATGGGGAAAGAGCAGGGGAATGGGACTAATTGGATAGCTCTTTCAAAGAGCCAGCACAGGCACAATGGGCCAAATGGCCTCCTCCTGCACTGTACCTACTATGATACGATAATTTTTAGCCCCCTCCCCTCCAATGTAACTCATCACATACCCAATGAGGTGAGGGAATGCTTTATTTTCCTCCTGTTGCTGCAATTCCTTGACAAGCTCTTCACTCATAACATCAGAAAGGGAGCAGGGAGTTACCGTGGAAGGAGGTGCTCCCCAAGGACACTGCGAAGAAAATCAACGGCGTCAAAGCAGGCATCTGGTAAACAGACTCTCAATCAAACATTAATATGCAGCAGTGACAAAAAAGTGTTAACGGCAATCCTATAAGCTCCTCCTCAGGTCATTCCATCTGACTCATTCATACAAGTAAAAGTCCCCATATCCGATGATTAAGTGCGCCTGCATCAATATATCAAATCATTTTATAAATAGAAGCTAACAGCAACCAGAACTTCCCCCAATGCAAATACTAACATGCTGTTCAAAACTAGTAATTCCCCTAAAGAGCTACATTAATGCAATTTTGCTGATCCTACTTTAACTGGAGGGGTAAGATTGAGCCAAGGAACCTACGGACACTTTGGGGGGAGAAAAAAAAAGCACAGCATAAATTTATTTCAGTGAGTCAATCAACAAATTAATAACCCCATGTTAAATACCATTTCTTAAACGGACTGAAACAATGCAACAATACAGCATAACCCAAGTATTGGAACTACTGTACTACAAATAAATCCAAGTATTGGATCTATTACAAATAAAGCAGATAAAGCACCCTATTTGGGGACAGACTGACCTTTTAACATTTAAAACTAGTTTACAACAGAACATTTAATAAACAACTTTTTAAAAACATATTCTCTCAGGACATAAGAGGTAAGAAAGAAATAACTTATATTTATGCAGCATCATTCACAACCTCAAGACGTCCCAAAGCACTTCACAGCCATTAAGCACTTTTGAAGTTGTATCACTGTTGTAATTTAGGAAACGTAGCAGCCAATTTGCACACAGCAAGATCCCATAAACAGCAATGTGATAATGACCAGATAATCTGTTCTTATACGTGATGTTGGTTGAATGATAAATATTGGCCAGGACACCGGGGAGAACTCCCCTGCTGTTCGAAATAGTGGCCGTGAGATCCTCCGCCAGCAGTGCGGCGCTCCCTCAGTACCGACCCTCCGACAGTGCGGCGCTCCCTCAGTACTGACCCTCCGACAGTGCGGCGCTCCCTCAGTACTGACCCTCCGACAGTGCGGCGCTCCCTCAGTACTGACCCTCCCACAGTGCAGCGCTCCCTCAGTACTGACCCTCCCACAGTGCAGCGCTCCCTCAGTACTGACCCTCCGACAGTGCAGCACTCCCTCAGTACCGACCCTCCGACAGTGCGGCGCTCCCTCAGTACTGACCCTCCGACAGTGCAGCGCTCCCTCAGTACTGACCCTCCCACAGTGCAGCGCTCCCTCAGTACCGACCCTCCGAACCGACCCTCCGACAGTGCGGCGCTCCCTCAGTACCGACCCTCTCACAGTGTGGCGCTCCCTCAGTACTGACCCTCTCACAGTGCGGCGCTCCCTCAGTACTGACCCTCCGACAGTGCAGCGCTCCCTCAGTACTGACCCTCCGACAGTGCAGCACTCCCTCAGTACTGACCCTCCGACAGTGCAGCACTCCCTCAGTACTGACCCTCCGACAGTGCGGCGCTCCCTCAGTACTGACCCTCCGACAGTGCAGCACTCCCTCAGTACCGACCCTCCGACAGTGCGGCGCTCCCTCAGTACTGACCCTCCGACAGTGCGGCGCTCCCTCAGTACTGACCCTCCGACAGTGCAGCGCTCCCTCAGTTACTGGGGCTCGAGTCTCTGGAGCGGGCCTTGAACCCACAGCTTTGTAACCGGGAGGCGAGAGGGAGCGCTGCCCGCTGAGCCACGGCTGACTCTGTGGATCAGAGCAACAAAAAGAACTAAGGTTGGGAGGGGGGGGGGGGGGGGACGGGACAGGACGGGGCCCGATCGCCGATCGCCCCCAGTTACAGACGGCAAACAGCAGCTTCAGCCCGAGGGAGGGAGGGAGTTTGTACCTTGGGTTTCCACGGCTGCGGGTCGGCGGCCGGGCCGGGCGGTGCGACCTGTTCCATCCTCTTCAAACCCGCCGCGGGCCGCAGTCGCTTCGCTGGGTCGTGTCGGACGGCGGGCTCCAGACAAGGTAGGCCCCAAACCCCTCAGCCACTTAAATATACAAATAAAAATATATATATATATAAATAAATAAAACCCGGGAATACGGCGAGACTAACGACCGCGACGGAGAGTAACCAGAGACCGAGGCCTTTGGCCTGGGACGTGCCGAGACAAGTCCCCTCCTCCCCCGCCCTGCGACGCCGCTCAGGCGGCAGCGACTCTCTGACGGACGCCCGGCCCCGCCTGAAATGGCCGTCGCCGAGTGCGCATGCGCGCGGTGGGCGGGGCGGAGTGGGGGGGGTCAAAGGTTAAGCGGCGAGACGCTGCGCATAGAGGGCTTTCCCGTGACGTCACAGGACGTCGCGCGGCGTCCGCCATATTGGATGGCTGTCACAACAACAACAACAAAAACAACAACACACACACAATTCCTGTCCCTCAGAGCAAATAAGAAAAAAAAAGAAAGAGAAAGGAAAAACTTGTGCCCCTCACGGCCTCAGGATGCCTCAAAGCGCTTTAAAGCCACTTGAGTACTTTTTTGAAACACAAGAAACATAAGAGATAGGAGCAGGAGTCGGCCATTCGGCCCCTCGAGCCTGCTCCACCATTCAATAAGGTCATGGCTGATCTTTGACCTCAACTCCACTTTCCCGTCCGATCCCCATATCCCTTGACTCCCTTAGAGTCCAAAAATCTACCTATCTCAGCCTTGAATATACTCAATGACTGAGCATCTGCAGCCCTCTGGAGTAGAGAATTCCAAAGATTCACAACCCTCTGAGTGAAGAAATTCCTCCTCATCTCAGTCCTAAATGGTCGACCCCTTAGATAAGGTAGATAGCCAAAATCTTTTCCCAAAGATAGAGGAGTCTATAACGAGGGGACATAGATTTAAGGTGAGAGGGGAGAGATACAAAAGGGTCCAGAGGGGCAATTTTTTCACTCAAAGGGTGGTGAGTGTCTGGAACGAGCTGCCAGAGACAGTAGTAGAGGCGGGTACAATTTTGTCTTTTAAAAAGCATTTGGACAGTTACATGGGTAAGATGGGTATAGAGGGATATGGGCCAAGTGCAGGCAATTGGGACTAGCTTAGTGGTATAAACTGGGCGACATGGACATGTTGGGCCGAAGGGCCTGTTTCCATGTTGTAACTTCTATGATTCTATGATTATCCTGAGACTCTTGTCGAAAACTTAATTACCTATTATACACAATGCATTAACTTCAAACACTTAATTCAGACAAGTAAGAATTTATTAAGAAACTTGTACAAGTTAGAAGCTGTGTCCAAGCAATGGTTGGAACCACCTCTTCGATTCAAACAAAGAAACGTTTATCTTTTTATACACTTGGTTCAGAAATGTCAGTCTATCATTGAATATGGGCGTACATGAACACTCTCAGTGGTCAAGTGGTTAGTCAATCAAAAATAGGGAACCTCCTCCTCTGGACTCCATAGCTTATTCCTACTTTGGCACGTAGGCTTTGCAGGCATGAGAGAACACTAACTCCCTAAATTCCGAAGCTAGCTGATCACAGGGATGAAGTCAGTATCAAGGCTACATGGCCTCTTCAAGAACTGTATTCTCATTATTTTATAAGCCAGCATGTCCTTATCTACAGGGGGGGAGGGAGGGAGGCCAGACTTTACCAGGCACCTGCACAGCCTTAATTATCAACATACTAAGGACAATTGTGTCTTTCTGTGAGTGTGCGTGAAATTGTAACTACCCCATGTATGGGAGTCAAGGAGTTAACATTGGTCAAATACCCATCATGCTTTTCTCTTTTTTTTTTGGTCAAGTAACTGTTCATGTATTTCTACATTAATGTGGTCTTTATAGTTTTCCACATTCCCTCCTTTTGTCCTACATATATATATATATATATAAGGACAATACTCTAATAGAGCATTATTTCCCCCAGACGTTCAAACTCCTCCTGGACCTCATCCTGTGTCACCCGTACTTGTACCATTAAATTTGTGGGCGGTATATGTGTACCCAGATTGGACATCATAGCACAGCAACATTTAAGTAAGCAATAAACTATAAGAATTATAACAAGGAATATGACTAGTCCCTGAACTAGAGAAGTCCCAATAGAACACAGACATGTTTCATCAATACGCCTTTGTACTCTTATCTCTTCTCAGGAACAGACTCCTTCTAAACATTTCTCAAGCTGCGAATGTCCTTGGTCAGCTAAACCTATTCATGTTAGTTTGAAAAGGGCTAACATAGTCAAATATCCCATGGTGCTTTATATTTTGTTTCCAGCCTAACTAGACTGAATGGTACCTTTCAGACCATTTTATACCTGTGAATTGGGGCCCTCCCCTTTATATCCCTTAATCCAAATTTTATCCCTACAATATCCCGTTAGATGCTGTACCTCATCTTAACCAGGTTCCCTTCGTGTTGGCCACCAGTCCGGGTGGAAGAGAGGCAGAGCATCTGATAATCCTATCAAACTATGATTGTCTTCCCTTTTACATGCACCTTACCCCAGCGGGTGCTACTCCCGGTACCATTAAGATGTGTTCTTAGTTGAAACCACAGAGACAATGGGGACATTCTCACCCAGGCTCTGTTTTACTACCTTTGCCAAACCCTTCATCCTCTGCTTACATTTATTACATGCAATGAAAATAAAAAGCACATTACAACAACTGCACTACGACTAATACATATGAAATTAATCTAATCCAAAGATGGATCTGTATATTCAGTCCCAAATTCCAGAGGTCATTTCACCAGGTGGTGACTTTAATTTGGTCAATGTCATGCTTAATGTTTTTATTGTCCTGTTGTAGGTTATAATAAACCTTCTGGGAGAGTCGTATCTCCATTCGCAATGCTTCCAAGTATTTAGGCAACAGGGGTGTCAGATACCCAAATGTGTCCTGATATGCTTTTAAGTCCTTTCTGACATTCTCAGAAACTTGTAAGGTGGTGAGGTTATGCCGGTGTATCTCTACCAGTTCCTTGGGTCCAATCCGAACCAGGACTTCAGGAATGGAGTAGAATTCTGTACTTAAAATATCACAAGTTAGATTGGCATATTTAAACATTTTCAAATTAGTTGTAACACAGTATTCGCCCTCTCCGGCATATACCACTTAAGTGGGTTTTAGATCCACCTCTAGGCCCTCCATGGTACAGTTAATATCCCGATTGGTACCGGTATTAAACCCACACTGTGCTTCTAGGCTGTGTCCAACACTATGTGGACACACAGTGACAGCATGTCTAGTAACACATCCCTTTAATTTTTTCCAGCCAATCAGCTTAAATCTACGTCCTCTAGTTCTTGAACCCTCTGCTAGGGGAAACAGGTACTTCCTGTCTACTTTATCTGGGCCCCTCATAATCTTGTAATTTTGTATCCATCGTGCGGATATCTTCTAAATATTGTTTCTCCCAATTTCACTGTTAACTGATGGGAACCTAACCCTGAATTTTGGAAATCCAAATTACTGTGTCCCTCTTTACTTTAATTTCAGTCCTTTTGATTGATACCAGTGTTTCCTGACTGTTTCATTAATTAGTTGGTTTCTCTATGGACCATGTGTCAGTGCCTTGTTTAAAAGGATTTCTCACTCGCCTGGACCACATTAACCATTTCATGTTGTGCTGTTGTCAAGTAACTGAGCCTGTCTGAGACTCATTCTTCACTGTATCTTCTTCATGTATCTCCGCATACTAGCAGCATCTCATAGGAATGAGCTTAGTGTTCTTGGATATTAACTTTCTGCTGGTCAGTCTCTTCTTCCTCATGGTATTTCCGAACTTTTTCCATAGCACACATCATATGTCCTGTAGGATTCAGTCCCGTAAAAGCAACTGGTTTGTTTAAAGAGTGGTTGCAATAGCTCACCAGGCCATAGGCCTTTGTAATCATGTTCTTCATCCTGATCTCCGTTTCAGATGAAGGCAACATACATTTGTATCTTTTATGTCCACTGTAGCCATTCTTAGGTTTTCAGGTTATCTTATCAAAAAGATCAGGGGTGTCTCGAGTGCTTATCTCCCCCTGCATGGTCCCGATGTCAGGGTAGTGGCCAGGCTATTGAGTGTAGCTTTCTCATTATTCATTATAGGCAAGGACACAAATATTTCCACGAGAAAGCTATCAATTTACTATTCTCAACTACACTTTCCTGACTTCACTAGATTGTATATTTATGCCAGATTGATTTTTTTTTAATCATGCCCAATTCAATGACTTTAGAGAAATTCCCATTTGTTGTAATTTCTCTGTTTCTTTACTTTAATTTTCAATCACTTCCTCTCATCTAATTTTACATAACCCATTATATTACCTATCATGAGCCCTGGAGGAACGTTACTGTCCGATACAATATTTACAGTCAGCTCCAATATCCCAAAAGTTATTTTATTTTACGTAATTTTTCTTGAACCGCTTTTCATTTCCCAAAATATCCCACTACATTGTGCCCGAGTCCCTTCTGTCATTTCACAATTATCCCAACTTGAGAGCAGTATTGTTGGACTGACAGGACTTGTCAATGTAAAATTTTCTTCCCTCTCGAAAAGAATTCTTCCTTGATACACAGCATTCAATAGGAACCATTTAGACTGGACTTCTTTTATTTTTAAATATAATTTGATTATCCCCTTAAATTACAAGTAAATTATTATTATTTTTTTCCGAGTGCTTGAATAGCAACTCATATAAATTTTTCTTATCAATTCCAATTTCAGAAACATATTATGTCCAGGCTTTGTGGTTTTGTTATAGTCGAGATGAAGCGCCCGTAATTAATTTTGGATGTAACTTCCATATCTTCCCACCTCGAGCACTCTGTCTCAGAAGACAATAAATAGGTTAAAACAAAACAAATCAAAATGTTTTCAAAGGAAGAGCATCAGGTTGATATCACCACGTTGTGACATTTGGTATCTGCTGATGTCTGCAGCTAAAGTCTTAAATCTTTAACACCACTGGATCGTTTCCTGGACCAAATTTCTCCAGCAAAGGTTGCACCGTGACTTTGTAAAGCCATTTTATGTCAAAGAACTACTCTTGGTAATCCTGCACCATCAACACTCACGTGGTCCCAATAACCAGGGTCACCTGTTTTAAAATAAACACAGAAAATCTATTGCGGCTCTTCTTGAGAGCCCAAGTGATTAATTTGTCAAATCATCATTTATTATTTATTTTGTCCAAAGGAATAATCCCTTTACCCAAAACAAATCCAGAAAATAAAACAGGAGAGAGAAATTGGCTAGTCTCTCTCTCTCTCTCTCTCTGGAGCTCGCAGCCTGTCTGAGATAAACACTGTCTCTCCCACATACAGATGTACGTAGGACTGTAGACTGGAATTCCCAACTCCAAATCCTAATCTCCGTGCTTTCAAGATGTAACCACATTAAGCAGATGACATTAGCAGCCGCTTGCTAAGATACGTTATAGTCCTCTTTTATTAATTTATTAATGGTGTTTCTAGCACTGTAGCTATCCTTTGCAAATGTATGGTCAGCATTTGATCCTCAGACAATTCCTTATCTGTATTTTCATTTATTTTTTTAATATATCTTTAATGCGAGATCGTAAATCTCTGACCTTTTGATCTAATGTTGCCAAATCAATGTTACTAACAACTGAGGCCCCCGTATTAAAGGCAGTTGTTATATGATTTATCACAGATCTTTACGTCTCCATATTTGTCTATCTCTTTTACGATGTCCACTTCCATTCCATGTCTCGCTTTGTTTTAACACTTGAGTTAGGAGGTGTTGATCTAATTGTTGAGTTTTCTTAGCATTCTCAATGCGAGTTATATAATTTGTCAGGGAAGGTCTCCCCTCTTTGGTCAGATCGAACTTCCTTATCATACTGTGGCGGGGTAAAACTGATAGGCGTTTAGTACCCTGTGTCAGTACATAGCTCAAGTAATGGACTTCCAATTGTCTAACCTATGCTTTCTTTTCATATGATTTGTTTTACATTCCTTTCTTATCAATTTTTTTCACTGTAGCATTGTCTGTGTGTAAACTTATATTTCAGTCAATTGTAGCCTTTGGCATTTCCGAGTAATTGGGTCAATTTTAATAATATAACCTATACCAATTGTTACCTCATGTTCAACCTGTGTAATGGTTAGCCTCAGACAGTTCTCAACCGACTGGGTCATTTCTATCTGTTGAACTGCTCTTGGCAGTCTGGCTTCTTGGGATGGAAGGGGTTAATCTTAACTTGCTCTAGATTTTTTGCACACTATTTTTGAAATTTCTTTTAATCATAGTGTTTAATCAATCACAATAGCACAAAAATGCTTCGAAGATCAGTTTAATTTATAAGTAGAGATGATCTTGCAACTGTAACTTGTAATTCTTTAAATCTGTACTTTATCTTTTTTTTTACAATTAAACCTCATTTTGTCTTGGTGAATTGAAAACAGATGTCGGTGTCCTTGGAAGGGTTAACTTTTTAACAAACCGACGGAGTCAGATATCAGATTCATGCAGTGTTCTCAGCATACGTCAATGTAATTTTCACAAATTCTTTTTTTTTAAATAACATCTCCCATCGTACATTTTAGTTTATAGTTAGTCTTCGTAAGTTTTATAATTTGCTCGTCATACATAACTATAGGTTTCCGATTCATTTTTTTTCCACATACTTTTAGTGGGTGTGATTATAATCAACGCTCCGAGCTGTTCCAGCTTTCCGACTTTTCCTATCACGGTGATACCAGATGGCTTTCTTTTTTCTTCTTTATCTGTCCCATTAATTTTTTTAAAGCTCTTTTTAAACCACAGCCAATCACAAGATAAAAATTCAAAATGCCAATTTTTCTTGAAGTTCCCATGTCTGGAATTTAACATGCTCACATTTTATAAGAACCAGAATTTAATAGGTCACTTAACCTCAATAACTCCAATTTTAATTCAGCAATATCAGAATTAAACACAACACAAGACAAGACAGATACATCACACAAAAGAAGAAAACACTTAAGACGCAGTAAGAAGGGGGCTTGGCCCACAACACCGACAAAAAAAACACTGATCGGGACAGGCTTTTTAAAGGGACAGTACACTGGAACAACAGAGCCTTTCTTTTTCGGGTCTCTGTCTTTTAAACATTTTTCTAGTCACTTAATTCTATCCATTTTTCAATGTACCGTCTTCGGGAAAGGGATATTTCTTAGTTCTGGTCCATTTGGACCAAACTATCAACTCGTCAGTTGTTTCTTTTCCAAAGTTTCTGTACATGTAAGCAGCAGGTGTTCCCTTTTTTTTTAGGGATTTTGCTTATAGTTCCTCCACACTGTAATTACACAACAATCAAGGCCTATGTTAACTATCACAATTCTATACTTGATAATTCAGCTGATTGGACAAGACGTCATGTGTTCTCTACACCTACTTTAACCAGCTCAGGCCAGGTGCGTGAGAGAAACGTCTGCACTTAGTTGAATCAGCTGACTTATGCAAGACTTTTTTTTAAAAAAGTGCTCCTTCCCTTGAGCAGTATCAGTGTTTCGACCTAAACACTTAATTCAGGTAAACCAGAATTTCAAACTTTTCCGAATCCACGACATCCACACCAGTCTGCGTTTGTCGCCACTACAGACCTGCAATTTCACACTTTTCCGAATTACGCAACATCTCGTCTGCGCTTGTCCAAATTACAACTTCACACTAAGAATTTTTAAACAAGTCTGTAAACTGGTTTACCTCTTTTCTGGCGCCTCTATCCACTAGGAGATGACAGTCTGTCGGTCCCATACAGCAACCTCAACTTCACTCCTAGTATCACCGGTATCACAGATCTACTCCGTTATTGCTCTCTCTCAGCCCGTTACGACAACACCGCAGCTGACAATATCGAGTAATCTGTCACGCGTCTCTCTCTCTTTTTTTTCTTTCCTTGTCTATACGAAACACATTTCCTATGATCGCCTTCCAATTTCTAAAGGCAAACAGAAGAATTAGTCACGTCAGTTAATGCATACACCTTTCAATCGCTGTGTGTCTGGGTTTGTACAGACAACTTGTGTCTGCACTTACCGGGGATCACAAGCGATCTCAGTGGGACCTCCAAGAAACTGTCGAAAACTTAATTACCTATTATACACAATGCATTAACTTCAAACACTTAATTCAGACAAGTAAGAATTTATTAAGAAACTTGTACAAGTTGGAAGCTGTGTCCAAGCAATGGTTGGAACCACCTCTTCGATTCAAACAAAGAAACGTTTATCTTTTTATACACTTGGTTCAGAAATGTCAGTCTATCATTGAATATGGGCGTACACGTACACTCTCAGTGGTCAAGTGGTTAGTCAATCAAAAATAGGGAACCTCCTCCTCTGGACTCCATAGCTTATTCCTACTTTGGCACGTAGGCTTTGCAGGCATGAGAGAACACTAACTCCCTAAATTCCGAAGCTAGCTGATCACAGGGATGAAGTCAGTATCAAGGCTACACGGCCTCTTCAAGAACTGTATTCTCATTATTTTATAAGCCAGCATGTCCTTATCTACAGGGGGGGGGGGAGGGAGGGAGGCCAGACTATACCAGGCACCTGCACAGCCTTAATTATCAACATACTAAGGACAATTGTGTCTTTCTGTGAGTGTGTGTGAAATTGTAACTACCCCATGTATGGGAGTCAAGGAGTTAACATTGGTCAAATACCCATCATGCTTTTCTTTTTTTTTGGTCAAGTAACTGTTCATGTATTTCTACATTAATGTGGTCTTTATAGTTTTCCACACTCTACTCCCTAGTTCTAGACTCTCAAGCCAGGGGAAACAACCTTTCAGCATCTACCCTGTCCAGCTTCCTCAGAATCTTATATGTTTTAATGAGATCACCTCTCATTCTTCTAAACTCCAGAGAGTATAGGCCCATTCTACTCCATCTCTCCTCATAGGACAACCCTCTCATCCCAGGAATCAATCTGGTGAACCTTCGTTGTACCGCCTCCAAGGCAAGTATATCCTTCTTTAGGTAAGGAGACCAAAACTGTACACAGTACTCCAGGTGCGGTCTCACCAAAGCCCTGTATAATTGCAGCAAGACTTCCTTACTCTTGTATTCCAAACCCCTTGCAATAAAGGCCAACATTCCATTTTCCTTCCTAATTGCTTCCTTTATCTAGAATTATAGCATCATAGAACCATAGAAAAGTTACATCACAGAAGGAGGCCATTTGGCCCTTCGAGTCCGCGCTGGCTCTATACAAGAGCAATCCAGCTAGTCCCACTCCCCCATCCTTTCCCCGTAGCCCTGCAATTTTTTCCTTTCAAGTACTTATCCAGTTCCCTTTTCAAGGCCATGATCGAATCTGCCTCCACCACCCCCTTTGGGCAGTGCATTCCAGATCCTAACCACTCGCTGTGTAAAAAAGTTTTTCCTCATGTCACCTTTGGTTCTTTTGCCAATCACCTTAAATCTATGACCTCTGGTCCTTGACCCTTCAGCCAATTCTACCCAGCTAGTTACATCTTCAAAAAACTCTAATAGATTTGTCAAACATGATTTCCCTTTCCTGCAGCCATGTTGACTCTGCCTAATCATATTATGATTTTCTAAGTGCCCTTTTACCATGTCCTTGACAATGGATCCCGGAATTTCCCCGATGACTGATGTCAGGCTAACTGACCTGTAGTTCCTTGTTTTCTCTCCCTCCTTTCTTGAATAGCGGTGTTACATTTGCTACCTTCCAATCGACTGGGACCATTCTAGAATCTAGGGAATTTTGGAAGATCACAACCAATGCAGCCACCTCTTTTAGAACCATAGGATGTCGGCCATCAGGTCCAGGGGATTTGTCGGCTTTTAGTCCCATTAGTTTCTCCAGTACTTTTTCTCTACTGATTATTAATTACTTTAAGTTCCTCACTCTCATTAAACCCTTGGTTCCCCATTATCTCTGGTTTGCTTTTTGTGTCTTCTACTGTAAAGACAGATACAAAATATTTGTTTAACGCATCTGACATTTCTTTCGCTAATCTCTTCCTTTTTACATGAGCTCTTACAATCTGCTTTTATATTTCTTGCTAATTTACTCTCATATTGTATTTTCTCCCTCTATCAATTTTCATTAGGTCATCTTTGCTGGTTTCTAAAACTCTCCCAATCCTCAGGCTTACTACTCTTCTTGACATTCTAAGCCTCTTCTTTTAATTTAATACTATCCTTAACATTTTTAGTTAGCCACGGGTGGATCACTTTTCCCGTGGGGTTTTTATTCTTCAATGGAATATATATTCGTTGAGAATTATGTAATATTTCTTTAAATGTTCGCCATTGCTTATCTACCCCCCCCTCCGTCATATCTTTTCATCTAATTTCCAAATCAACTTTAGCCAACTCGCCCCTCATACCTAAGGAATTGGCTTTGTTTAAGTTTAAGACTCTAGTTTCGGACTTAAGTACGTCACTGTCGAACTCAATGTGAAATTCTATCATATTACGATCACTTCTCCCCAGAGGATCCCTTGAAGTGTCGTCACTGTTGTAATGTATGAAACATGGCAGCCAATTTGCACAGAGCTGGCTCCCTCAGTTAGCTACGTGATAATGACCAGATCATCTGTTTTGTTTTTAGTGATGTTGGTTGAGGGATAAATATTGGGCCAGGACATCGGGGAGAACTCCCCTGCTCATCTTTAAAATATTGCCATGGGATCTTTTACATCCATCTGAGAGGGCAGATCGGGTCTTAACGTTTCATCCAAAAAGGCAGCATGTCCAACAGTACCTTAGTAAAGTGTCAACCTAGGTTTTGCATTTAAGTCTCTGGAGTGGGACTTGAAACCACAACCTTCTGACTCAGAGGTAAGAGTGCTGCCCACTGAGCCACAGCTAACACCTGCATAAAGTGTATGTTAATAAGAGGTTAAGTACCCTGCCACTTCTGCATTTTCTCTATCGCTCAGCACTTTAGATGATTGTGTCCTCCACCATCAACTTTCTTTACTCCGGGGAAAATAAGGACTGTAAACTTTTAATGCTGGAATACACAGCAGGTTACAGATAAGGTGGTAAAGAAGGCATATGGGATACTTGCCTTTATTAGCCGAGGCATAGAATATAAGAGCAAGGAGGTTATGATGGAGCTGTATAAAACACTGGTTAGGCCACAGCTGGAGTACTGTGTGCAGTTCTGGTCGCCGCACTACAGGAAGGATGTGATCGCTTTGGAGAGGGTGCAGAGGAGATTCACCAGGATGTTACCAGGGCTGGAGCGCTTCAGCTATGAAGAGAGACTGGGAAGATTGGGTTTGTTTTCCTTGGAGCAGAGGAGGCTGAGGGGGGACATGATTGAGGTGTACAAAGTTATGAGGGGCACAGATAGGATGGATACTAAGGAGCTTTTTCCCTTCATTGAGGGTTCTATAACAAGGGGGCATAGATTCAAGGTAAAAGGCGGGAGGTTTAGAGGGGATTTGAGAAAGAACTTTTTCACCCAGAGGGTGGTTGGAGTCTGGAACTCACTGCCTGAGAGGGTTGTGGAGGCAGGAACCCTCACAACATTCAAGAAGCATTTGGATGAGCACTTGAAATGCCATAGCATACAAGGCTACGGACCAAATGCTGGAATATGGGATTAGATTAGACAGGGCTGATGGCCGGCGCGGACACGATGGGCCGAAGGGCCTCTATCCGTGCTGTATAACTCTATGACTCTATGACACTCAGCAACTGAGAAAAACGGGTTTAACGTTTCAGGAGCAGACCCTTCGTCAGAACTCAGAGCTTCTGATTTTCTGTTTTTATTTCCGATCGATGACATTTGTAGTTTTTTTATTTTCATTTCTAAAATAAGCTAAGCTGCTTGTTCTAATGTGGTTGATAAGGTGCCCTGTAAGAGACTTGTTCCAAAAAATAAGATACGTGGGATTAAAGGGAATGCAGCAACATAGATGGCTGGGAACAGAATGCAAAGCCTGGTGGGAAATTAATCTCTTTTCAATTGGTAGGATCTGTGCTGCGACCTTTTTTTAACTTCCATTTATATATGCGCAAGAGGAATTATATCAAAGCTGTTGATTATATCAATTCAGTAGGCATAGCAAACTGTGGGGAAGAAAGCAATATATTGCAGGAGAACATGGACAGATCAACAGAATGGGAAAATAGGTGGAAGGTGCAGATTGGTGCAAAAAATGTTTTTTTTTCATTCTTGGGATGTGGGCGTCGCTGGCAAGGCGGGCATTTATTGCCCATCCCCAAATGGCTGGTTTTCATTTGATTGAGTGGCTTGCTAGGCCACTTCAGGGGGCAATTAAGAGTCAACCATGTGTTGGTATAGGACTGGAGTCACATATAGGTCAGACTGGGTAAGGGTGGCAGGTTTCTTTCCCTAAAGGACATTATTGAACCATAGTGGGATCTGAACTCACGTTCTCTGGATGACCAGTCCAGTAATATAACCGCTACATGTGAAGTGTACATTTTGGGGAAAAGAACTGTGAAAGAAAGTTCTTCCATCACCTTCAAGTTCCCCTCCAAGTCACACGCCATCCCGACTTGGAAATATATCGCCGTTCCTTCATTGTCGCTGGGTCAAAATCCTGGAACTCCCTACCTAACAGCACTGTGGGAGAACCGTCACCACACGGACTGCAGCGGTTCAAGAAGGCGGCTCACCACCACCTTCTCAAGGGCAATTAGGGGTGGGCAATAAATGCCGGCCTTTATAGTGACGCCCACATCCGGAGAATGAATTAATAAAAAAACAATTGGCAGTGGTAAACAAAAATGGCAGTAATATGAAGGATTTTCATGCTGGTACTATGATTGTAGTGGTATGAAAGCAACATAAATGTAGAGTACAGCAGTGATGTTAAAGACTTATTTCAGATGGGCAAGTGAATAAATAAAATGTAAGGTATGATGCCCAGGATTCCAAGTGGAAGGAACTTATATTGAATCGGGGACAGGGACTCGATAAAATTAACATAAGTAAAGCAACAGTAATGAAGAAAATAATAGCACGAAAGAGTGACAAATCCCCAGGACCAGATGGTTTCCATCCCAGGGTTTTAAAGGAAGTAGGTGAGCACATTACAGATGCCCTAACTATAATCTTTCAAAGTTCTCTAGATTCAGGAACTGTCCCTCCAGATTGGAAAATTGCACATGTCACTCCACTTTTTAAGAAAGGAGAGAGAGGGAAACCGGTGAATTATAGACCAGTTAGCCTAACATCTGTTGTGGGGAAAATGCTGGAGTCTATAATTAAGGATAGGGTGACTGAACACCTCAAGAATTTACAGTTAATCAGAGAGAGCCAGCATGGATTTGTGAAAGGTAGGTCGTGCCTGACAAACCTGATTGAATTTTTTGAAGAGGTGACTAAAGTAGTGGTCAGGGGAATGTCAATGGATGTTATTTATATGGACTTCCAGAAGGCATTTGATAAGGTCCCACATAAGAGACTGTTAGCTAAGATAGAAGCCCATGGAATCGAGGGAAAAGTACGGACTTGGTTAGGAAGTTGGCTGAGCGAAAGGCGACAGAGAGTAGGGATAATGGGAAGGTACTCACATTGGCAGGATGTGACTAGTGGAGTCCCGCAGGGATCTGTCTTGGGGCCTCAATTATTCACAATATTTATTAACGACTTAGATGAAGGCATAGAAAGTCTCATATCTAAGTTTGCCGATGACACAAAGATTGGTGGCATTGTAAGCAGTGTAGATGATAACATAAAATTACAAAGCGATATTGATAGATTAGGTGAATGGGCAAAACTGTGGCAAATGGAATTCAATGTAGACAAATGTGAGGTCATCCACTTTGGATCAAAAAAGGATAGAACAGGGTACTTTCTAAATGGTAAAAAGTTAAAAACAGTGGATGTCCAAAGGAACTTAGGGGTTCAGGTACATAGATCATTCAAGTGTCATGAACAGGTGCAGAAAATAATCAAGAAGGCAAATGGAATGTTGGCCTTTATATCTAGAGGACTAGAGTACAAGGGGGCAGAAGTTATGCTGCAGCTATACAAAACCCTGGTTAGACCGCACCTGGAGTACTGTGAGCAGTTCTGGGCACCGCACCTTCGGAAGGACATATTGGCCTTGGAGGGAGTGCAGCGTAGGTTTACTAGAATGATACCCGGACTTCAAGGGTTAAGTTACGAGGAGAGATTACACAAATTGGGGTTGTATTCTCTTGAGTTTCGAAGGTTAAGGGGTGATCTGATCGAAGTTTATAAGATATTAAGGGGAACGGATAGGGTGGATAGAGAGAAACTATTTCCGCTGGTTGGAGATTTTAGGAGTAGGGGGCACAGTCTAAAAATTAGAGCCAGACCTTTCAGGAGCGAGATTAGAAAACATTTCTACACACAAAGGGTGGTAGAAGTTTGGAACTCTCTTCCGCAAAAGGGAATTGATACTAGCTCAATTGCTAAATTTAAATCTGAGATAGATAGCTTTTTGGCAATCAAAGGTATTAAGGGATATGGGCCAAAGGCAGGTATATGGAGTTAGATCACAGATCAGCCATGATCTTATCAAATGGCGGAGCAGGCACGAGGGGCTGAATGGCCTACTCTTGTCCTATGTTCCCATTCACCACTGGGAATGCTAAACTTGTGCAAAGCCAGCAGATAAATGTTTTTTTGACCTTGGTCAGTCGAATGCAAACCCTCTTCAGTAAACAGATTGTGTCAATAACTGATTGACAATGATTACATGTCATGAGAAAATATGCCAAAGAACACAGATTTCTTCATTCGTGCTGTAAGTTATAAATGGCTCGCATTGTGCCTTTTGTATCACAGAAAGAGACTCCACCAGTGAGTAATGGTGACTTTCATTTGTATTACAGCTTATTGTCTCTGTAACCTTCTCCAGCCCTACCACCCTCCGAGATCTCTGCGCTCCTCCAATTCTTGCCTCTTGTGCACCCCCCCGATTTTAATCGCTCCACCACTAGCGGCCGTGCCTTCAGCTGCCTGGGCCCTAAGCTCTGGAATTCTCTCTAAACCTCTCTACCTCTCTCTCCTCCTTTGAGACGCTCCTTAAAACCTACCTCTTTGATCAAGCTTTTGGTCACCTGTCCTAATATCTCCTTATGTGGCTCAGTGTCAAATTTTGTTTGATAATCGATCCTGTGAAGCGCCTTGGGACGTTTTACTCCGTTAAAGGCGCTATATAAATGCAGGTTGTTGTTGTTGTAACATAATTTGTTCATTGTGACATGTGGAAACAGAGAGATTTGATAATTTTACATGGGATAAATAAGGATTATAAAAAAGTTTATTTTTATACTTATGTATTCAGATGTGCTTGGTTGCTAATTTTTACCTTTTGGATAAACATGCAATGCTGAGTGTACGGTACATTAGGGGATATATTCTTCCACCAGTAACTAAGTTCTGTATGTTAACCGGGTTCACCAGTTACCAGTAACTACCCGACTGATAATTTCAACAAATTCTCAAATGTAATAATAAAATTAAAAAACTCACATTGATTAAAACCCTGTTTTTTTTTGTATCTTTCTCTTTACCATTTCTAATATGAGTTTGGGTTATTTTCTGCCAATTTTACCTGCAAAATCAAATGGAGCAAGCTTTCTGATTGTGTTAGGGACCGATGAGATTACTCTGCTTTGACAAAATGCAATTTTCATGAGTTTGGTACATGGTGTGTACATAGTGTGTACATGGTGTGTACATAGTGTCTACATAGTGTGTACACGGTGTGTTATTTTTGGCACCCACTGCACTATAGAAAATGCCTAAATTCACAAATAAAGGGGGGTTACACATTGGAGAAGCCGTGTGCTGGAAACAGGGCTAAAACATCATAGCCCCAATTTTCTGACCTGCGCTCCCCAGGGTGTTGTTTCCTGATTTGTGGAATCATCCCTTTAGTGCATACTTCACAAATTTAAAAAAAATCCAGTGTAACTTGTTAAAACCTTAGCAGCACTTTATTACATCAATTTGGTGCACATATCAAATGTGTGGTCAGTGAATGTGAAATATTTGATATTATTTGGAACTATTGTAGCACAAAGTGTCAGTCGTAGCTTTAAAGGCAGTGCCCTTGTTAACGTCAGCTGTGGCTCAGTGGGTCTCACTCTTGCCTCTGAAGTCGTGGGTTCAACTCCCGCTCCAGAAACTTGAGCATAAAATCTAGGCTGACGCTCCCAGTGTCAGTGCTGAGGGAGCGCTGCACTGTCTGAGGTGCCGTCTTTTGGATGAGACGTTAATCTGAAGCCCCGTCTGCCCCTCTCAGGTGGACGTAAAAGATCCCACGGCCACTATTTCGAAGAAGAGCAGGGGAGTTCTCCCCGGTGTCCTGGCTAAAACCTATCCCTCAACCAACACCTAAAACAGATTATCTGGTCATTGACCTCATCGCTGTTTGTGGGATCTTGCTGTGCGCAAATTGGCTGCAGCGTTTCCTACATTCCAAGAGTGACTACACTTCAAGAGTACTTCATTGGCCATGAAGCGCTTTGGGACGTCCTGAGGTTGTGAAAGGTGCTATATAAATGCAGGTTCTTTCTTTTTGTGTTTGTTTGAAGGGGAAGAGAATCAGAAGGTTATTTTCAACAATATTTTCACATGCAACAATGTAGTAATTATGTCATCAAATATGGTTGTAAACAAAAAACATTTTTCACGTAAACACTGCTCTTTGAAAGCTGTCTACAGTGTATGTAATAAGCAACCTCTTATCTCTGTTTTAGGCAACCATGGTAACAATCAGACAACTCCTGATCTTTCTCCTCGTCACACAGCTCACGTCTGCGTGCCCAGAGAAATGTTTTTGCAATTCAAAAATTGTCGACTGTCGCAGCATTGCTCTGCAGAGCGTCCCACGTGACCTCGACCCTGACACGGAAACATTATTCCTGGATGAAAACTCTCTGATCAGAATCCCTCCAAATGCCTTCAAAAATTTACAAAACCTAAGCTATTTTGGTTTATCGAGTAATCACCTCCTCCTCCAAAACTACACCTTTGAACTCCTGCTAAAACTCCGGGCGTTGGATCTGTCTGGAAACCACCTGTTGGAACTCCAGGCGGATCTATTTGGAAACCTTCCAAATCTCACCTGGTTAAACCTGGCCAACAGCAATTTGAAAATTCTTCACGGGGGAAGCTTGAGGCCACTTGCCAAACTGACCTATTTGGACCTGTCTAACAATGAGCTCACACTGCTGGAAGAAACGTTCAAACATTCGCCTCAGCTAGACACTCTATTCCTCAACGATAACCAACTGAAAGAGCTCCCAGCAACAATTTTTGACCGATTATTTCTCCTTGAAGTTCTTGACTTGTCGAACAACGAGATGAGCTCCTTGCCTCCCCAGTTCTTCAGGAACCAGCACAAGCTGACAGATTTGCGCCTTGACCACAACAGACTCAAAAACCTCACAGCAACTTTATTTGCCCATCAGCGTAACGTACAGTATCTGACCATCTCTAGAAACAGCATTGCTAGTTTCTCACCACAGCTCTTTGATAACTTGACAAGACTATCAAAACTTGATTTGTCGAACAATTCATTAACTCATCTACCCGACAATTTTCTCTCCAGTCTGGGAGAGTTGCAAATGTTGAACCTTTCTGATAACTTCATTGGCCAATTGGTAGTTGATATATTCAGATATAATCCAAAACTGGCCTACCTGCATTTGGACAGCAATAACCTCAGCAGCCTTCCTGTATTTGAAGGACTCCCACAGTTAGAGGAGCTGACCCTCTCCTTTAACAGACTCGTTGGATTTCCAAGAGGATTTGCTGACAACCTTGTAATGCTGAAATGCCTGCAAGTCACCGACAACCTCATAAGGCAATGGGACACTGGAGTGTTTCGAAACATTGCAACTGTCCTCTTAAAGAACAACCCGATCTGTTTGACCGAGGTGGAGTCAGCGCCAGTGCAATCCACAAACATTGACTGCCGAAAGAAGCATTGCTAACAAACTGGTCAGTTTGAAAGAATTTTCCTTTCAGTCATGTTTTAGAAAAGGTATCAGAGGAATTACAATTAACTGGAAGCAACAGGACTTGGCTATCTGAAAACACATTGCATTATTTTCATAGACGCCATTGTTTTCAGTTTAAAGTTTCGGTATTTCCATCCCCCCCTCCCCCCGTTTTTCTCAAATTACCCAAAGACAGGCAACATAGACTCTGCAAATATTGCATGGTAAGTGACCGTCCATCAATGTTATGTAGGCCCATTTTCCCTGTGCTTCCCTTTCACTCCCATGAAAGAAAAGAAAGAAAAGAATTGCATTTCTATAGCGCCTTTCACCACCTCAGGATGTCCCAAAGCGCTTTACAGCCAATTACGTACTTTTGAAGTGTAGTCACTGTTGGAATGTAGGAAACACGGCAGCCAATTTGCGCACAGCAAGATCCCACAAACAGCAATGTGATAAATGACAAATGTGATAAATCTGTTTTTCCTGATATTGGTTGAGGGATAAATATTGGCCCAGGACACCGGGGACAACTCCCCCGCTCTTCTTCAAAATAGTGGCCATGGGATCTTTTACGTCCACCTGAGAGGGCAGATGGGGCCTCGGTTCAACGTCTCATCCAAAAGACGGCACCTCCAACAGTGCAGCACTCCCTCAGTACTGACCCTCCGACAGTGCAGTGTGTTAATTGTATCCATGTGATTCATATCAATTCGTGTTAATTGTATTCAGGTGGTATCAATTGGGGACTCTCTTGTCTCCATTTATATGAGAGCTTAGCGAGGGTAATGGTTCTATGTGAAGAAAGGCTTGGAAACAACTGAAGACCAGGCTGTAGTATTCTATCCCTCACCACCTGGCTATCCAGTGTATTACACAGCGCTGCTTCAGTACTGACCCTCCGACAGTGCAGCGCTCCCTCAGTACTGACCCTCCGACCGTGCAGTGCTCCCTCAGTGCTGCCCCACCAAAAGTGCAGCGCTCCCTCAGTAATGCCCCTCCGACAGTGCGGTGCTCCCTCAGTACTGCCCCTCCGACAGTGCGGCGCTCCCTCAGTACTGACCCTCCGACAATGCAGCGCTCCCTCAGTACTGACCCTCCGACAGTGCAGCGCTCCCTCAGTACTGACCCTCCGACAGTGCAGCGCTCCCTCAGTACTGCCCCTCCGACAACGCAGTGCTCCCTCAGTACTGCCCCTCTGACAGTGCAGCGCTCCCTCAGTACTGCCCCTCCGACAACGCAGTGCTCCCTCAGTACTGCCCCTCCGACAACGCAGTGCTCCCTCAGTACTGCCCCTCTGACAGTGCAGCGCTCCCTCAGTACTGCCCCTCCGACAACGCAGTGCTCCCTCAGTACTGCCCCTCCGACAACGCAGTGCTCCCTCAGTACTGCCCCTCCGACAACGCAGTGCTCCCTCAGTACTGCCCCTCTGACAGTGCAGCGCTCCCTCAGTACTGCCCCTCCGACAACGCAGTGCTCCCTCAGTACTGCCCCTCTGACAGTGCAGCGCTCCCTCAGTACTGCCCCTCCGACAATGCAGTGCTCCCTCAGTACTGCCCCTCTGACAGTGCAGCGCTCCCTCAGTACTGACCCTCCGACAGTGCAGCGCTCCCTCAGTACTGCCCCTCCGACAGTGCAGTGCTCCCTCAGTACTGCCCCTCTGACAGTGCAGCGCTCCCTCAGTACTGACCCTCCGACAGTGCAGCGCTCCCTCAGTACTGACCCTCCGACAGTGCAGCGCTCCCTCAGTACTGACCCTCCGACAGTGCAGCGCTCCCTCAGTACTGCACTGGGAGAGTTGGCCGAGATTTTATGCGAAAGAGGAGACAGACTCAGTAAACAATAAACACCCTACTCCTTCCAGGCACCGAGCATTCCCCTTTCGGCCAGCAGATTTCCCGCTCCGTCTTAACTGTTCCCTGCGGACCATGGGGCCAGGAAGCGGCGGACTCTGGATGCCAGACTGAGGTGAGTGAAGTCAGAGTGAAGTGGCTCCCTGCTCTGGGCAGCTGGCCTGTGGCTTGGAGCTACTGATGTGCGTGGCTCGGGAGTACTGTCCCACCGACACGGTGCTGGGAGACCAGAGCCCTGGTAACTCCATGTGAGGCAGCAGCAGCTGGCTCTTGGACCGCACCTGGTCCACTTCCAGATGTTCCAGTAGGCCCCATTTATCAACTTGTATTTATATAGCGCCTTTAACGTAGTAAAACATCCCAAGGTGCTTCACAGGGGCGATTATCAGGCAAAATTTGACACCGAGCCACATAAGGAGATACTAGGACAGGTGACCAAACGCTTGGTCAAAGAGGTAGGTTTTAAGGAGCTTCTTAAAGGAGGAGAGAGAGGTAGAGAGGTGGAGTGGTTTAGGAAGGGAATTCCAATACTGAGGGCCGAGGCAGCTGAAGGCACAGTGGGGAAAGGTGGGGCCATGGAAATCGGGGGTGCATAAGAGGCCAGAATTGCCATCGGCAAGATGGCTACCGTCAAATCCTTCCTGGTCCGAACAGCCGCATTTGCAACAGACTCGAAGCCACGATTTAAGATTTATGAAGGGTTTTGATAGAGTAAATAAAGAGAAACTGTTTCCACTGGCAGGAGGGTTGATAACCAGAGGGCACAGATTTAAGGTCCTTGGCAAAAGGAGCAGAGGGGAGATGAGGAGATTATTTTTTTTACGCAGCGAGTTGTTATGATCTGGAATTCGCTGCCTGAAAGGGTGGTGGAAGCAGATTCAATAGTAACTTTCAAAAGGGAATTGGATAAATACTTGAAAAGGAAAAATTTGCAGGGCGACAAGAAAAGAGCAGGGGAGTGGGACGAATTGGATAGCTCTTTCAAAGAGCCGGCACAGGCACGATGGGCTGAATGGCCACCTCTTGTGCTGTATGATTCTATGATTCTACTTCAAAAGTACAGGCTGTAAAGCGCATTGGGACGTCCTGCCGTTGTGAAAGGCACTATAGAAATGCAAATTCTTTCTCTCTTTAAGAATATAGCTCCCCAACTCCAGTCTATACATTGCTGATTCTAAGAAACCCCAGAACAAAGAGTTTGTGGTTGGGGTGTGACGGAGCCCTGCTTCTGTCACATGGTCATCGAGTGTTTTTATCGCTGTTTAAGTGGACAACCGAACAAAGTCCCACAATATAAGGAGAGGCTCAATCTTCATATTGTAGTAATATTAACTTTTAACTTTCGCCTGTTCAGTGAGTCTCATAAGTCTCATTTAGAAGAAAGAAAGTGTAATCATAAGATTATATCTGTGTATGTTTAATATAGGTGCACTGGCCTTGAAGCAATGGTCAGTTTAGATAATAAACATGATTAAAAGATATCCTCGTGCACCCAGCAGAGATCTGTAATTAACTGATTACAAGTTCTTCCGAGGGGAAAGTCCGTGAGAACAGAACAGGCAGAAAAGCTTCCTTTGTAGTCTTGAGCCCTACTTGAAGATAAAGACCTGCCTGAGAAAGTTGAGGAGTGTAACCAAGTCGGGGAGCTGTACCGGTCAATGGAAAAAGAGCTTGTTAAAACTGAAGTTATTGATAAGGGACAAGGGAGGAGGCGAATTGGAATACAGAAATCTGTGGTTTGTCATGTAGAATGGATGGAAAAAAGGTATAAAAAGTGGGTGTTAGGACAAATACTTCAGAATTCTGATCATCCCAGTACACCGAGCTCGGGACTGTAACGGATTTTGAATTTCTTGGCTAAAACTCGCAAGGTTTTGCTGTAATTGCTGCTTTGGTGTTTCTGTTTAATTATTGTTAATTATTATTATTGTATGCTTAATAAACATTTAATGCTGTGAACACTATTATTTCCCAATCTATCACCATTCAGATAATAATCTGCCTTTCTGTTTTTACAACTAAAGTGGATAACCTCACATTTATCCACGTTATACTGCATCTGCCATGTTCTTGCCCACTCACCCAACTTGTCTAAATCACATTGGAGCCTCTTTGCATCCTCCTCACAGCTCACATTCCACCCCAGCTTTGTGTCGTCTGCAAACTTGGAAATGTTACATTTAGTTCCCTCATCCAAATCATTGATATATATTGTGAATAGCTGGGGCCCAAGCACTGATCCCTGCGGTACCCCACTAATCACTGCCTGCCACCCGGAAAAAGACCTGTTTATTCCTACTCTCTGTTTCCTGTCTGTCAACCAATTCTCAATCCATGCCAGTATATTCCCCCCAATCCCATGTGCTTTAATTTTGCACACTAACCTCTTGTGTGGGACCTTATCAAAAGCCTTCTGAAAATCCAAATACACCACATTCACTGGTTCTCCCCTATCTATTCTACTAGTTACATCCTCAAAAAACTCCAGTTGATTTGTTAAGCATGATTTCCCTTTCATAAACCCATGCTGACTTTGTCCAATCCCATTAATGCCTTCCAAGTGTTCTGTTATCACATCTTTTATAATCGACTCTAGCATTTTCCCCACTACTGACGTTCGGCTAACTGGTCTGTGATTCCCTGTTTTTTTCTCTCCCTCCTTTTTTAAATAGTGAGGTTACATTTGCCACCCTCCAATCTGTAGGAACTGTTCCAGATTCTATAGAATTTTGGAAGATGATCACCAATGCATCCACTATTTCCAGGGTCACTTCCTTTCGTACTCTGGAATGTAGATTATCAGGCCCTGGGGATTTGTCAGCCTTTAGCCCCATTAATTTCCCCAGCACTATTTTTTACTAATACTGGTTTCCTTCAGTTCCTCCCTCTCACTAGACCCATGGTTCCCTAACATTTCTGGCAGGTTATTTGTGTCCTCCTTTGTGAAGACAGAACCAAATTATGTGTTTAATTGTTCTGCCATTTCTTTGTTCCCCATTATAATTTTCCCCATTTCTGACTGTAAGGGACCTACATTTGTCTTCACTAATCTTTTTCTCTTGACATATTTATAGAAGCTTTTACAGTCAGTTTTTATGTTCCCTGCTAGTTTACTCTCATACTTTATTTTTTCCTTCTTAATCAATCTCTTTGTCCTCCTTTGCTGAATTCTCAACTGCTCCCAATCCTCAGGCTTGCTGCTTTTTCTGGCAATTTTATATGCCTCCTCTTTGGATCTAATACTATCCCTAATTTTTTTTGTAAGCCATGGTTGAGCCACCTTTCCTGTTTTATTTTTGCGCCAGACAGGAATGAATAATTGTTGTAATTCCTGCACACATTCTTTAAATATTAACCATTGCCTATCCACCGTCATCCCTTTTAGTAAAGTTTCCCAATCTATCCTAGCCAACTCACACCTCATACCTTCATAATTTCCTTTATTTAGATTCAGGACCCTAGTTTCGGATTCAACTACTTCACTCTCCATCTAGTTGGCTCCTCAACGTATTGGTCTGGAAAACTATCACATGCACACTCCAGGAATTCCTCCCCCACAGTATTATTGCTAATTTGGTTTGACCAATCTATATGTAGATTAAAGTCACCCATGATTCAGGTTGTACCCTTCTTGCATGCATCTCAGATTTCCTGTTTAATGCCCTCCCCTACATCTCCACTTCTGTTTGGGGGCCTATAGACAACCCCCCACCAATGTTTTCTGCCCCTTGGTGTTTCTTAGCTCCACCCATACAGATTCCACATCGTGATTTTCCGAGCCAATATTCTTCCTCACTGTCCAGTCTAACCCCCATCAAGCTGGGACAGTCTGCAGAGCGAGAAGGTCAGGACCAGATAAATGGTGGCCTAGGACACCATGGAAATTCCCCTGCTCTTGTTCGAAATAGTGCTCTGGGATATTTTACATCCACCTGAGAGCACAGACAGGACTGTGGTTTTAACATCTCACCTGAAAGACGGCACCTCTGACTGTGCAGCACTCCCTCAGTACTGCACTGGAGTACCAGCCTGGATTTTGTGCTGAAATCCCTGGAGTGGGACTATGAACCTCCAATCTTCTGACTCAGAGGCGAGAGAGCGACCCATCGAACCACAGCTGAGACCTTAATAACACCCAAACCACACGGAAAAAGCCTCCAGGAATCAATGCAGGGATGATTTTATGGGAATGATCGATGGTGCAGTGAAGAAGCTGAGGGTTATCATTGCTCTCCAGAATGACCCTGGAACAGTAGGCGGTCTTGGCAAAGAAGGGTGAGGCCTGAAAGTGCTTGATGCTGTCCATCCTGATAAGGCGATGGATGGTTCAGCGTGTTGTGCAGCGGATACACCCAGGCCTGGGCCCCTTGGGCTCGTTAAAAAAATACTTTTTATTCATTCATGGGATGTGGGCATCGCTGGCGAGGCCGGCATTTATTGCCCATCCCTAATTGCCCTTGAGAAGGTGGTGGTGAGCCGCCTTCTTGAACCGCTGCAGTCCGTGTGGTGAAGGTTCTCCCACAGTGCTGTTAGGTAGGGAGTTCCAGGATTTTGACCCAGTGACGATGAAGGAATGGCGATATATTTCCAAGTCGGGACGGTGTGTGACTTGGAGGGGAACGTGCAGGTGGTGTTGTTCCCATGTGCCTGCTGCCCTTGTCCTACTAGGTGGTAGAGGTCGCGGGTTTGGGAGGTGCTGCAGTGCATCCTGTGGATGGTACACACTGCAGCCACGGTGCGCCGGTGGTGAAGGGAGTGAATGTTTAGGGTGGTGGATGGGGTGCCAATCAAGCGGGCTGCTTTGTCCTGGATGGTGTCGAGCTTCTTGAGTGTTGTTGGATCTGCACTCATCCAGTGGAGAGTATTCCATCACACTCCTGACTTGTGCCTTGTAGATGGTGGAATGGCTTTGGGGAGTCAGGAGGTGAATGACTTCCCACAGAATACCCAGCCTTGCAGGAGTGAAGATATGGATAGATCAGGGGAAGGAAGGAAAGAAATAAAGGAACCAAAACACAGGAGCCAATTTGCAGACTTCAAAGTCCCACAAACAGCAATGAGGTTGTGTTAGAGAAGTGTGAGGAGGGGCCAAATGGCCTCCTCCTGTTCCCATGTTCCTCAGCCATCGTCCAATTGAATGGCGGAATGGGCTTGAGGGGCTGAATGGCCTCCTTCTGTTGATGTAAATATGTACAACTATTAAACATCATTGGTAGAAGGGAAACTATCCCATCGCTGCCCATCGCCCGCGCACCCTGTTCTCTGGGCCGTGACCACATGGAAACCTGTTACTGCACTCCAGCAAATCAAATCATTGGAACCCAAATGAGACCCAAAGGTTTTTGCCAAACATTTTAATCCGGGTAAGATCCCTTTAACTGGACGGGTCACACCGTGAGGTCACAGAGCAAGCCTCACCCTCACACTGCGCATCACAGTGAGATCAGACATCACAAGAGGTTTGTGAACTGGGTCAATTTGAGGCAGAAGGCTGGACAAGCAGTTTAAGTGAAGGAAAGGGAGCTGCACTGACTGGGACTAACTGGCTGATCTATCGAGGAGTGAATACGGTCGGGTAGAAGATCAGAACAGGTTTGTGAAGGGATCAATGGAAATATCGCTCGCCAGCTGAGAGTCGGAAGGTTGTTGCTGTAGAAGGTTTGTTTCGACCTGTAGTTCCAGCTAAAGTCAAACTGAGTATCTGTAAAATCCACTGTAGTGACCGTGCAGATAGAAAGGCTGAAATCCTGGAAACTGGAACCAGGTCAGGAGATGATGGATATTCTGATCAGCATGTCCTGGACCCCGGGATAGTCTGTGGGACCCCGGGATAGTCTGTGGGACCCCAGGATAGTCTGTGGGACCCCGGGATAGTCTGCGGGACCCCGGGATAGTCTGTGGGACAGCTCAGCTCAGCGACCATTAAAACAGAGGGAGGCACTGTACCAATTCCTTGCATTGTTTTGAGCTGTCGGCAATATTTGAAACACAGAAAATACTGTATTCAGGGGGCGGGGGGAGGAGATAGTAGCTGTTTTTAACAGAAACACTGTTCCTGAAGGAGTCGGGGAGAAAGCCTTGACCCAGGGGTTACTGGTGTGGTCTGGACCTCCCAATCCCTGGGTCCTTGCCAAGGCCCTCCTGGGTCAAGCTCCTCTTGTGCCAGTGATCCTGGTTCACCTGAAGGCATGGCAGCCATTCTGGACCTTCTCTCTGATTCTGAAGAAGGTGTCAATTGTCCAACTCCAGAACCGGTGGAATCTTCTGCCTTTAATACTCAGGTGGCATCAGAATCTGTGGCCAGTAACGTCACAAGAAAAGAAACAAGTCGATAAGTTTTGCCCCCAACATCTGCATTAAGCATTTCCAGGTTAAATGGTTTACTATACGTGGGGAGCTATACAATGCCTGTCGTTGTCCTTGTTGCAATCCAGTGATATTTATGTGTAATTTCTTCTTCTGCCACAGGTACACGGTTGGTGTTGGGATGAGTGAGATGAAATGGACGTTTTTATCAAACCACCCACAGGCTAAAGTTGTGAGTAAGAAAACCACAAAGACAAGTGGATCTAATACTAGAGAGAGCACATCCCTAGAGAGAGTACATCTAGTATTAAATCAATGCCAACAGAGATCCCACAAAGGAGGGAGCAGTGCAACTGGAATTCTCCTCACGCCGTCCCTCTGTGTCCTGTCCATTTCTCAGTGCCAACTCTACATCTTTTAATTTGTTTTTTAATTGACGGCCAACAATCAACCCCCCAAAGACCCATCTGAACACGCAGCCAATGACTGGAGATGGTGTTAAACCCACTCTCTCCCTTCTGTCCCATTTCTTTCCCATCCCAGACTTGCAGTTTTAGCAAAATCTAAGGGACGACCCACCAGGTCTACTTTGTTCACCTCCCCGGATTAACAGGACAAATAGATGTCAGAGTAAGAAACTAAAACTGAAACTTAGGAGCTGGTTCATTGATTCCGATGATTCCAGCAAAGAAAGTGCCCGGAGAGAAACTTGGTCCCTTCCTCGATTGGTTGTGCCTCATCTACAGGCCCATCTGAGGAGTCATTGAAGGGTTAGCCAACAATTTACACTGATCACTAAGAGTGAGAAGTCTGTGGGTCTGTAGTTTGGAAACTAAGGTCACCGGGCCTGTTATCCCTACCAGCTCCGCCTTGACTTATTCTGACATCTATTTGTATTGTTAATTTGCTCCCCTCCTCCCCACTCCCCTGGGCTGGACCTCCACGTCCAGCCATCTTGTCCCTGCATCGGCATCAAGCACCAACCCTGCTCCAACTCCAGGCTCAGTTCGGCACCGCTCGGGGTTAACTGCACCGGCACTGGAGAGGGCCCAGTCCATACAGTCATCTCCGACCGATGTCGGCCGGAGCTCCACCTTGGGACTGAACAGGAAAGTCTTGAGGGGGGAAATGCTCCGGTTGTTGCCTCGATGGTGTAGAGTGAGACGGGCTGGTTAAGGCCACTTGCCAACCAGTCCCTGCTATCCCAGTCCACACCATCGAGTGAAGCCCCGGTACCAACTTGTACCGAGGCCTCCCGGGATAAAGAGGAAGAGTCCTCCTCTGGCACCAGCTGGCTCTGAGGTGTCCGTGCCGACTGGTGCTAGAATCAGGCTGGTTCCCCCAAGCGCTGCCAGCTACTGTTGGTGAGTCCTTCACCAGAGGCATCCGTCGTGCCCTCTGGTGACACCAACCCAGCCCCGGGACATTGGTCTCCAGTTGGCGCCAGCTCATTTGGGGGCACCACCCTCGGAGGACTCGACCCCGCTCAGGGTCACCTATGCTGCGGGTGAGTTCCACTTTGGTGAGGGCAGTCACAGGTCTCCGTTCACTTTTTATAGATCTGTGTATCCCCCCCCCCCACCACTGTGAAGCCACCTTCAGCCGCTCCCTCCAATTCCTGAGGGGCATCCAGGTTCCAAGGGCTCTCTCTCCCAGGGAGGTTACGTGGGCCTCAGTGGCACCTCCCCCGAGTGGCAGGGGCTCATGTCTCGAGGGTTTATCTCGATCGGCGCTTGTATTCACGAGCCCGTTGCTGATACAGCCGCCCTCATCCCTGTTCCCAGGGGCTAACTATCAACCTTCCCTGTCGGTTCAGCCCGAGGAAGCTGCCCGGAGGCTTCCCACCTTCGGAAGCCCAGCTGGGAGCCTGAGTCAGACCACGACCTCCGGTCACTGAGGCTTCTTCATGTATTCAACACAAGGGTGACCCAGAGTCTGAAAGTGTCGGTTCCGGAAGTCCCTGTCCTTCTGTTGGTTATGGCCAAGGTGGACAGTGTCCATAGTGCCTCCGCCACCCTGCTTCACACCTTGCAGTTCACTGATCCAGCTGGTGAACTGCAGTCGTGAAAATATCAGAAGGAAGGTCACTGCCCTGGAAACTGGTCCTGTTTCACCCACCACAATCCAAATGGTGGGACATGTGGGTCTGGTGGACCTTCCTGCAGGGTTTGGCGCATATCCCATATTCCCTGCCACCAAATCCACTGGGGCCGGCTTTACTCGCCAGCAGGCAAATGTCTCGCAGGTGAGTTGAGGGAGCAATCCCTGCCACAGAGTGAGGACCACCTTCAGAGAGCATCCACTGCAGCAGCAGGCCGTGTGGGTGCCCTCGATGTAGGGGCAGCGTCCATCGTCCAGTGGATCGTGTATCGCCAATTAGCTTGTCTGCACACCTTGGGGTTCCTTCAGGAACTGCAGCAGCAACTACTGCAGCTGTCGTTTGATGCTGAGGGCTTCTGTGGCGAGCAAGTGGAGGAGCTGCTGCAGGGCTACAAGCATCTCCAGCAGAACCTTCAGGCATTCCCGGATTGGCACTCATTGTCTTATTTTGTAGCTTAGCCCACACCCCCATCTACAAGCCCCTTCCACTCACCACCACCAATCCACTCACCGCCACCAGCCTTTTCAAGGCTTTACCCGGACTGCAATGTCCTTTGTACCAGGCCAGCCCGTCATTCCAGATTAGGACCTGGAACGCAGGGAGCTCGCGACAAGTCACCTTCGAGACCCTGTCCAGCTCCACATCCCCAAGCAGTGATCCTGCCTTGATGGCCCACCACAGATCTGGATGGTGGGCCATTTCCAGACCTTCCATGTGGAAGTGGATCACTCTGGACACTTGGGTCCAGGAGACCAGGAGTAGTGAGTATCCTCGGCGTTAGCAGCTTGAGCCTCCATGTTTTTCACAATGTGGTTTGGTTTGACCATCAGAGGAACTATCTACTAGTGGGCATACTGGCAGGTGACATCATGATCTTCTACCATCCACACTGAGAGTGAGTGAGTGATAGTCATCCAGAAGGACCAACTGTTGGGGATATTTCTCCAGTTGAGCCTTGCTCCGCCAGTAATGCTTCCACAGGTCTCCGTTATCACAGCATCTGAACTAGAGCTGGTGGTCCTGGGAGCACAGTGTTCTCCAGGGGTTGGTGCTACAGCCATCAGGCTCTTCAGCTAATGCTCTGATATATGGGTGGAGGTCACATTCAGGATGAATGGGCTTCTAGGCCAGTGGACATGCATAAGTTCACTTGGCATTTGAACAGGCTCGAGGTGTGAACATTAGGACATTATCCACTTTCAGACTCGGTGCGGGGTAAGTCACTGTGTCTCCAGACAGACAATATGACAGTCGTCCGGTTTGTCTACAAACAGGGTGGGACTCCCTCCTGGGTCCTTCTGTCAAGATGACACGTTGCTTCCCATTGGTGCTTGAACGACGGGGTGACACTCTTGGTGCCACATTTGGCCGGCGTGGACAACACTACAGTCGGCACACTCAGCTGCTCTGTAGTCCACCCTGACGAGTGGATGATCCACACTGAGGTAGTCCAGAATATCTTCAGGACTTGGGGGGGGTGACCAGATCGATCGACTTGCTCGGATCACCGGACAATCACCAATCTGCTCGAGGACCTCAGACAGTCAAGGTGGAGGCTGGGACAGTCTTTCGTTCTTTTGTTTCTAGATTCTGTTGCTCAGGGTTGCCTGATCTCCAGGATGCTGCAGAAAATTGCAGCAGATGGTGGTTCTGGTTAACCCTTTACTGACCTCACAAACCGTGCTTCTCAGAACCCCGGTATTGAATGCTGCCAATCTGCCCACGGGAGAACGCCAAGTCATTTGAAGATTAAAGACGTCACTAATTTTGAGGGAATCTTTATGCTTCATTCCGACATCCTCCACACACTGCTGGACACTGTCCAACTGGTACTCAGGGTGAGAAGGGTGGACCCTGCAAGGGAACAGAATCCGGCTCCCAGGACAAATCAGTCAAAGTGAGTGTGATTCATGGGCGCTCGATCCAAACAGTGAGCTGAAGTGTCAGGATCTGGATCTGGATCCGGCCAGCTGCTGATTGATGGCCTGGCTGTTGAGATGGAATGCCTATCAGATTAGGGTATACCAGCAGCGTGGCATTCATGGGTAATACTCACTTTATCATGTCTGTCCTGGTCACTTAAGTCTCCGTTCCCCTACAAGTACCTCCATCCTCCTTGTCCTCAGTGCTACTTGGTTAGTCCCCAGCAGTGTGTGAAGAATGCCTGAATGACCATCAGCTCCCTTGTAAGCTGACCCTTGGTAAGCTGCTCCCTTGTAAGGTCCTCTTCATTCTTCAATTAACATGGCATTTTCCACCCACCTGGTTGTCTCTTGGGTCTTGTGGGGAGTGTTTGGTTTGTGTCTTTTCCTCGTTCTGGGTTGCCTTTGGGTGTCAGCAAACTGAGTTCTGGAGTGTGCTAAAAGTGAACACTGCACGGGAGCCGGGGAGGGAGGGGAAACATGTGGGCACGTTCTCCAAAGTTAGGACATCTAAAAATGCCTTAAAATGGAGGTCATGCCTTATGAGATTTTCCCCAACAAATTGTGCCGATGCTTCCCGATAATTAGGTCCACATTCCCCCCCATTCGGCCCATCAATGTTCAGGAGCTAATGTTTCATCCAATCACTGCTGGCCCAGTAACTGAATTCCAATCCACTGAGTACAGCCCGGCCAAAAGGAATGGGATCGGATCCCAGATAATTAAAGGAATGGGATCGGATCCCAGTCAATTAAAGGAATGGGATCGGATCCCAGTCAATTAAAGGAATGGGATCGGATCCCAGATAATTAAAGGAATGGGATCGGATCCCAGTCAATTAAAGGAATGGGATCGGATCCCAGTCAATTAAAGGAATGGGATCGGATCCCAGTCAATTAAAGGAATGGGATCGGATCCCAGTCAATTAAAGGAATGGGATCGGATCCCAGTCAATTAAAGGAATGGGATCGGATCCCAGTCAATTAAAGGGTGTTACAGTTGGCACTTTAAACCAAAGAATGGGACAGTTTTGGTTCAAGCTGTTACGAGACAGAAGTGGGAACTCTGGACAAGGCACCGACCGGATTTAAATCATCGTTGAGTGTTCGGGGAGTGACTGCTGGGACAGAGCTGGACTGGAGATCGTTGGAGACCAGGCTCCGAGGCAACTGTGTTCAGATGGTGTCAGCAAAGTAGAAGTGGGAAACCAATTGTGTGTAATACATGTCCTTATCAGGGCCAGAGTGATCGCCCAGACTAGTTTCCATCGACTAAGGGGGATCGGAGAGGAATTTCCCAGATTTATTTTTCCCAAATTGGCCTGTGTTTTTAACCTGTTTTTTGCCTCTCCCGGGAGATCACATGGTCTGGGGTGGGGGTGGGGGAATGAATATCTTGTGATGCACAGTTGTGTGGGACAGGCTGGATTGGACCAGTGGGTCTGTTCCTGTCTTGTCATTTTTTCTATGTTTTAAGACCCATGTTATGTCAACAACTTAAATGTGAGAAGTTTAACATCTGGAAATAAACACGGATGGAAAATTAACAAATTACTGTGTGTTTTGTGATTTGTGGACTGGTCAAAGCAAGAAACAGAAAGGGGAAGAGCTGAGTTCTCCGATGGGGGATTGGAGAATGCGGATTGTCCCTGGGCTCAGCTACTGACTAGGTGAACTCTCTGAGCCACACACAAGGGAGGGCCCAGAGACAATCCCCAATCATACAAAAAGGGCAAATATAGACTATCAGGCTTATCAAGCTCGCCCCATCCAGTAGACAGTATAACCTCGCACGCTGCCCTCCAACCTTATAGTGGTGCTGTCTGAGCACATGTTGCATACGTTTGTTCCAGAGGGCGATGACTCTGCGACAAGTCATCGAATCAGACAGCACAGAAGGAGGCCATTTGGCCCATCGTGCCTGTGCCGGCTCTTTGAAAGAGCTATCCATTTAGTCCTTCTCTCCATAGCCCTGCATATTTTTCCATTTCATGTATTTATCCAATTCCCTTTTGAATGTTACAGTGGATGGAATTATAAGTGGATGAAATTCTGAAATGTGATCCCCAAAGTTCCAGGAATTAAATCCCAAAATCCCAGGTCAGTAAAACCTGAATTTGGCCAAAGAACCAGTGGCACTTTCAGAGTCCCAGGCTGCATCAAGGAAAAACTCCAGAGTCCAATTAAACAAAAAGGCAGTGAATTGGTACAAATAAAACACTAGTGGGAAGGAGTTGGGGGTGAAGAATTGAGTGGGGGGAACAAGACAAGATTGGCATCTTTACCCAACCACGTATTAAGAGGCAGCGTTGTGTAGAGGGTTTCCAAACCCTCCAGGATTGTCCTGGAGTCTCCAGGAATTAAAGATTAATCTCCTGGACATTGTTGTGAACAACCCGGGAAATAAAACTGTCTTTTTTTCCATTTTCTTTGAACACTATTAGTTATAAAAATATTGGAGATGGGGGAGAAAAGGCTGTTTGACCGAGTGAGGCAGTTGGAGGCAGGACGTCATGTGATTGTTGGCCGGGGGCTGCAGAAACGACTGAGTTTATTCCGAACTGCTGACACACAGGCAAAAGCAACTTTCGAACTGAAGTAAGCTGAGTTCATGAATTAGCTAAGTTTCATGAAAGACAAAGGAGATGTGATAAGACACAAATCCTTATTTAGAAAAGGAGTAATGAGGTAATGCTACCTAAGTCCTTGGGACAGAGCCAATGAGGAGAAGACACGGACTAGGCGAGCAAGCTGAAACCAATGGGAGAGAGAGAGAGCACCGCTTGAAGAGATAAGATTCAGAATAACAATGAAGAATCTCGGGCATGGAGCCAGCGAAGACTCCGGAGACCAACCATCGCGGAAGTGGAAGAACCCACGTCAGGGACGTAGAGACGACGTCGAAAGAGAGAGAGAGAACGGAACGCCTGGCCAGCGTCAGATCTCCCATTCGGCCCAACTGGTCTATGCTGGCGATTATGCTCCACACGAGCCTCCTCCCTCCCGACTTCATCTCACCCGATCAGCATATCTTTCTATTCCTTTCTCCCTCATGTGCTTCTCTTTAAATGTATCGATACTATTCACCACATAACTTGCCAAAAAACAATTGGGTTTTCTTTCAATCACAGATGTTAAGGTTACAACCAATCAGCACAGTGTTAACCCTTCCGTACCCAGAAGATTGAAGAACTTCCATTTTCAATAAGAATTGAGAATGACGTTTTTTGACACCTTCCCAGGTTTAGTTAAAGAATTTGCACAAGATAACGTGTGTTTATAAAGCACCGTTCACATCGTAAATGCCCCAAGGCACTTCAGAGAGGAGAAAGAGATGTCAAATAGTAATTGAGAGAAAGGAACAATGAAGACTGATACCGCCAACTTCACTGGACAGCTGCTCGAAGTTTAACCTTCAATGCACCTCCTCAATATTTATCAATCCAGCTCCTTCATTAGGGTGACAATTGACCCTGGGAGATAATCCTGAGATTTATTCTCCTTTCCCTTAACCCCTGTCCCTCCAGCTGCTGGTGGGTTGAGGTGCCTTTTAAGGCTCTCCAAAAACCTGCTGATTAATTGTCCCCCATTCTGACACTCCCCTTTAATTGCCCTTTCCCTTGAAATTTCACTTGCACGCAATTTTCCTCTCCTCTACCACGTGCCTTTTCCCTCGATCTGTCTGAGTTTGCACATGGAGTTGTTCGTAGTTAATCAGGTTCACTTAGACCGGAGATTCGAGCACCATTTGTGTTTGGCCAGAAGCAGGTTCCTTGCAGTTAAGCTCATGTCCTACAGGGACATCGAAGGAGCTCGCCATGGTCAAACATCACCACCTGCCGGCTGAGCAATGGAACAGCAACTGGTTAAAGAAACAGCTCCGGCTGTGAGGAGGGATGATATGTTCGAAGGAGCATCCAATGTGGCCATATGGGTTGAGCTAAAGAACCAAAAAGGGGCAGTCACACTGCTAGGAGTGTGCGATAGACTCCCAAACAGTCAGAGGGAGATAGAAGAGCAAATATGTAGGCAAATTTCTGAGAAGTGCAAAAACAATAGGGCAGTAATAGTAGGGGATTTCAACTACCCGAATATTAACTGGGAAACAATCAGTGCAAAAGGTATAGAGGGTGCAGAATTCTTAAATTACATTCAGAAGAACTTTTTTAGCCAGAACGAAGCAAGCCCAACAAGAGAGGTGGCAGTTCTGGATTTAGTTTTAGGGAATGAAGCTGGGCAGGTGGAAGGAGTATCAGTGGGAGAGCATTCTGGTGATAGTGATCATAATTCAGTTCGATTTAGCATAGTTATGGAAAAGGATAGGGATAGAACAGGAGTTAAAGTTCTCAATTGGGGAAAGGCCAATTTTACTAAGCTGAGAAGCGATTTAGCAAAAGTGGACTGGAAACAGCAACTTGAAGGTAAATCAGTGTCAGAGCAGTGGGAGGCATTCAAGGGGGAGATTCAAGGGGTTCAGAGTAAACATGTTCCCACAAAGAAAAAGGATGGGACTGCCAAATCTAGAGCCCCCTGGATGACAAGGAGCATACATGGTAAGAAAAAGCAGAAAAGGGAAGCTCATGTCAGACGCCAAGGCCCCGGTATTAGCCGGGTGGCGGGTTGGCAGTACTGACCCTCCGACAGTGCAACGCTCCCTCAGTACTGACTCTCCGACAGTGCAACGCTCCCTCAGTACTGCCCCTTCGACAGTGCAGCGTTCCCTCGGTACTGACTCTCCGACAGTGCAACGCTCCCTCAGTACTGCCCCTTCGACAGTGCAGCGTTCCCTCGGTACTGCCATTCCAACAGTGCAGCGTTCCCTCAGTACTGACCCTCCGACAGTGCAACGCTCCCTCAGTACTGACCCTCCGACAGTGCAGCGTTCCCTCGGTACTGCCATTCCAACAGTGCAGCGTTCCCTCGGTACTGCCATTCCAACAGTGCAGCGTTCCCTCAGTACTGACCCTCCGACAGTGCAACTCTCCCTCAGTACTGACCCTCCGACAGTGCAACGCTCCCTCGGTACTGCCCCTCCGACAGTGCTGCGCTCCCTTGTTACTGACCCTCCGACACTGCAGTGCTCCCTCAGGACTGCACCACCGACAGTGCGACGCTCCCTCAGTACTGCCCCTCCGACAGTGCAGCGGTCCCTCAGTACTGCCCCTCCGACAGTGCAGCGCTCCCTCAGCACTGCCCATCCGACAGTACAGCGCTCCCTCAGTACTGCCCCTCCGACAGTGCAGCGCTCCCTCAGTACTGACCCTCCGACAGTGCAGTGCTCCTTCCGTACTGACCGTCCGACAGTGCAGCGCTCCCTTGGTACTGCACTGGGGAGAGGCAACCTGGATTATGAGTCTCAAGTCTCTGGAGCTCAATGTCGGGATTTTGAGGATTTTGACCCAGCGACAATGAAGGAACGGCGATATATTTCCAAGTCGGGTGGTGTGTAACTTGGAGGGGAACGTGCAAGTGGTGTTTTTCCCATGTGCCTGCTGCTCTTGTCCTTCTAGGTGGTAGAGGTCGCGGGTTTGGGAGGTGCTGTCGAAGAAGCCTTGGCGAGTTGCTGCAGTGCATCCTGTGGATGGTGCACACTGCAGCCACGGTGCGCTGGGGGAGGAGGGAGTGGGTGTTTCAGGTGCCAGATGGAATCTGACTCCTCTGTGACCCAGCACATCCTGAGGTTTAACCTGCAGAGGGCAGCCTGAGAACAGAGAGCAGAATCGATCCCATCGGTCGACACTCTGACCCAACAAGGAATCCTCGGGAACAGCTTTCAGTCTCTGAACTTTCTCCTCCAGCCTCTAATGCACCACTTATGATTGGGCGCTCCCGCAGTACTGACCCTCCGACAGTGCCGCGTTCCCTCAGTACTGACCCTCCGACAGTGCAGCCCTCCCTCAGTACTGATCCAACCGACAGTGCAGCGCTCCCTCAGTACTGCCCCTTCGACAGTGCAGCGTTCCCTCGGTACTGACCCTCCGACAGTGCAACGCTCCCTCAGTACTGACCCTCCGACAGCGCAATGCTCCCTCAGTACTGACTCTCCGACAGTGCAACGCTCCCTCAGTACTGACCCTCCGACAGTGTAGCGCTCCCTCAGTACTGCCCCTCCGACAGTGCAGCGCTGCCTCAGTACTGACCCTCCGACAGTGCAGCGCTCCCTCAGTACTGCCCCTTCGACAGTGTAGCGTTCCCTCGGTACTGACCCTCCGACAGTGCAACGCTCCCTCAGTACTGACCCTCCGACAGTGCAACGCTCCCTCAGTACTGCCCCTCCGACAGTGCAGCGCTCCCTCAGTACTGACCCTCAGGTTGAAGTCAATGGGTACTGCCATTCCAACAGTGCAGCGTTCCCTCAGTACTGACCCTCCGACAGTGCAACGCTCCCTCAGTACTGACTCTCCGACAGTGTAGCGCTCCCACAGTACTGACCCTCCGACAGTGTAGCGCTCCCTCAGTACCGCCCCTCCGACAGTGCAGCGTTCCCTCGGTACTGCCATTCCAACAGTGCAGCGTTCCCTCAGTACTGACCCTCCGACAGTGCAACTCTCCCTCAGTACTGACCCTCCAACAGTGCAACGCTCCCTCGGTACTGCCCCTCCGACAGTGCTGCGCTCCCTTGTTACTGACCCTCCGACACTGCAGTGCTCCCTCAGTACTGACCCTCCGACAGTGCAACGCTCCCTCAGTACTGACTCTCCGACAGTGCAACGCTCCCTCAGTACTGCCCCTTCGACAGTGCAGCGTTCCCTCGGTACTGACTCTCCGACAGTGCAACGCTCCCTCAGTACTGCCCCTTCGACAGTGCAGCGTTCCCTCGGTACTGCCATTCCAACAGTGCAGCGTTCCCTCAGTACTGACCCTCCGACAGTGCAACTCTCCCTCAGTACTGACCCTCCGACAGTGCAACGCTCCCTCGGTACTGCCCCTCCGACAGTGCTGCGCTCCCTCAGTACTGACCCTCTGACACTGCAGTGCTCCCTCAGGACTGCACCACCGACAGTGCGGCGCTCCCTCAGTACTGCCCCTCCGACAGTGCAGCGCTCCCTCAGTACTGCCCCTCCGACAGTGCAGCGCTCCCTCAGTACTGACCCTCCGACAGTGCAGCGCTCCCTCAGTACTGACCCTCCGACAGTGCAGTGCTCCTTCCGTACTGACCCTCCGACAGTGCAGCGCTCCCTCGGTACTGCACTGGGGAGAGGCAACCTGGATTATGAGTCTCAAGTCTCTGGAGTTCAATGTCGGGATTTTGAGGATTTTGACCCAGTGACGATGAAGGAATGGCGATATATTTCCAAGTCGGGTGGTGTGTAACTTGGAGGGGAACGTGCAAGTGGTGTTTTTCCCATGTGCCTGCTGCTCTTGTCCTTCTAGGTGGTAGAGGTCGCAGGTTTGGGAGGTGCTGTCGAAGAAGCCTTGGCGAGTTGCTGCAGTGCATCCTGTGGATGGTGCACACTGCAGCCACGGTGCGCTGGGGGAGGAGGGAGTGGGTGTTTCAGGTGCCAGATGGAATCTGACTCCTCTGTGACCCAGCACATCCTGAGGTTTAACCTGCAGAGGGCAGCCTGAGAACAGAGAGCAGAATCGATCCCATCGGTCGACACTCTGACCCAACAAGGAATCCTCGGGAACAGCTTTCAGTCTCTGAACTTTCTCCTCTAGCCTCTAATGCACCACTTATGTTCCTCAATCACCAAATGGTGCCCGCAGGAGGAAGGGAAGAGGCAAGCAACAAATTCACCCACAGCTTGACCCTCAGGTTGAAGTCAATGGGAATCAGGGGAAAAACTCTCCAGTGGCTGGAGTCATACCGAGCACAAAGGAAGATGGTAGTGGTTGTTGGGAGGCCAATCATCTCAGCCCCAGGACATTGCTGCAGGAGTTCCTCAGGGCAGTGTCCGAGGCCCAACCATCTTCAGCTGCTTCATCAATGACCTTCCCTCCATCATAAGGTCAGAAATGGGGATGTTCGCTGATGATTGCACAGTGTTCAGTTCCATTCGCAACCCCTCAGATAATGAAGCAGTCCGTGCCCTCATGCAGCAAGACCTGGAAAACATCCAGGCTTGGGCTGATAAGTGGCAAGTAGCATTTGCACCAGGCAAGTGCCAGGCAATGACCATCTCCAACAAGAGAGAGTCTAACCACCTCCCCTTGACATTCAACAACATTACCATCGCCGAATCCCCCACCATCAACATCCTGGGGGTCACCATTGACCAGAAACTTAACTGGACCAGCCATATAAATACTGTGGCTACAAGAGCAGGTCAGAGGCTGGGTATTCTGCAGCGAGTGACTCACCTCCTGACTCCCCAAAGCCTTTCCACCATCTGCAAGGCACAAGTCACGAGTGTGATGGAAGACTCTCCACTTGCCTGGATGAGTGCAGCTGCAACAACACTCAAGAAGGTTGACACCATCCAAGATAAAGCAGCCCGCTTGATTGGCACCCCATCCACCACCCTAAACATTCACTCCCTTCACCACCGGCGCACCGTGGCTGCAGTGTGTACCATCCACAGGATGCACTGCAGCAACTCGCCAAGGCTTCTTCGACAGCACCTCCCAAACCAGCGACCTCTACTACCTAGAAGGACAAGAGCAGCAGGCACATGGGAACAACACCACCTGCACGTTCCCATCCAAGTCACACACCATCCCGACTTGGAAATATATCGCCGTTCCTTCATCATCGCTGAGTCAAAATCCTGGAACTCCCTCCCTAACAGCACTGTGGGAGAACCTTCACCACACGGACTGCAGCGGTTCAAGGCGGCGGCTCACCACCACCTTCTCAAGGGCAATTAGGGATAGGCAACAAATGCCGGCCTCGCCAGCGACGCCCACATCCCGATAATGAATAAAAAAACCCACAGCCTGACCCACAGGTTAAACAGAAGATTGAGGGGTGATTTCATTGAGGTGTTTAAAATATTAAAGGGATTTGATAGGGTAGATGGAGAGAAACTATTTCCTCTGGGGGGGAAATCGAGAACGAGGGGGCATAATCTTATAATTGGACTCCCCCCTCCATAAAAAGGCTGTGGGTGCTGGTGGTCAATTGGACCTTTCAAGACTGAGATCAGTGGATTTTTGTTGGGTGAAAGGATATTGATGGATACGGAGCAAAGGCGTTGATACAAATCAGCCATGATCTAATGGAATGGTGGAACAGGCTCGAAGGGCTGAATGGCCTCATCCTTGACACACAGAGATTCGGAGAGGGACCCTCGACACACGGGCGGTCGGGGAGCGACCCTCGACACACGGGCGGTCGGAGAGGGACCCTCGACACACGGGCGGTCGGAGAGGGACCCTCGACACACGGGCGGTCGGAGAGGGACCCTCGACACACGGGCGGTCGGAGAGGGACCCTCGACACACGGGCGGTCGGAGAGGGACCCTCGACACACGGGCGGTCGGAGAGGGACCCTCGACACACGGGCGGTCGGAGAGGGACCCTCGACACACGGGCGGTCGGAGAGGGACCCTCGACACACGGGCGGTCGGAGAGGGACCCTCGACACACGGGCGGTCGGAGAGGGACCCTCGACACACTTGCGGTCGGAGAGGGACCCTCGACACACGGGCGGTCGGAGAGGGACCCTCGACACACGGGCGGTCGGAGAGGGACCCTCGACACACGGACATGGACGAAGTGCCCTGCCCCCTAGGGGGAAGGGGAAGGGGACAGACCCCTGAAGATCTGCGGAGGCTGGTTTGTTGTACCTGTGGACGTCCTCACTGCCCGGTGCTGGCATAGATGGTGCACAACTTGAGGGACATCTCGATCACCGCATTATCATCCTGAGGGAGAGAGAGAGACGTGAGTCACATCTCACACAGACAGAGGGCCACTTCCCATCACCGAGCCTGGCCAAGGGTGTAAGAATTCTGGGAATTCCACCTTTTCCCTGAGGATGTAAAACTTTGGCCATTGACCAAAATCCTAAAGGTGGAAGGATAGGTGAGAGGTCACCAGACGACTCAACAACACACACAGTGGAATGTGGGAGAATTACTGCTTCAGACATGTCTCTGTTTTAATGCAAAACCTACAGCAGGTGGTCAACGATCAGAGAGGCAGTCGGCCATTGAGAGAGGCAACTGCTCCAGACATGGTGGGGCCATGTCTTTGTTTTAAAGCAAAACCGATCAACACCTAGGACGTGGGATGAAAAGGGAGCCTTGTGGGGCAAGCGCTCAACAAATCGGAATGAACAATGGCCCATCGAGAGAAGCAATTGAAACATGATGAGAGACCATCAAAAGCCATCAAAGATTCTTAAGGACTTTGTAAGAACTGTTTAAACAGACATGGAAGTGCCTCATTTAAGTGACGAAGACTATTGTAAGAGAGGTGTATATAAGTGGAAGCTCGAAACCCCTCTCCCTCTTGTTTTTTGGAGAGTTGCTTTTACTCTCTCTTCTTCTGCTCCACTTGTTCTGCTCACTTGTTTTTTTCTCTTGCTTTTGCTGTCTCTGGTTCTTGCTTCTTAGCTCTTATCTCTTTTCCAGCTCTCGCTCTCTCTCTTCTTTCTTTTTTTCACCCGAGCTCTCCAGGGAGGAGAGCAGCTTCCAGCGAAACCAACAAACTCTACGTGAGAGAACCGGTCAGCCAGACCTGCAAGTGCAAAGGATTGGTGAGCCTCGACCATACGTGTGTGTGTGTGTGTGTGTGTGTGTGCGTGTGAGATCGGTGTCTCCAGGGTCCCCACCAACCTTTTAGTTTAGCGGGATAAAGTACTGTAGTGGGTGTGTGTAACTAAATGTACTGTGTAGGACCGTTTGTATCGTTATTTTCCTCGTGTTGACGGTATAATAAAACCAACATTCCAATTCAATTCAAACATCGAGTTTGTGTGTTCTCTGTGCTACTCGGCTACGTGATCCATCACCGGGTGTATTAGCATAAGCCCCGTTTTCCTGAACCTCCGATCCGTGAGGTATAATTGTTCCTTGGCTAGACCGGGGACCAGATATCTGCACCAATTAATAGGGTGAGAACAACCCCAAAACACCCTACATCATGACTTCCCTACTTTTGTACTCTATGCCTCTATTTATTAAGCCCAGGATCCCGTATGCTTTTTTAACCACTTTCTCAGCCTGCCCTGCTACCTTCAATGATTTGTGTACATATACCCCCAGATCTCTCTGTTCCTTTACCCCTTTTAGAATTGTTCCCTCGAGTTTATATTGCCTCTCCTCATTTTTCCTATCGAAATTAATCACCTCGCATTTTTCTGCGTTAAATTTCATCTGCCAAGTGTCCGCCCATGCCACCAGCCTGTCTTTATCCTCTTGAAGTCTATCACAATCCTTCCAAGTTTTGTGTCATCTGCAAATTTTGAAATTGTGCCTTGTACACCCAAGTCCAAGTCATTAATATATATCAAGAAAAGCAGTGGTCCCAGCACCAACCCCTGGGGAACACCACTGTACACCTCCCTCCAGTCCAAAAAACATCTGTTCACCACTACTCTCTGTTTCCTGTCACTTAGCCCATTCTGTATCCATGTTGCTACTGCCCCCTTTATTCCATGGGCCGCAATCTTGATGACAAGCCTACCATGTGGCACTTTATCAAACGCCTTTTGAATGTCCATATACACCACATCAACTGCATTGCCCTCATCTACCCTCTCTGTTACCGCATCAAAAAACTCTATCCGGTTAGTTAAACACGATTTGCCTTTAACAAGTCCGTACCGGCTATCCTGAATCAATCCACACTCACCCTGTTAATTCTGTCCCTGATTATTGTTTCTAAATGTTTCCCCACCACCGAGGTTAAACTGACTGGCCTGTAGTTGCTGGGTTTATCCTTATACCCTTTTTTGAACAAGTGTGTAACATTTGCAATTCTCCAGTCCTCTGGCACCAGATGATGATTGGAAGATTGGAAGATTATGGCCAGAACCTCCGCAATTTCCACCCTTCCCTCAGCAACCTAGAATGCATCCCATCCGGACCGGGTGACTTATCTACTTTAAGTACAGCTAGCCTTTCTAGTACCTCTTCTTTATCAATTTTTAGCCCATCCAGTTTCTCAACTATATCTTCCTTTACTGAGACTTTGGCAGCATCTTATTCCTCGGTAAAGACAGATGCAAAGTGCTCATTTAGTACCTCGGCCACACCCTCTGCCTCCATAAGTAGATCTTCTTTTTGGTCCCTGATCGGCCCCACCCCTCCTCTTACTACCCATTTACTGCTTACATGCCTGTAGAAGACTTTTGGATTCCCTTTTCCAATCGAAAGGGACAATTCCTGAATACGAACATACGAATTAAGAGCGGGAGTAGGCCATTCGGCCCCTCGAGCTCGCTCTGCCATTTGATAAGATCATGGCTGATCTGATTGCGACCTGAACCCTACTTTCCCGTCTACCTACTACAACCTTTGACTCCCTTGTTAATCAGGAATCTATCTAACTCAGCCTTAAAAATATTCAATGGCCCTGCCTCCTCCGCTCTCTGGGAAAGGGTGTTCCACAGACTCACGACCCTCAGAGAAAAAAATTCTCCTCATCTCTGTCTTAAATGGGAGACCCCTTATTTTTAAACTGTGGCCCCTAGTTCTAGTCTCTCCCACAAGGGGAAACATCCTCTCAGCATCTACCCCTTCTAGTCCCCTCAGGATCTTATATGTTTCAATAAGATCACCTCTCATTCTTCTAAACTCCAGTGTATACAGGCCCAACTTGTCCAACCTTTCCTCATAAGATAACCCCCTCATCCCAGGAATCAGTCGAGTGAACCTTCTCTGAACCGCCTCTAAAGCAGTTATGTCCTTTCTTAAATAAGGAGACCAAAACTGCACACAGTATTCTAGACGTGGTCTCACCAATGCCCTGTACAACTGTAGCAAAACATCTCTACTTTTATATTCCATTCCCCTTGCAATAAATGACAACATTCCATTTGCCTTCCTAATCACTTGCTGTACCTGCATACTAACTTTTTGTGATTCATGTACTAGGGCACCCAGATCCCTCTGTACCTCAGAGTTCTGCAATCTCTCTCCATTTAAATAATATACTGCTTTTCTATTCCTCCTGCCAAAGTGGATAAGTTCACATTTTCCCACATTATACTCCATCTGACAAATTTTTGCCCACTCACTTAACCTATCTATATCTCGAGAGTTTTAAAATTTGATTTATGTGTATAAAGTAAAATTAAACAACTGAACCTCCAGAAGTTGTGCCTGTTACAACAATATGCATTTCTATGACACTCCTCTTGTAAAGAAAATATCAGAGGCAGAAAAAAAAAGGTAGACACCAAGCAGGAGAAAAAGAATTTTGGGAAGGCAAGGGGAAAAAGCGGTCAAAGGTTTCCCTGCACACAGCCACCGTCCCCCTAAACACTGAATTTATTGCTTGTTTCCCCCCTCCCTAGAATCATACAGCACAGAAAGAGGCCGCTCAGCCCACCATTCCTGTGCTGGCTCTTTGAAAGAGCTATCCAGTTAGCGGCTTTTAAAAGCAGAGAGTTAACAAGGCAAAAAAAGATTTTGGGTGAGAATTCTAAGAAGGTAGCGGTTAAAAGAACGGCCACTGATTTGCCGGGCTGAGGGGCTAACTGGATAGCTCTTTCAAAGAGCCGGCACAGGCATGGTGGGCTGAGCGGCCTCTTTCTGTGCTGTATGATTCTAGGGAGCTGGGAACGAGCAATAAATTCAGTGTTTAGGGGGGAACGGTGGCTGTGTGCAGGGAAATTTACAGCTGCAGGCCATTACTCTGGTACAGCAGAACTAGGGCCAATGGCCTTGAGGTCGATTCACTGGGGCACAGGGGGAGCCAGAAGAGACAATGCAGGAAGAGCATGCATGCTGAGATGTTCTGAATAAGGTGCAGTTTTGGGAAGTGGGGATTCATAGAATCGCACAGCAGAGAAGGTGGCCATTCAGCCCATCATGCCTGTGCCGGATCTTTGAAAGAGCTATCCAATTAGTCCCACTCACCTGCTCTTTTGCCACAGCCCTGCAAATTTTCTTTCATTGGCTGTAACGTGCTTTGGCACGACCAGAGGTCATGAAAGGCGCTATAGAAATGCAAGTCTTTCTTTCTTTTCAATATTTATCCAATTCTGCTTTTTAAGGTTATTATTGAATCTGCATCCACCACTCTTTCAGGCAGCCCATTCCAGATCATTATAACTCACCTGGAAGCTCCTCTTGGTGGTTTTGTGCCCAAATCATGGAATCATAGAATAATACAGCACAAAGGGAGGCCATTTGGCCCATCAAGCCCATGCCGGCTCTTTGAAAGAGATACCCAATGAGTCCCTCTGCCCTTCCGGTGAGCCTGACATCTGTAGTGGGTAAGTTGTTAGAGGGTATTCTGAGAGACAGGATCTACGGGCATTTGGAGAGGCAGGGACTGATTAGGAACAGTCAGCATGGTTTTGTGAGAGGAAAATCATGTCTCACAAAGTTGATTGAGTTTTTTGAAGGGGTAACCAAGAAGATAGATGAGGGCTGTGCAGTAGACGTGGTCTACATGGACTTCAGCAAAGCCTTTGACAAGGTACTGCATGGTAGGTTGTTACATAAGGTTAAATCTCACGGGATCCAAGGTGAGGTGGCCAATTGGATACAAAATTGGATTGACGACAGAAGACAGAGGGTGGTTGTAGAGGGTTGTTTTTCAAACTGGAGACCTGTGACCAGCGGTGTGCCTCAGGGATCGGTGCTGGGTCCGCTGTTATTTTTTATTTATATTAATGATTTGGATGAGAATTTAGGAGGCATGGTTAGTAAGTTTGCAGATGACACCAAGATTGGTGGCATTGTGGACAGTGAAGAAGGTTATCTAGGATTGCAACGGGATCTTGATAAATTGGGCCAGTGGGCCGATGAATGGCAGATGGAGTTTAATTTAGATAAATGTGAGGTGATGCATTTTGGTAGATCGAATCGGGCCAGGACCTACTCCATTAATGGTAGGGCGTTGGGGAGAGTTATAGAACAAAGAGATCGAGGAGTACAGGTTCATAGCTCCTTGAAAATGGAGTCACAGGTGGATAGGGTGGTGAAGAAGGCATTCAGCATGCTTCGTTTCATTGGTCAGAACATTGAATACAGGAATTGGGATGTCTTGTTGAAGTTGTACAAGACATTAGTTAGGCCACACTTGGAATACTGTGTACAGTTCTGGTCACCCTATTATAGAAAGGATATTATTAAACTAGAAAGAGTGCAGAAAAGATTTACTAGGATGCTACCGGGACTTGATGGTTTGACTTACAGGGAGAGGTTGGATAGACTGAGACTTTTTTCCCTGGAGAGTAGGAGGTTAAGGGGTGATCTTATAGAAGTCTATAAAATAATGAGGGGCATAGATAAGGTAGATAGTCAAAATCTTTTCCCAAAGGTAGGGGAGTCTATAACGAGGGGGCATAGATTCAAGGTGAGAGGGGAGAGATACAAAAGGGTCCAGAGGGGCAATTTTTTCACTCAAAGGGTGGTGAGTGTCTGGAACGAGCTGCCAGAGGCAGTAGTAGAGGCGGGTACAATTTTGTCTTTTAAAAAGCATTTGGACAGTTACATGGGTAAGATGGGTATCGAGGGATATGGGCCAAGTGCAGGCAATTGGGACTAGCTTAGTGGTATAAACTGGGCGACATGGACATGTTGGGCCGAAGGGCCTGTTTCCATGTTGTAAACTTCTATGATTCTATTCTATGATTCCCCCACAGCCCTGCAAATATAAATATTACTTTTACATGCAGGAGTGACCAAAAATATGTGTAAATAAGTTACAACTAACTTAAAGCTTGGGCCATCTCCACTCGACAGGTTTTGCTCACCCCGCTTGGCTCTTGACGTAAAGTGCGTAGGGGGTCAAGAGGCCGCGCGTGCGCAGTGGCGCGGGGCGCCTGATGTAAACAGCGGGCGGGCGGCTGGTGTTTGAGCGGTCATGGCGCAGGGACATTACCTGGAGCTGTGCGACAGCCCCGTGCAGTTCGAGAAAGTCTCCGCCGTCAATAATGTCTTTTTTGATGAAGCCAATAAACAGGTGAGAAAGGGCGCGAACCGAGCTCCGGGTGATTGTCGCTGTCAGACAGTGAAGGCCCCCCCCTCATTATATAGCAATCCCCCTCCCCCATTATATAGCAATCCCCCTCCCCCATTATATAGCAATCCCCCTCCCCCATTATATAGCAATCCCCCCCATTATACAGCAATCCCCAACCCCCCCTCCCCATTATACAGCAATCCCCCACCCCCCTCCCCCATTATACAGCAATCCCCCAACCCCCCTCCCCCATTATACAGCAATCCCCAACCCCCCCTCCCCATTATACAGCAATCCCCCACCCCCCTCCCCCATTATACAGCAATCCCCCAACCCCCCTCCCCCATTATACAGCAATCCCCCAACCCCCCTCCCCCATTATACAGCAATCCCCAACCCCCCCTCCCCATTATACAGCAATCCCCCACCCCCCTCCCCCATTATACAGCAATCCCCCAACCCCCCTCCCCCATTATACAGCAATCCCCCAACCCCCCTCCCCCATTATACAGCAATCCCCCAACCCCCCTCCCCCATTATACAGCAATCCCCCAACCCCCCTCCCCCATTATACAGCAATCCCCCAACCCCCCTCCCCCATTATACAGCAATCCCCCAACCCCCCTCCCCCATTATACAGCAATCCCCCAACCCCCCTCCCCCATTATACAGCAATCCCCCAACCCCCCTCCCCCATTATACAGCAATCCCCCAACCCCCCTCCCCCATTATACAGCAATCCCCCAACCCCCCTCCCCCATTATACAGCAATCCCCCAACCCCCCTCCCCCATTATACAGCAATCCCCCAACCCCCCTCCCCCATTATACAGCAATCCCCCAACCCCCCTCCCCCATTATACAGCAATCCCCCAACCCCCCTCCCCCATTATACAGCAATCCCCCAACCCCCCTCCCCCATTATACAGCAATCCCCCAACCCCCCTCCCCCATTATACAGCAATCCCCCAACCCCCCTCCCCCATTATACAGCAATCCCCCAACCCCCCTCCCCCATTATACAGCAATCCCCCAACCCCCCTCCCCCATTATACAGCAATCCCCCAACCCCCCTCCCCCATTATACAGCAATCCCCCAACCCCCCTCCCCCATTATACAGCAATCCCCCAACCCCCCTCCCCCATTATACAGCAATCCCCCAACCCCCCTCCCCCATTATACAGCAATCCCCCAACCCCCCTCCCCCATTATACAGCAATCCCCCAACCCCCCTCCCCCATTATACAGCAATCCCCCAACCCCCCTCCCCCATTATACAGCAATCCCCCAACCCCCCTCCCCCATTATACAGCAATCCCCCAACCCCCCTCCCCCATTATACAGCAATCCCCCAACCCCCCTCCCCCATTATACAGCAATCCCCCAACCCCCCTCCCCCATTATACAGCAATCCCCCAACCCCCCTCCCCCATTATACAGCAATCCCCCAACCCCCCTCCCCCATTATACAGCAATCCCCCAACCCCCCTCCCCCATTATACAGCAATCCCCCAACCCCCCTCCCCCATTATACAGCAATCCCCCAACCCCCCTCCCCCATTATACAGCAATCCCCCAACCCCCCTCCCCCATTATACAGCAATCCCCCAACCCCCCTCCCCCATTATACAGCAATCCCCCAACCCCCCTCCCCCATTATACAGCAATCCCCCAACCCCCCTCCCCCATTATACAGCAATCCCCCAACCCCCCTCCCCCATTATACAGCAATCCCCCAACCCCCCTCCCCCATTATACAGCAATCCCCCAACCCCCCTCCCCCATTATACAGCAATCCCCCAACCCCCCTCCCCCATTATACAGCAATCCCCCAACCCCCCTCCCCCATTATACAGCAATCCCCCAACCCCCCTCCCCCATTATACAGCAATCCCCCAACCCCCCTCCCCCATTATACAGCAATCCCCCAACCCCCCTCCCCCATTATACAGCAATCCCCCAACCCCCCTCCCCCATTATACAGCAATCCCCCAACCCCCCTCCCCCATTATACAGCAATCCCCCAACCCCCCTCCCCCATTATACAGCAATCCCCCAACCCCCCTCCCCCATTATACAGCAATCCCCCAACCCCCCTCCCCCATTATACAGCAATCCCCCAACCCCCCTCCCCCATTATACAGCAATCCCCCAACCCCCCTCCCCCATTATACAGCAATCCCCCTCCCCCATTATACAGCAATCCCCCTCCCCCATTATACAGCAATCCCCCTCCCCCATTATACAGCAATCCCCCTCCCCCATTATACAGCAATCCCCCTCCCCCATTATACAGCAATCCCCCTCCCCCATTATACAGCAATCCCCCAACCCCCCTCCCCCATTATACAGCAATCCCCCAACCCCCCTCCCCCATTATACAGCAATCCCCCAACCCCCCTCCCCCATTATACAGCAATCCCCCAACCCCCCTCCCCCATTATACAGCAATCCCCCAACCCCCCTCCCCCATTATACAGCAATCCCCCAACCCCCCTCCCCCATTATACAGCAATCCCCCAACCCCCCTCCCCCATTATACAGCAATCCCCCAACCCCCCTCCCCCATTATACAGCAATCCCCCAACCCCCCTCCCCCATTATACAGCAATCCCCCAACCCCCCTCCCCCATTATACAGCAATCCCCCAACCCCCCTCCCCCATTATACAGCAATCCCCCAACCCCCCTCCCCCATTATACAGCAATCCCCCAACCCCCCTCCCCCATTATACAGCAATCCCCCAACCCCCCTCCCCCATTATACAGCAATCCCCCAACCCCCCTCCCCCATTATACAGCAATCCCCCAACCCCCCTCCCCCATTATACAGCAATCCCCCAACCCCCCTCCCCCATTATACAGCAATCCCCCAACCCCCCTCCCCCATTATACAGCAATCCCCCAACCCCCCTCCCCCATTATACAGCAATCCCCCAACCCCCCTCCCCCATTATACAGCAATCCCCCAACCCCCCTCCCCCATTATACAGCAATCCCCCAACCCCCCTCCCCCATTATACAGCAATCCCCCAACCCCCCTCCCCCATTATACAGCAATCCCCCACCCCCCTCCCCCATTATACAGCAATCCCCCACACCCCTCCCCCATTATACAGCAATCCCCCAACCCCCCTCCCCCATTATACAGCGATCCCCCACCCCCCTCCCCCATTATACAGCGATCCCCCAACCCCCCTCCCCCATTATACAGCGATCCCCCAACCCCCCTCCCCCATTATACAGCGATCCCCCAACCCCCCTCCCCCATTATACAGCGATCCCCCAACCCCCCTCCCCCATTATACAGCGATCCCCCAACCCCCCTCCCCCATTATACAGCGATCCCCCAACCCCCCTCCCCCATTATACAGCGATCCCCCAACCCCCCTCCCCCATTATACAGCGATCCCCCAACCCCCCTCCCCCATTATACAGCAATCCCCCCCTCCCCCCATTATACAGCAATCCCCCCTCCCCCTCCCCATTATACAGCAATCCCCCCTCCCCCTCCCCATTATACAGCAATCCCCCCTCCCCCTCCCCATTATACAGCAATTCCCCCTCCCCCTCCCCCTCCCCATTATACAGCAATCCCCAACCCCCCCCATTATATAGCAATCCCCAACCCCCCCACCCATTATATAGCAATCCCCAACCCCCCCACCCATTATATAGCAATCCCCATCCCCCCCCCATTATATAGCAATCCCCAACCCCCACCCCCCATTATATAGCGATCCCCTCTCCCCCTCCCCCAACCCATTTCCCCCTCCCCCCCCCCCCCCCAGTCCTTCCTTCCTCTTCCCCCTCACCCTGAAGATGTCATCCTTTGCTCTGTGGGTAGCACTTGCGTCTTGAGTCAGAAGGGTGTGGGTTCAAGTCCCAACTCCAGAGACTTGAGCACAAAACCCAGGCTGACAGTCCCAGTGCCAGTACTGAGGGAGAGCTGCACTGTCAGAGGGGCAGTACTGAGGGAGCGCTGCACTGTCGGAGGGTCAGTACTGAGGGAGAGCTGCACTGTCAGAGGGGCAGTACTGAGGGAGAGCTGCACTGTCAGAGGGGCAGTACTGAGGGAGAGCTGCACTGTCAGAGGGGCAGTACTGAGGGAGCGCAGTACTGAGGGAGAGCTGCACTGTCAGAGGGGCAGTACTGAGGGAGCGCAGTACTGAGGGAGAGCTGCACTGTCAGAGGGGCAGTACTGAGGGAGCGCAGTACTGAGGGAGAGCTGCACTGTCAGAGGGGCAGTACTGAGGGAGAGCTGCACTGTCAGAGGGGCAGTACTGAGGGAGCGCTGCACTGTCAGAGGGGCAGTACTGAGGGAGCGCAGTACTGAGGGAGAGCTGCACTGTCAGAGGGGCAGTACTGAGGGAGCGCAGTACTGAGGGAGAGCTGCACTGTCAGAGGGTCAGTACTGAGGGAGAGCTGCACTGTCAGAGGGTCAGTACTGAGGGAGCGCAGCACTGTCAGAGGGTCAGTACTGAGGAAATGCTGCACTGTCAGAGGGGCAGTACTGAGGGAGAGCTGCACTGTCAGAGGGGCAGTACTGAGGGAGAGCTGCACTGTCAGAGGGGCAGTACTGAGGGAGCGCAGCACTGTCAGAGGGTCAGTACTGAGGAAATGCTGCACTGTCAGAGGGGCAGTACTGAGGGAGAGCTGCACTGTCGGAGGGGCAGTACTGAGGGAGCGCTGCACTGTCTTTTGGATGACATGTTAAACTGAGGCCCCGTCTTCCCACTCGGGTGAATGTATAAGATCTCATGGCATTATTCAAAGAAGAGATGGGGCATTCTCCCTGGTGTCCTGGCCAATATTTATCTCAACCATCACTAAAAACAGATTCTCTGGTTATTTATCTTGGGGAATTAAGTTAGCTGATCCCAGCCTGGGCAGTGGCATTATTCTTATAATTGGCCTCAGCCCCTACCCCACCCATTCCTGTGCACCTTGCCAAAAAGTGCATGTGCTTGTACATCAACAACAACAACTTGTATTTATATAACACCTTTAATGTCCCAAGGCGCTTCTCAGGAACGATTTTCAAACAAAATTTGACACCGAGCCACATTAAGAGATATTAGGACAGGAAGAGGTAGGTTTTAAGGAGCATCTTAAAGGAGGAGAGAGAGGTGGAGAGGTTTAGGGAAAGAATTCTAGAGCTTTGGGCCCAGGCAGCTGAAGGCACGGCCGCCAGTGGTGGAGCGATTAAAATCGGGGATGCACAAGTGGCCAGAATTGGAGGAGTGCAGAGATCTCGGAGGGTTGTAGGGCTGGAGGAGGTTACAGAGATAGGGAGGGGGGAGGCCATGGAGGGATTTGAAAACAAGGATGAGAATTTTAAAATCGAGGCGTTCCCAGATCAGGAGCCAGGGTAGTTCAGTGAGCACAGGGGTGATGGGTGAACAGGACTTGGATACGGGCAGCATATGAATAACATGCTCAGCGATGGCTATATTGCCCATCCCTCCCCTTCCATTATAACTGCCTAAACCTACGCAAAGTGACTCTCTGTGCAGGCTCTTTAGATATACCTAAGCAGAAGAAACAACGAACTTGCATTTATATAGCGCCTTTCACAACCACTGGCCGTCACAAAGCGCTTTACAGCCAGTAAAGTACTTTTGAAGTCTAGTCATTGTTGTAATGTAGGGAAATGTGGCAGCCAATTTGCACGCAGCAAGGTCCCACAAACAGCAATGTGATAATGACCAGATAATCTGTTTTGGTTGAGGGATAAATATTGGCTAGGACACTTAGGAGAATTCCCCTGCTCTTCAAAATAGTGTCAGGGGATCTGTTACGCCCACCTGAAAGGGCAGACGGGGCCTCGTTTTAAAGTCTCATCCAAAAGACGGCAGCTCTGACAATGCAGCACTCCTTCAGTACTGCACTGGAGTTTTAGCCTGGATTATGTGCTCTAGTCTCTGGAGTTGGACTTGAACCCGCGACCTTATGATTCAGAGGAGACAGTGCTACCCACTGAGCCACGGCTGGCACCTTGTTCTATGCTTATGAAACTTTTTACTCCAGAAAATGTAGCTTTCTGGGTGATTTGATTGAAGTATTTAAAATAATGAGGGAATTGTCTGAGCTTGTCCAAACCATTTCACACAAAACCATTCCAGTTTAGAGTAAGAGGAGATTTCTGTCCCATCAGTCTGGAAACATCAATTACTGGACAGGGCACAATCTAATGTACTACTAGTGACTAGAATCACAGAATAGAATCATAAAATGCTACAGCACAGGAGGAGGGCATATGGCCCATCGTGTCTGTGAAAGAGCTATTCAATTAGTCCCACTCCCCTGCTCTTTCCCCATAGCCCTGCAAATTTTTCATCTTCAAGAATTTATCCAATTCCCTTTTGAAAGTTACTATTGAATCTGCTTCCACCGCCCTTTCAGGCAGCGCATTCCAGATCATAACAACTCACTGCGTAAAAAATTCTCTTCACATCGCCTCTGGTTATTTTGCCAATCACCTTAAATCTGTGTCCTCTGGTTATCGACCCTTCTGCCACTGGAAACAGTTTCTCCTTATTTACTCTATCAAAACCCTTCATGATTTTGAACACCTCTATTAAATCTCCCCTTAACCTAAGGAGAACAACCCCAGCTTCTCCAGTCTCTCCACATAACTGAAGTCCCTCATCCCTGGTACCATTCCAGTAAATCTCCTCTGCACCCTCTCTAAGGCCTTGACATCCTTCCTAAAGTGCGGTGCCCAGAATTGAACTCAATACTCCAGCTGAGGCCTAACCAGTGATTTATAAAGGTTTAGCATAACTTCCTTGCTTCTATATAAGCAAGCAATATACAGTTGGTAACACGATTATCACAAATGTAGCCATAACTTGATTTTATAGTTAGTGTCACAGCTTCCGCTGGGTTCAATTTAGTGCAACATAAGTAAAATTCTATTTCAAGGTCACTGTTCATGCTTGGCAAAGTTAATCTCTGATATGTAGAAAGCTAACAGGTAGAAATTCTAAGCTTCCAGCCCTTAGTCTATAACTTGGATGATAATATAGAGACATATGACTTATTGGTTTAGTTAGCAGATTTTGTTTCTAACGTACGTTTTCCATTTGCTGGTCGTAGGTGTTTGCTGTTCGTTCAGGCGGAGCCACAGGTGTGGTGGTTAAGGGGCCCGATGACAAGAGCTGCATCTCTTTCAGGTAAGACATGCTGCAAAGCCACAGTGCAGGTATTTAAGATCACACATGCTGGAAACACCAAGTAGAAATTGGAAGGACATTTTATAAACACGATCTCCACTCACTTTAGCAAACGGGTCTTAAAGACTTGGTGTCTCATCATTGGAGACTAATCTTAAAAAAAAAACCTCCTGGCTTTGCAAAAAATGTTGATGTATTATAGCATGGCAAAAACACATTATGTGTTCACTTGAGGACATTAACGTTAAACATTATACACGTGACGTGGTGTTGCATTTAATGGGATCCTGCTTCTTTATATGCAGGCAAAGGTTATTAGAATAGTCTTATTCTATTTTAGCCAGTAATTGTATTATGTGCATTTGTAATGGGGTCTGAACAGCATGTAGTTATGATTGTCTATCAGCAAGTGTGTTAGTAGGTTTTATGTCACTGTTTCAGGATAGTACTGCATCAGGTAGGTATTCATATAGGGTTTATTCCACTTGTAAAATGAAAAGTTGTGTAATGAAATTGTTTGAGCCAGTCAGTCTCCTTCCTTATAAAATAATTGTTATATGCAGCAACTTTCTCCACATACTGAATGAACAGATATCTTGGGGCAAAAATTGGATAAGGGGCTGTTTCTGGGCCGAAGTAGTGTGATCTGCTATTACCCCGCGCCCAATGATCCCTGCACAGGCAGGACGCAAGTCTCGGCCGGCCCGAGGACTCAACTGCAATCAGCGTTCCAATCCAGGCCTTGCACGTGGAATCAATGCAATTCTCACTTTTCACCACAAGGGGGAGCCCAATCTCTTAAAGGGAGGATGTTTCTTAGAAATCTCTTAAAGGTAGCTGGTACCTGTTACTTGCTGAAAATAACAGATTACTGTCTGCACGGAGTCTGAACAGAGATCAGACATTGCACACGTAAAACACAGATGAGTTATGTTAAAATATTGATTAAAGGTTGCGCACTACTAAATCCCGCACCCTCCAATCTGCACGTCAGACCTCACCAATCTGCCGATCTGAGTTGGTACCAGGCCTGCGAGAGTGCATGCACCAAGGTTCTCTGCTGATGCACTAGAGACCTTGGTGCAAGAGATGGACAGAGGGAGAAACATCCTATATCCGCGGGGGGAGGGGGGGGTAAGAGGCCCTCCAGACATGTACCCAAAAGGCAGCGGGGGACGAAGTCAATGCCAGGCGCACAGCATCATGAACATGGATGCAGTGCAGGAAGAAGTTCAATGCTTTGACATGAGTGGGCAAGGTGAGTGAGGTCAACTGTCAAGTGGCCTCTCCTACCAACTGCACCACACACTACACCCCCATCACCCACACACCAATAAACTCTTTCCATCAGTACTCAACTCTTCAAATCAGATGCTCCCTCTCACCCTTACACATTACCACTGTTTCAAGCCGCCCACCCACAACTCACAGGCCACACACACTGGCAGCTATTCAACCATGACAGGCACATCACCCAGACACATCTCCTCCTGCTTTCTTGCAGGAGAAGGTGGCACATATCAAGAGGCAGTAAGTGGCAGTGGCATTTAGCCCCTCGAGCCTGTTCCGCCATTCAATGAGATCACGGTGGACATGTGACCTAACTCTATATCCCTTAATACCCTTGGTTCACAGAAATCTATCAATCTCAGATTAAACATTCACAAGTGAGCTAGCATCAACTGCCGTCTGCAGACGAGCGTTCCAAACATCTCCCACCCTTTGCGTAGCATTTCCTAACTTCACTCCAGCACGTCCTGGCTCTAAATGTGAGGCTATGTCCCCGCGTCCTAGTATTCAAGTCTAGGAGACCTCCAAAAACAGTTACCAATGTCTCGGCAGCCAGAAGTAATAATCCAGCCACTAACCTGTAAATCCTGCATGGTCCCCTTTAATAGCGCCGGCGGGGGGGTCCTCCAGGCACTCTAAGACATGTCCAGATGGTCGGGGTTAAGACTGTGCATTGAGTTGAGCGTTAGACACCATTTTGGGACTTATCACTTTAAGTCAGCGTTGCACACTGATTGAAGCCATTTTCTTCCCACTTTACATGATTCCAGCATTCAGTATTTTCTCCTGCGCTAACTCCTATACCAAGATGGCGTCTGGCGCACGTCATGCTGGAAACGTGCGTGCGCGTCCAAGACGCCATCTTAGATGTCAGAGAGGCCATGTAGTGCCGAAACATCGGGCACTACACGGCCCAATTTAGTGCCCTTTGTATCTTCGAGCAAATTGGACCTGATTGGTGAAGTAGCTGTGAGAGCTTTAACATTCTACATTCTTTTACAACAAGATAGGACCTAAGAAACTCACCGGTTCCTCATTGTGGTTGTGCATTGCAGCAGGCCCACGTGGTAGTTCTTGACATCCGCATGTGGTAGTAATGGTTTAGTACTTCTCTTCCCACTTTGTGTCTCGAGCTATTAATAATAAAGGGACACAGTCTGTTGTGATGAAAAATGTTTGCCAATCCCTTTTTATCAATGTGATGACATAGATCTAATTAAAACCTATCATTGTGTCATTTGTTCTTGATGTTATAGTCCCCACCATTTATAATGGGCGTGTTTGTGCGAACGCGATTTCTGCGCTATATGCGATGGCTGGTATAACTGGGTAACGTTATGACAGTACTCTGCTATATACTGTTAACTATTTCTTTCTCCACAGATGCTGCCTGACTTGCTGAGTATTTCCAGTATTTTCTGTTTTTATTTCAGATTTCCAGCATCCGCAGTATTTTGCTTTTGATACTGTAAATCACTATTGCAGGCATGTTTGCCACTGCAATCTGTGCTTAGTACAAACTTAGAAGGGTTTAAGTGCACAAAAGGTAACCGGACCGTAACCGTTGAGTAGAATGGGCCTATACTCTTTGGAGTTTTGAAGAATGAGAGGTGATCTCAATGAAACATATAAGATTCTGAGGGGGCTTGACAGGGTAGATGCTGAGAGGTTGTTTCCCATGGCTGGAGAGTCTAGAACTAGAGGGCATAGTCTCAGGTCTCAGGTTGGCAATTTAAGACTGAGATGAGGAGGAATTTCTTCACACAGAGGGTTGTGAATCTTTGAAATTCTCTACCCCAGAGGGCTGTGGATGCTTAGTCATTGAGTATATTCAAGGCTGAGATCGATAGATTTTTGGACTATATGGGGATCGGGCTGGAAAGTGGAGTTGAGGTTGAAGATCAGCCATGATCTTATTGAATGGCGGAGCAGGCTCGAGAGGCCGAATGGCCTACTCCTGCTCCGATTTCTTATGTTCTTATGAGGCGCTGTTTACTTATATTTGTTGCTGCATTCAGTGCACCTTAATGAGGTGCGAACTAGTGAGTGAACACAGCTGTTTCTGCCCGAAATAAACGCAACACTTGAGAAGCTGTAATCGGCAACTTTGAAATTCACGTTAATGCAAATGGTGAATGGTTATCGCTTTCTGGCTGATATAAGCAACTGCCCGTTTTAAACGTGGATATTTTAATTGGTGGGGATTGTACTGTGAAGAAATGATCCATAGTGCTCCTGACTCTTCACCTCCCCAAATAACAAAGCAAAGTTTGCACTGCTGTTTATTATAGAGACAGTGCCATTTTAAACAATACGCCTCAGAACAATCGTAGCAATAGTTACCCCAGAATACTAAATTGTGTTTTTTAATAAACACAGTTAATTTGCCAGAAAATACAGAACATTGTTCTGCTTACAATTTACAAGAATTTGCTTACTTTATAAAAAAAAATCTCCAACATTACTGTAGAATAAAAACAGAAAATATGGAAACACTCAACAGGTCAGGCAGCATCTGCGGGGAGAGAAACCGAGTTAACGTTTCAGGTCGATGACTTTTCATCAGAACTGGAAGATGTTCAAGATTTAAGTTTTATAAACAAGTACTGAGCCAGGGGAAAAAGAGAAGTGGGGGGGGGGGGAGAACAAAAAGGGGAAGGGCTGTGATAGGGTGAAGGGCAGGAGTGATTAAATGACAAAAGGGTTGATGGTGCAGGAGGTGATAATGGGACAAGTAAAGATGGGTCCAGAGGAGGTGTAAATGGTTGCAGCAGAATATCAGAGGGGGAGGGAAGCATGGAAAATCTGGCAAAGCAGAGAGAGTTGCCGTGGCACGGGAATGTGGCGGAGGAAAGGCCATTAGACCCAGGAGTGAGGACCAGTCCCCGGCCGTGTACCGCTAGGGGATCCCCACCCCGAGCACCAGCCCACACCTCCTCCACCCTCTGGCCGTGTAGCGATAGGGGATCCCCATCCCGAGCACCAGCCCACACCTCCCCCACCCTCCGGCCGTGTAGCGATAGGGGATCCCCATCCCGAGCACCAGCCCACACCTCCCCCACCCTCCGGCCGTGTAGCGATAGGGGATTCCCCACCCCGAGCACCAGCCCACACCTCCTCCACCCTCCGGCCGTGTAGCGATAGGGGATCCCCACCCCGGGCTTGCCCACACCTCCCCCACCCTCCGGCCGTGTAGCGATAGGGGATCCCCACCCCGAGCTTGCCCACACCTCCCCCACCCTCCGGCCGTGTACCGCTAGGGGATCCCCACCCCGAGCACCAGCCCACACCTCCCCCACCCTCCGGCCGTGTAGCGATAGGGGATCCCCCCCCCGAGCACCAGCCCACACCTCCCCCACCCTCCGGCCGTGTAGCGATAGGGGATCCCCCCCCCGAGCACCAGCCCACACCTCCTCCACTCTCAGTGGCTCAGGTGCAGCCATCCTTCATTACCCACACCTTCTGTCTGAGAGAGAATGGGAGTGGTGGTTAAGATCTAAAGTGATTAAACTTAGTCTGGATCTGTTCAATTGAAGTATCTTTGAAGCTAATGGTATAAAAGTGAGGTGAGGTTGCAGTGGTTTGTTTAATGTACAGTGAAACCTGTACAAACAGACACCTGGCAAAACAGATGCTGATTGACCGTCCCAAATAACCTACATTGTAATAGATACAAGCTGCACCGGGAAACCACAAACATTCGCAAACTAGGAACTACAAACAGCCTTCAATGCACCAAGTCAGTTTACAACTTAAAGCGCAGATCACGTAGGTCAGCTCAAGTTGGCAGCGGGTTTTGTGAAAGAAACGGCTTTTGTGCACTGGACAGTTTTGTGCTGTACACGGCTCCGTCCCGGGGACCGAGCGAGTACGCGGCTCCGTCCCGGGGACCGAGCGAGTACGCGGCTCCGTCCCGGGGACCGAGCGAGTACGCGGCTCCGTCCCGGGGACCGAGCGAGTACGCGGCTCCGTCCCGGGGACCGAGCGAGTACGCGGCTCCGTCCCGGGGACCGAGCGAGTACGCGGCTCCGTCCCGGGGACCGAGCGAGTACGCGGCTCCGTCCCGGGGACCGAGCGAGTACGCGGCTCCGTCCCGGGGACCGAGCGAGTACGCGGCTCCCACCCCCTCCGGTTCTTGAAACTTGTCGTAAAATGGCTGCTGGCGCGAAACCACAAGCTCAACACAGGGGACCCGACCTTAGAAAGTATTAACATTTGTAGAAGTCATGTGGTCGAATGTCACTTGATCAGGCATCACATGGTCAGATGTCCTGTGACCAGGCATCCTTAGTAGAGAGGTCAATAGGAGCATAGATTTAAAGTAATTGGTAGAAGGATTAGAGGGGAGCTGAGGAAACATTTTTTCACCCAGAGGGTGGTGAGAGTCTGGAACTCACTGCCTGAAAGGGTGGTAGAGGCAGAAACCCTCAGCTTATTTAAAAAGTACCTGGATGTGCACATGAAGTGCCGTAACTTACGAGGCTACGGACCAAGTGTTGGAAAGTGGGATTAGGTTGGGTGGCTCATTTCCGGCTGTCACGGACACAATGGGCCGAATGGCCGCCTTCTGTGCTGCAAATTTTCCATGATTCTATAGCCTCCCCGTTATTTTTAAGAACTTGTTGGATTTGTGCATTATTTGCCCATTAAACTCGCTGCAGAAAGTTTATTAATAGCGTACGGGCAGGTTGAGAAAGCGGTTAAAAAAGCATACGGGATCCTGGGCTTTATAAATAGAGGCATTGAGTACAAAAGTGTGGAAGTTATGATGAACCTTTATAAAACACTGGTTCAGCCACAACTGGAGTATTGTGTCCAGTTCTGGGCATTGCACTTTAGGAAGGATTGAAGGCCTTAGAGAGGGTGCAGAAGAGATTTACTAGAATGATTCCAGGGATGAGGGACTTCAGTTATGTGGCTAGACTGGAGAAGCTGGGGTTGTTCTCCTTCGAACAGAGAAGGTTGAGAGGAGATTTGATAGAGGTGTTCAAAATCATGAAGGGTCTGGACAGAGTAGATAGAGAGAAACTGTTCCCATTGGCGAAAGGGTCGATAACCAGAGGACACAGATTTAAGGTAATTGGGAAAAGAACCAAAGGTGACATGAGGAAAAACTTTTTTACACAGCGAGTGATTAGGATCTGGGATGCACTGCCCGAGGGGGTGGTGGAGGCAGATTCAATCATGCCTTTTAAAAGGGAACTGGATAAGTACTTGAGGGGAAAAAAAATTGCAGGGCTACGGGGAAAGGGCGGGGGAATGGGACTAACTGGATTGTTCTTACACAGTCGGCATGGGCTCGACGGGCCGAATGGCCTCCTTCCGTGCTCTAACCATTCTATGTACCTTTTTAACGGTATGATAATTGTTAATACAATGCTAATCAACCTCCCTGCCTAGAAAGGGAACAATTTAAACGATTGAGTCTCATTCTCAGGTTATTAATTACTGTTAGAGATTTAAAAAATGTCACATTTTAATTTTAAAAATGTTTTTCTTACTTTTCCTTTCTGTTTCTCTTTCTCAATCCAATCTTTCTTTCCCTCTCTTTATTGTTCTTTCTGTACCTGATTTGACTCTAATTCACCCTATTTCCTTCTCCATTGTTTGTCTGTTTCTTTCTCAATCACACCTGGAGTATTGTGTGCAGTTTTGGTCTCCTTACCTAAGAAAGGATATACTTGCCATAGAGGGAGTGCAGCGAAGGTTCACCAGACTGATTCCTGGGATGGCAGGACTGTCGTATGAGGAGAGATTGGGTCGACTCGGCCTGTATTCACTCGAGTTTAGAAGAATGAGAGGGGATCTCATTGAAACATATAAAATTCTAACAGGGCTAGACAGACTGGATGCAGGGAGGATGTTTCCCCTGGCTGGGGGTCCAGAACGAGGGGTCACAGTCTCAGGATACGGGGTAGGACATTTAGGACTGAGATGAGGAGAGATTTTTTTCACTCAGAGGGTGGTGAACCTGTGGAATTCTCTACCACAGAAAGCTGTGGAGGCCAAGTCACTGAATATATTTAAGAAGGAGCGAGATAGATTTCTAGACACAAAAGGCATCAAGGGGTATGGGGAGAGAGCAGGAATATGGTATTGAGATAGAGGATCAGCCATGATCATATTGAATGGCGGAGCATGCTCGAAGGGCCGAAAGGCCTACTCCTGCTCCTATTTTCTATGTTTCTATGTAATCCTTAAATCTCGTTGGTGAAGGAGATAGACTGTTGGTCCCGTCGTTCACTAAGGTCCCAGATGCCCCGTTGCCCTCGCTGTGCCTGTTATCAGCTCGCACTTCCAGCAAGTTACAGGGCAAAAATTTTCAAGCTGAAGGGTGCAGAAAAAAGTCTAACAGCGCACGCTGCGAGATGCCCCGCTCCAGCAAATACTGGCCGATTATGCTTTTTAGTCTTGGGATGTGTGCGACACTTACAAGGCAGTATTTATTGCCCTGAGGGTATTAAAATTCGATCACAAATGCATTAGTTGAAGAAAATCTATATAATTAAAAATTGGAATTGTATTTTTCTTCAAGCTGTGTTATACATTAATGAGGATTACACATTGGATTTTTTTCAAAACTGATCTTGCCTGCTAATCTTCCTGTGTTCCCCTCCAATCAGAATATGTTCCCATTAAATTAGTGATAAAGGGAATGTTCTCTGATTGTCGGGATGTGGCAAGTGGTGTTCCGCAGGGATCTGTACTGGGGCCTCAGCTTTTCACCATATTTATCAGTGCCTTGGATGAAGGAATGGAAAGTTGTATATCCAACTTTGCAGATGACACCAATAAGTTAGGAGCCACAGTAAATTGTGTAGATGGGAGCAGGAAGTTACAGAGGGACATATTTTCAAAAAGCATTCGATCAGGTGCCACATAAAAGGTTCTTACGCAAGATAAGGGCTCATGGAGTTGGGGGTAATATATTAGAATGGATAGAGGATTGCCTTCACCATAAGGACTGCAGCGGTTCAAGAAGGCGGCTCACCACCACCTTCTCGAGGGCAATTAGGGTTGGGCAATAAATGCTGGCCTTGCCAGCGACGCCCACATCCCATGAACAAATTAGAAAAAAAAAGATTGATTTAAAGGACAGAAAACAGAGTCGGAATAAACAGGTCATTTTCAGGTTGGCAGACAGTAATTAGTGGGGTGCCTCAAGGATCAGTGCTTGGGCCTCAGCTATTTACAATCTATATTAATGATTTGGATGAAGGTTCTGAGTGTAATGTATCCATGTTTGCTGACGATACAAAGCTAGGTGGGAAAGTAAGCAGTGAGGAGGACACAGAGTCTGCAAAGGGATATAGCGAGTGAGCAAGAAGGTGGCAGATGGAGTATAATGTGGGAAAATGTGAGGTTATTCACTTTGGTAGGAAGAATAGAAAAACAGAATATTTTTTAAGTAGTGAGAAACTATTAAATGATGGTGTCCAAAGAGACTTGGGTGTCCTTGTACAAGAAACACAAAAGGTTAGCATGCAGGCACAGCAGGCAATTAGGAAAGCAAGTGGCATGTTGGCCTTTATTGCAAAGGGGTTGGAGTACAAGAGTAAGGAAGTCTTACTATAATTGCACAGGGCTTTGGTGAGACCTCACCTGGAGTACTTTGTACAGTTTTGGCCTCCTTATCCAAGGAAGGATATACTTTCCTTAGAGGTGCAATGGAGGTTCACTAGATTGATTCCTGGGATGAGAGGATTGTCCTAATGAGGAGAGGTTGAGTAGAATGGGCCTATACTCTCTGAAGTTTAGAAGAATGAGAGGTGATCTCATTGAAACATATAAGATTCTGAGGGGGCTTGACAGGGTTGATGCTGAGAGGTTGTTTCCTCTGGCTGGAGAGTCTAGAACTAGGGGGTGTAGTCGCAGGATAAGGGTCGACCATTTAAGACTGAGATGAGGAGGAATTTCTTCACTCAGTAGGTTGTGAATCTGAAATTCTCTACTCCAGAGGGCTGTGGATGCTCAGCCGTTGAGTATGTTCAAGACTGAGATCGATAGATTTTTGGACTCTAAGGGAATCAAGGGTTTTGGGGATCGGGCAGGAAAGTGGAGTTGAGGTCGAAGATCAGCCGTGGTCTTATTGAACAGCGGAGCAGGCTCGAGGACTGTATGGCCTACTCCTGCTCCTATTTCTTATGTTCTAAGATTAAATGAGTGAGCGAAACTGTGGCAGATGGAGTTCATTGTGGGCCATCCACCTTTGATCCAAGAAAGACAAATCAGAATGTTTTCTTAATGGCAAAAGACAACGAACTGTGGAAGAGGAAAGGGATTTGGGTCTGTAGGTACACAAATCACTCAAAACTCGTGCACAGGTACCAAAAGTAATCTGAAGTGTCAAATTATGAGGACAGGGTGAATAGACTAGGCTTGTATTCCCTCGAGTATAGAATTGTAAACAATTTTACAACACCAAGTTATAGTCCAGCAATTTTATTTTAAATTCACAAGCTTTCGGAGACTTCCTCCTTCCTCAGGTAAATGTTCAGGATCTCCTTGAAGCCTACGCATTTATACATATAGAACAATACATGGTGTTTACAGACTGCCCCTGCAACTGCCCGTTGCAGGGGCAGTCTGTAAACACCATGTATTGTTCTATATGTATAAATGCGTAGGCTTCAAGGAGATCCTGAACATTTACCTGACGAAGGAGGAAGCCTCCGAAAGCTTGTGAATTTAAAATAAAATTGCTGGACTATAACTTGGTGTTGTAAAATTGTTTACAATTGTCAACCCCAGTCCATCACCGGCATCTCCACATCTCGAGTATAGAAGATTAAGGGGTGATCTGATTGAGGGGTTTAAGATGACTAAAGGATTTGAGAGGGTAGATAGAGAGAGAAACTATTTCCTCTGGTGGGGGAGTCCAGAACAAGGGGGCATAACCTTAAAATTAGAGCTAGGCCATTCAGGGGTGATGTCAGGAAGCACTTCTTCACACAAAGGGGAGTGGGAATCTGGAACTCTTTCCTCTTTCCCCCCCCCCCCCCCCCCGGCCCAAAATAGCTGTTGAGCCTGGGGGGGTCAATTGAAAATTTCAAAACTGAGATTGATAGATTTTTGTTGGGTAAGGGTATTAAGGGATATGGAACCAAGGCGGGTTGATGGAGTTAAGATACAGATCAGCCATGATCTAATTGAATGGTGGAAGTGGCTCAAGGGGCTGAATGGCCTCCTCCTGTTCTTTTGTTCCTATGAATGTTGGCCTTTATCTCAAGGGGATTGGAATACAAAAGGGTGGAAGTTACACATGAGTTGTACAAAGCCTTGGTCAGACCCCATCTGGAGATACTGCGTTCATTCTGGGCACCGCACCTCAGGAAGGATAGATTGGCCTTGGATCGGGTACAGTGCGGATTCACCAGAATTACACCAGAACTAAAAGGGTTAGGTTAGGAGGACAGGTTGTATAAACTTGGCTTATATTCCCCTGAGTTTAGAAGATTGAGGGGTGATTTAATTATAAAAGGATATGATAGGTAGAATCAGAGATTCTATTTCCTCCTGGTGGGGGAATCCAGCACAGGGCACAATCTTAAAATTAGAGCTAGGCCATTAGGAATGAAATCAGGAAGCACTTTTTCACACAAACGGTAGTGGAAATCTGGAATTCCCCCCTCCCCCCCCCCCCCCCCCCCCCCCCAAATGTCTGTGGATGCTGGGGGTCAATTCAAACTTCCAAGACTGAGATTGATAGATTTTATATTAGGTGGGGGTGTCAAGGAATATAGAGCCATGATGGGTAAACAGAGTTGAGCACAGATCAGCCATGATTTACTTGAATGGTGGAGCAAGCTTGAGGGGCTGAATGGCCTCCCCCTGTTCCCATGTTCTTCCTGTCTTACTGGTGGACTGTTCCACAGGTGCCAGCCAACTTGCCCTCGTGACCATTATCCATATGCGAGCCTTGCTTTGTTACATAGAAACATAGAAAATAGGAGCAAGAGTAGGCCGTTTGGCCCTTCGGGCCTGCTCCGCCATTCAAAATGATCATGGCTGATCGTCTAACTCAGTACCCTGTTCCTGCTTTTTCCCAATATCCCTTGATCCCAGTTAGTGAGTGTCAGCAGGATAATCAAAATGGGGGGCATACCAGTTCCTAACCTCACCTGATATCCACAGATGCACGTTCTCAATAGGTTTTCCCAGATAGCAATCAGAAGCGGGAATGCCGGTTAACCTCGCCCTTCCCAAACCAAGAGTGCCACCTGTAGCTCAGTGTAGACCTGGTATCAAACCTGGCCCCCCTGACCGGTATGCTCACCTACTCTCCGAATAAACTGAGCCATCGAGAGAGGGAGCAATGAAAAAAACTTGACCAGCCTTTTATCCCCTCTGTGAATATATACTGGGTTCTATTGGAAAATGGTCAGCTGTCTGCATGTGTCCCATCTCCAGTCTTAACTCCCCCTTCCCCCAGTCTTTTTAAAAAAAAAAGAAACCACTGGATTTAAAATTTCATGAGTGTGCTTTTGTTGAACCTCGAACCAAGGAACATGGGCTGCCGTTTATCTTCTATCTCTTTCCCCCTGGTAACCATGATGTGGAGATGCCGGTGATGGACTGGGGTTAACAATTGTAAACAATTTTACAACACCAAGTTATAGTCCAACGATTTTATTTTTAATCCCACAAGCTTTCAGGAGCTTTCCCCTTTCCCCTTTCCACACCGCCTGAGGAAGGGGAAAGCCCCCGAAAGCTTGTGGGATTAAAAATAAAACCCCTGGTAACGACAGATTGCGTGCTTAAGCCAGATCTTTTACCCTAAAATTATTTTTATTATTCCTTTCAAAGAATGGAAGACAAAGGAGAAGTGAAATGCATCAAATTTTCATTTGGGAACAAAATTTTAGCTCTGCAGAGAACGCCAAAGGCTGTGGTAAGGAATTGTTTTACAGGCTGTATTTTAATGGTTTGGGGTTGGAAGGAAATACACTGTCACAATGCGTACTAAACTCTTGAATATTATTTGCAGGATTTTATTAACTTCATTCCTGACCTGCCCCAAACAGAATACACTCAAGAATGCAAGGTAATAATTATAATTAAAACTTGCGTGCTTTGAATCTAAAATGTAATTTTCTTGACCGTGTAATAATGTATCTTTTCATCTTACTTGCCTGTAGACCAAAAATGCCAACATCCTGGGTTTCTGTTGGACCAGCACGAATGAAATAGTATTTATTACTGATCAAGGCATTGAATTTTATCAGGTAAGTACTGTGTGTAAGGACAAGTACTGTGTGTAAGGACATCATGTGTAAGGGCAGGAAAAGGCCAAACAAGCTGTCAACTTCTCTCTCATAATCCCATTTAACCACCTTCTTGTCATATCCCTTTGGTCCTTTCTCTATCTGAAAACATAACTAATTGTCAAAAGGCTCGAATTCTGTAATAATCACGAGAAACCATTTTCAATTGGGAAGGTTTTTAATTCCAATTACACAGTAGTAAATTCTTCTATTTCGCAGTGAATTACTAACAAGTGAATACAGTTTTGTGGAGTCCAGGTTATTTCGGTAAATGTAATCGGCTGTGTGTACATTGCTGTTAAGATATTATATTTGCCCCTTGAATCTTAAGCATCTTCAAAAATTGTGGTTTTTTTTGCTTGTCATCACAGAAGCACAGTGATCCAAAAGAGAATGAGGTTGCCTCGACCATTATTGAGAAATTGCTTTTTGAATAAAAACTAGTGCAGGATACACATACTGAAATGCAAAAGCACTGAAAGTCACAATTGCACCTTGGCCTCAGGTATTGATGTTTTTGTTATTTCCAGGTATTACCTGACAAGCGTAGTTTAAAGCTACTAAAGAATCAGAGCATCAATGTTAACTGGTGCATGTACTGCCCAGAAACTGCTGTCCTCCTTCTGTCTACCACAGTACATGGGAATGTTCTTCAGCCGTTTTATTTCAGAGTAAGTTAGACGTTGTTCTCTAATCTCACCACCTGCGGTCTTTTCCACACTCTCGTTCTTTACGCACTTCAAAGTTTCTGAAACGTTTGTAGTTTATTATTTTCTTAATAGAAAATGTGTCTGAAATCGTAAATGCTGCGCACCCCCCGATTTCCCAAAATCTACTGCTTGGGATCGCCGGCTTCATGTTTTATTTTTATATAAATAGATAAATGAGAGCAGAAATATTTATTGATCAAAGTGCTGGGCTGGGAGGGTGAGGAACAATGTTCCCTCCAATTTTTTTTCGACCAGGTGTGGAATGAATTTGGGTTTGTGCACCGATATAAAGGCTGTGTGCATCACCGTAAAAAAAATCACAACCCCTTGAATAGAACATCGTTTTAGAAAACGTTATTCAGGGTAAATAACAAACAGAACAAATGCACAAAATAATGGATAATTGTAACAATTTAATGTTATATTGGCTGATAAATTTATATAATTTACGAAATGACTTTCTTAAGTTGCACTAGGATTGAGCAACTTCGTTATATTTTATTAGGAATTATTCCCACCAGATAACTTTTATCAGCTTTTTGATGAATCAGCTTAATGACTCTGAAGCAAACAGAAATAAATCATAGAATCATGGAATGGTTACAGCACGAAAGGAGGCCATTCAGCCCGTTGAGCCTGTACCGGCTCTGTGCAAGAGCAATCCAGTTAGTCCCACTCCCCCGCCCTTTCGCTGTAGCCCTGCAAATATTTTTTCCTTCAAGTCCTTATCCAATTCCCTTTTAGAAGCCACGATTGAATCCACTTCCACCACCCTTTCAGGCAACGCATTCTAGATCATAACCACTCATTGCCCAATAAAGTTTTTCCTCATGTCGCCTTTGGTTCTTTTGCCAATTGCCTTAAATCTGTGCCCGCTGGTTTTGCCAATGGGAACAGTTTCTCTCTATCTACTCTGTCTAGACCCCTCGTGATTTTGAACACCTCTATCAAATCTCCTTTCAACCTTCTCTGTTCCGAGGAGAACAATCCCAGCTTCTCCAGTCTATCCACGTAACTGAAGTCCCTCATCCCTGGAATCATTCTAGTAAATCTCTTCTGCACCCTCTCTAAGGACTTCACTTGCTCATAGGTGGTCAGATAAACAGAATAATAGATTCAAGCACTAGACTAAAGGAGACAGACTTCATCACTATCTGCATACAGACACTGTCCCTGCACCAAAACCAATGAGAACTCTGAAATAACCACCTGGAATCTATTTTTCACATCCTTCCTAAAGTGCGGTGCCCAGAATTGGACACAATACTCCAGCTGTGGCCGAACCAGTGTTTTATAAAGGTTCATTATATCTTCCTTGCTTGTGTACTCTATGCCTCTATTTATAAAGCCCAGGATCCGGTGTGCTTTTTTAACCGCTTTCTCAACCTGCCCGTACTCTATTGATTTTGAGCCCTAACTTTCTGTGGCGAATTTAATGGGCAATTAATGTGCAAATCCAACAAGTTCTTAAAAAAAAAACTTCCTTTCTCTGCAAGACGCGTGAATGCTTATGCCAAAAAAAATTATGCATTTTTATGTTTGCAGCTAAATTCTGAACATTTAGTAAATAGGACCAAGTCCACCAATGGGCAAGATTGTACACTCCTTTGAAGGTGGTTGTGCTGTTCATGGAGTGAACGGCTTTTTCTTGCTCTATAGAATCATAGAAAGTTACGGCACAGAAGGAGGCCATTCAGCCCATCATGTCCGTGCCGGCTGAAAAAGAGCTATCCATCTTAATCCCACTTTCCAGCACTTGGTCCGTAGCCCTGTAGGTTACGGCTCTTCAGGTGCACATCCAAGTACCCTTTAAATGAGTTTAGGGTTTCTGCCTCTACCACCCTTTCAGGCAGTGAGTTCCAGACCCCCACCATCCTCTGGGTGAAAAATGTTCTCCTCAGCTCCCCTCTAATCTGTCTACCAATTACTTTAAATCTATGCCCCCTGGTCACTGACTCCTCTGCCACTCTATCTAGGCCCCTCATAATTTTATGCTCCTCAATTAAATCACCCCTCAGCCTCCTTTGTTCCAATGAAAACACCCCTGCCTGTCCAATCTTTCCTTATATCTAAAATTCTCGTAAATCTCCTCTGCACCTTCTCCAGTGCAATCACATCTTTTCTGTAATGTGGTGACCAGAACTGTAAGCAGTACTCAAGCTGTGGCCTAACCAATGTTTTATACAGTTCTAGCATAACCTCCCTGCTCTTGATATTCTATACCTCGGCTAATAAAGGAAAGTATCCCGTATGCCTTTTTAACCACCTTATCTACCTGATCTGCTACCTTCAGGGATCTGTGGACATGCACTCCAAGGTCCCTCACTTCCTCTACACCTCATAGGGTATCCTCCCATTTATTGTGTATTCCATTCCCTTGCCCTCGCCAAATGGATTCAATTCCATTTGCCACTTTTCTGCCCACCTGACCAGTCAATTGATATCTTCCTGTAGTCTGCAGCTTTCCTCCTCACTATCAACCACACGCCCAATTTTTGTATCATCTGCAAACTTCTTAATCATGCCCTGTGTGCAATCAGAATTTTTAAATTGAATCAGAAATACAAATCAGCCAGTGTGAATTTTGGGATAGGGAACAGTTTAATTAAAGCTCCTTGTATTCAAATCTCTCCATTGCCTCGTCCCTCTCTATCTCTGTAACCTCCTCCAGCCTTACAACCCTCCGAGATCTCTGCGCTCCTCCAATTCTGGCCTCTTGCGCATCCCCGATTTCCTTTGCCCCACCATTGGCGGCCGTGCCTTCAGCTGCCTAGACCCTAAGCTCTGGAATTCCCTCCCTAAACCTCTCTGCCTCTCTACCTCTCCTCCTTTGAGACGCTCCTTAAAACCACCTCTTTGACCAAGCTTTTGGTCACCTGTCCTAATATAAGACCATAAGAGATAGGAGCAGGAGTAGGCGGCTCGGCCCCTCGAGCCTGCTCCGCCATTCAATGAGATCATGGCTGATCTGATTTTTACCTCCACTCCACTTTCCGACCTTTTCCCCATATCCTTTGACGCCCTTGCTGATTAAAAATTTATCTAACTCAGCCTTGAATATATTCAATGACTCAGCCTCCACAGCTTTTTTGGGGTAAACAATTCCAAAGATTCACGACCCTCTGGGAGAAGAAATTCCTCCTCATTTCCGTCTTAAACGGGCGACCCCTTATTCTGAGACTATGCCCCCGAGTTTTGGATTCCCCCATGAGGGGGTAACATCATGGGGGAATCTAATGCCTTAGCGCCTTTAATGTAGTAAAACATCCTAACGGGTACTATAGCATTGTGGTTATGTTACTGGACTAGTAATCCAGAGGCCTGGACCTAAATCTGGAGTCATGAGTTCAAATCCTGCCATGGCAGCTGGGGAATTTAAATTCAATTAATTAAATAAAATCTGGAATTAAAATACTAGTATCAGTAATGATGGCCATGAAACTACCGGATTGTCATAAAAACCCATCTGGTTCACTAATGTCCTTTAGGGAAGGAAACCTGCCGTCCTTACCCGGTCTGGCCGAGATGTGATTCCAGACCTACAACAATGTGGTTGATTCTTAATTGCCCTCTGAAATGGCCTAGCAAGCCACTCCGTTGTAAAATCTCGCTTAAAAAAAGTCATACTAAGAATAAAACTGGCTGGACCACCCGGCATCGAGCCACTAGGCACCGGACACGACAAAGGCAAATCAAGCCCAGTCGACCCTGCAAAGTCCTGCTCACTAACCTTTGGGAATTGTGCCAAAATTGGAAGAGCTGTCCCACAGACTAGTCAAGCAACAGCCTGACACAGCCATACTCACAGAATCATACCTTTCAGCCAATGTCCACAGACTCTTCCATTACCATCCCTGGGTATGTCCTGTCCCACTGGCAGGACAGACCGACCAGAAGTGGGGGTACAGTGATATACAGTCAGGAGGGAGTGGCCCTGGGAGTCCTTAACATTGACTCTGGACCCCATGAAATCTCATGGCATCAGGTCAAACATGGGCAAGGAAACCTCCTGCTGATTACCACCAACCGCCCTCCCTCAGTCCTTCTCCATGTTGAATACCACTTGGAGGAAGCACTGAGGGTAGCAAGGGACATAATGTACTCTGGGTGGGGGACTTCAATGTCCATCACCAAGATTGGCTCGGTAGCACCACTACTGACCGAGCTGGCCGAGTCCTGAAGGACATAGCTGCCAGACTGGGCCTGCGGCAGGTGGTGAGCGAACCAACACGAGGGAAAAACTCACTTGACCTCGTCCTCACCAATCTACCTGTCGCAAATGCATCTGTCCATTGGTAGAAGTGACCACCGCACAGTCCTCGTGGAGATGAAGTCCCGTCTTTGCACTGAGGACACCATCCAACGTGTTGTGTGGCACTACCACCATGCTAAATGGGATAGATTCAGAACAGATCTAGCAGCTCAAAACTGGGCATCCATGAGGCACTATGGGCCATCAGCAGCAGCAGAATTGTATTTCAGCACAATCTGTAACCTCATGGCCCGGCATATTCCTCACTCTACCATTACCAACAAGCCAGGGGATCAACCCTGGTTCAATGAGGAGTGTAGAAGAGCATGCCAGGAGCAGCACCAGGCGTACCTAAAAATGAGGTGTCAACCTGGTGAAGCTGCAGCTCAGGACTACATGCATGCTAAACAGCGGAAGCAACACTCTATAGTCACAGCTAAGCGATTCCACAACCAACGAATCAGATTAAAGCTCTGCAGTCCTGCCACATCCAGTCGTGAATGGTAGTGGACAATTAAACAACTAATGGGAGGAGGAGGCTCTGTAAACATCCCCATCCTCAATGATGGCAGAGTCCAGCATGTGAGTGCAAAAGACAAGGCTGAAGCATTTGCAACCATCTTCAGCCAGAAGTGCCGAGCGGATGATCCATCTCTGCCTCCTCCCGATATCCCCACCATCACAGAAGCCAGTCCTCAGCCAGTTCGATTCATTCCACGTGATATCAAGAAACGGCTGAGTGCACTGGATACAGCAAAGGCTATGGGCCCCGACAACATCCCGGCTGTAGTGCTGAAGTCTTGTGCTCCAGAACTAGCTGCGCCTCTAGCCAAGCTGTTCCAGTACAGCTACAAGACTGGCATCTACCCGACAATGTGGAAAATTGCCCAGGTGTGTCCTGTCCACAAAAAGCAGGACAAATCCAATCCGGCCAATTACCACCCCATCAGTCTACTCTCAATCATCAGCAAAGTGATGGAAGGTGTCGTCGACAGTGCTATCAAGCGGCACTTACTCACCAATAACCTGCTCACCGATGCTCAGTTTGGGTTCCGCCGGGACCACTCGGCTCCAGACCTCAGCCTTGGTCCAAACATGGACAAAAAAGCTGAATTCCAGAGGTGAGAGTGACTGCCCTTGACATCAAGGCAGCATTTGACAGAGTGTGGCACCAAGGAGCCCTCGTAAAATTGAAGTCAATGGGAATCGGGGAAAACTCTCCAGTGGCTGGAGTCATACCTAGCACAAAGGAAGATGGTAGTGGTTGTTGGAGGCCAATCATCTCAGCCCCAGGACATTGCTGCAGGAATTCCTCAGGGCAGTGTCCTAGGCCCAACCATCTTCAGCTGCTTCATCAATGACCTTCCCTCCATCATAAGGTCAGAAATGAGGATGTTCGCTGATGATTGCACAGTGTTCAGTTCCATTCGCAACCCCTCAAATAATGAAGCAGTCCGAGCCCGCATGCAGCAAGACCTGGACAACATCCAGGCTTGGGGCTGATAAGTGGCAAGTAACATTCGTGCCAGACAAGTGCCAGGCAATGACCAGCTCCAACAAGAGAGAGTCTAACCACCTCCCCTTGACATTCAATGGCATTACCATCGCCCAATCCCCCACCGTCAACATTCTGGGGGTCACCATTGACCAGAAACTTAACTGGACCAGCCACATAAATACTCTGGCTACGAGAGCAGGTCAGAGGCTGGGTATTCTGCGGCGAGTGACTCACCTCCTGACTCCCCAAAGCCTTTCCACCCTCTACAAGTCAGGAGTGTGATGGAATAGTCTTCACTTGCTTGGATGAGTGCAGCTCCAACAACACTCAAGAAGCTCGACACCATCCAGGACAAAGGATTGGCACCCCATCCACCACCCTAAACATTCACTCCCTTCACCACTGGCGCACAGTGGCTGCAGTGTGTACCATCCACAGGATGCACTGCAGCAACTCGCCAAGGCTTCTTCGACAGCACCTCCCAAGCCCGTGACCGCTACCACCTAGAAGGACAAGAGCAGCAGGCACATGGGAACACCACCACCTGCACGTTCCCATCCAAGTCACACACCATCCCGACTTGGAAATATATCGCCGTTCCTTCATCGTCACTGGGTCCAAATCCTGGAACTCCCTTCCTAACAGCACTGTGGGAGAACCTTCACCACACGGACTGCAGCGGTTCAAGAAGGCGGCTCACCACCACCTTCTCAAGGGCAATTAGGGATGGGCAATGAATGCTGGCCCACATCCCATGAACGAATTTTAAAAAATGTAAATGCAAGTTGTTTTAGCACTGTCCAGAATGAAAGGGTCACAAAAGTGAATCTTATGGCAGAAAAAGTTCATGGCCGTTAATTTTAAAAAAGTGAATCTGAATTTTAATGGAATAGAAATTTTCTGAAGTTAATGGATAAATGCTGTTTAGGTATGTGAAGATTTTAATAGGACTTTGCTGTGTGCTTTTATTTTAATTTTTAAAAATGGTAACTCACATATTTCTTTATTGTACAATTCTTACGACTGTTAAAATTCCATTCTAACTCTAATCAAATCTGGTGGCTTTGTTTTCAAACAGATGATAATAAGCTCACAGAGGCTGATTTCATGCCTATGGTCCCACCAAAGCTCAGCTTTGTTGCCACTCCATATTAGTAATTACAGGGCTGGTAAAATAACTGGTCAATCCACAGAGAACTCTGTTTCTGCTGCAGAGATAATGGGAAGGTATATCTCTGATCTCAGATTGCAGGCACAAATTTTCAACCTGTAAAAACCTGGGCAGGCATTGGCGAAAATGATGATGGGTCCATGTTCTTTCTCTGTTCGTTGGAATTTGTGAAGGATTTGGGGGATTGCATAATACATCATCATACAAATGGGTGCTTGTTATAATGTCATGCAAATGAGGGAATTATCTCATGTAATTCCTACATCACTTATATTTTTTTTAAAAACCCACAGACGATCTGGTCATTATCACATTGCTGTTTGTAGGAACTTGCTGTGCTCAAATTGGCTGCTGCGTTTCCTACATTACAACGGTGACTGCACTTCAGAAGTATTTAATTGGCCGTAGAGTCGTGAGATTGTGAAAGGAGCTATAAAAATGTTAGCTTTTTTTTTCTTTTTTCCTACCATTTGGACCCTAGTATCGCTGGGAGTAAGGAATGCTTGTGCATCGCTGGCATCCAGCGTGGGTAAGGGTATCGGGTGGGGATTTAAATGGCGACCCATTGCGATACAGCAATTTACCTATTTAGAAAACGGTCCAGTTTTGTTCCCTAATGCTCTTTGAGTGTGCACTCAGCCTCCTTATTGCGATAAGGTGCTGTGGCACAAGTGTTTGGATGCGTATTGAGACTTAACCGATTTGATTTTGCTTTCCAGAGTGGAACAATGTCCAAAATGCCAAAGTTTGAAATTGAGCTGCCTGCCTCTCCCAAATCTGGAAACCTGTCTGACAGGGATATTATAATGGCCACCATGTAAGTAAAAGGCTTTTCTTCATCTTAAAGCCCAACTGACTGATAATGATAATTGCAGATTGGTGTTTCCCTTCCATGCTTCGAAAGAGCATCTGTAACAATGCTGCCACACCGAGGCAGTGCTACTCCATAGTATGCATTTACAAAGAGCTCGAGCTGTGGGTGCAACTGACTGTTCATTTACTACATGTTCCGTAGGTGAAAGAATGCCAACCAATCCATTGCACTGTCATTTATTTACATTTATCCTGTTTCCCACAATCTATCCTAATGGCAGGGTTAATTTTAAGAATGTAATGGTAATTTTTTAATCTTTCTTTCTCACAAGATATGGACAACTTTACGTCCTTTATCTGAAGCACCAACCAAGAACTCCTAATAACCCGGGGGCAGAAGTAATCTTGTACTATTTACCTAGGTAAGACCAGGTGATTGGGATCACATTTAGTCACACCGTATTTTGGATTGATTTCCTAAATTTATGTTGCATTTTAATTGCAGGGAAGGACAGTGCAAGAAAATGCATATATTAAAACTAAATATCACAGGGAAATTTGCTCTGAATGTTGTTGATAACATGGTTGTGGTCCATCACCAGAGCTCTCAGGTAAGAAATCTACTCTGTGATCTTCTTTCCTACTTACTATTAGGTGATAATCTCAGTGGAAGGATAAAAATTAACAATGGCATCTACTTGCCCTATTTACATAGAATTACATAGAATGTACATCATAGAAACAGGCCATTCGGCCCAACAGGTCCATGCCAGTGTTTATGCTCCACACGAGCCTTAGCCTACCCTCTTCATATCCTTCTATTCCTTTCTCCCTCATGTGTTTATCGAGTTTCCCCTTAAATGCATCCATGTTATTCGCCTCAACTACTCCTTGTGGTAGTGAGTTCCACATTCTCACCACTCTCTGGGTAAAGAAGTTTCTTCTGAATTCTATATTGGATTTATTGGTGACTATCTTATATTTATGGCCCCTAGTTTTGGACTTCCCCACAAGTGGAAACATCTTCTCTATGTCTACACTATCGTACCCATTCATAATCTTAAAGGCCTCGATCAGGTCCCCCCTCAGCCTTCTCTTTTTTCTAGAGAAAAGAGCCTCAGCCTTTGCTGATAGGTTATACCTATTTAAATTCAAAGAATGTATTTGTTAAAGTTCTATTTCGAAGCATCTTCCTTTGATCCTCTATCAATCGCACACGACCAATTTTTTGTTGTTGCTGACTATATTTTGACAAATAGAGATCACAAACACCATTCTCGTCTCCTTACCGTCAAGTTTGTAGTCGCAAAATAAAACTTTTCTTCCTCGCGCCCACTTATGGCTCCCTTTACAACTGGCCTGATTTTCCAGGGGACAGCCGTAGCTCCCGTCTGAAACAGGCAGGAACTTTGTGAAGTGACATTGCTGTGAAGCCAATGCCGTTTTCCAACCTCTCCACTTGACTAACTTCCTGCTCCCGCCCACTTGGTTGGTGCAAGTCCTAAGTCACAATTTGAAACGCTATTTAAAGGAACCCACAATTGCTCCCGTGTTAAGCTCTATAGAGCTTTTGGACTTGTTTTGGGCATCGCTAGCAAGGCTGGCATTTATTGCCCATCCCTAGTTGCCCCTTGAGAAGGTGGTGGTGAGCCGCCGCCTTGAACCGCTGCAGTCCGTGTGGTGAAGGTTCTCCCACAGTGCTGTTAGGAAGGGAGTTCCAGGATTTTGACCCAGCGACGATGAAGGAACGGCGATATATTTCCAAGTCGGGATGGCTTGCAGTAACTCGTGGGTTTTTTGATCTCAAAGGGTTTGAGAGTGATTTAATTGTCGTGGTAGGTTCTGATCTGTTAAGGGGCTTCTGGCATTTCAGTTATTCTTTTGACTGGAATCACTGTAGGAGGATGAGTGGGAAGAATTGTCAATCCTGAAATGTGAGCTTGCAGTTTGTATTTTATTTATTCACAGACGTCGATGATTTTTGATATAAAACTGCGGGCAGAATTTGATGGAACTTTCACTATTCATCATCAGATCCTTCCAGCTCTATCCATCCACCCTTGCAAGATTCCTCGGGCAGGTATGTGAGTTTAGAAGTATCTTGAGTGCAAGTGAAATTTTGCATCATTTGCTGGTGACTTGATTAACAGTGAATGAGAACAGTTTCTATCACCATTGAAAACAGATCCCATTTAAAAAAAAAATGTTTTTCCTCAGCCTCCCTGCAATTGAGCTGTTGAGTAAAGGCACCGACCGGCCAGTGTAGCATTGTGATGTACAGACCAGTTAATCCCATATTTGACTCCCAATCTGCGATGAGGAGCTGAGCTAGAGAAGCCGTGGGGGGGGTGTTATTACTACCCATTCTCCCCCCCCCCCCCCCCCCCTCAAGGGGAACATTATCCAGGATTCTGGCTTCAGATTGCTCCAATGACCCATGCTGGGACAGGCGCATGCAAATGTTATGTGAAGTGCAAGATTGGCATCAGTTGTCATACCCCCTGTAGTCGAATAGTCTGCCAACACTGAATAACTTTCTAACATTCACTATCTAAGCTCACACGTGAAGAATGGCCACCTGGGTGAGGTAGCAGGCCTGCTGTTGCCTATCTCTGCAATCTCTTCCGGCCCTACAACCCTCCTCCAACTCTTGCCTCTTGCGCATCCCCTGCTCCATTCGCCCCCCCCCCCCATTGGCGGCCATGCCTTCAGCTGCCCAGGCCCTGAGCTCTGGAATTCCCTCGTTAAACCTCTCCGCCTCTCTACACCTCTCTCTCTTCCTTTAAGATGCTCCTTAAAACCTACCTCTTTGACCAAGCTTTTGGTCACCTGTCCTAAGATCTCCTTATGTGGCTCAGAGTCAAATTTTTGTTTGCTAATCGCTCCTGTGAAGCACCTTGGGATGCTTTACTACGTTAAAGGCAATATATAAATGCAAATTTTTGTTGTTGTTTGGAACCGTACACAAATCGTTAATGCCTTCAGGAGAAGATGGAAGAAAAAAGCAAAACTGCATAAATTCTCTACATAATGTGAAAAATAGATTCCAGGTGGTTATTTCAGAGTTCTGATTGGTTTCGGTGCAGGGACAGTGTCTGTATGCAGATAGTGATGAAGTCTGTCTCCTTTGGTCTAGTTCTTGGAATCTATTATTCTGTTTATCTGACTACCGATGTGCATTTAAAGACCCAATGATTGGAAAGATTGCTTCAGTATGAAATGAAGCTTGGACTCTTGCAGTGACAGTATTGTGAGTGCAGGTGACCCCACTGGTAGTGGTGGGGCTTTCAGAAGTGATGTAAGTGTCTGTAAGTCATGGTCGCACCAAATACTTGTCTTTGAGTCAGAAATGACCGGCTGCTGGTGAGTCATCAGAAGGTACATTGGCATTTAATGAATTGGTAGAGATAAGGCATGTATGCTCGACAATAAAATCATAGAATCAGACAGCACAGAAGGAGGCCATTCAACCCATTGTGCCTGTGCCGGCTCTTTGAAAGAGCTATCCAATTAGTCCCATTCCCCTGCTCTTTCCTCATAGTCCTGCGAATTTTGATTTTTCAAGTAGTTACCCAATTTCATTTTGAAAGTTATTATTGAATCTGCTTCCACCGCCCTTTCAGGCAGTGAATTCCAGACCATAACAACTCGCTGCGTAGAAAATTGTCTCCTCATCTCCCCCCTGGCATTTTTGGCAATTACCTTAAATCTGTGTCCTCTGGTTACCGACCCTCCTGCCACTGGAAACAGTTTCTCCCTATCTACTCGATCAAAACCCCTCATAAGTTTGAAAGTTTACTCTATTCATTTCATACTTGTTTTTTTTCCAAGACTGAGAATGTGTTCTTTTCTAAAGTTAAATCCTGATGTAGACACTGTATTTCAGCAAGAGTTTATTTAGTTCCATGTAATATTGTATTAATGTCTTGAAATTCTGTGTGCAGGTGCATCAGCTGTAACAACACAAAGCCCTATCCCGTGTGAACTTTGTATCCTTCAGAGTGAATTGGACGCCAATGTATGATGGCAATTAAAATTAATTTCTTGGGAATTTCAGGATAAGCTCTAAAACAAAAGCAAAATATTGCAGATGCTGGAAATGTGAAATAAGAAGGGAAAACGCTGGAAATACTCAGGTCAGGCAGCATCTGTGGGGAGAGAAACAGAGTTAACGTTTCAGGTCAATGACCTTTCATCAGAACTGGAAGATGTTCGAGATGAACAGCTTTTAAGCAAGTACAGAACCAGGGGAAGGGGGGTGGGGAGGAAAGAATAAAAGGGAAGGCCTGTGATAGGGTGGAGGGCAGGAATGATTAAATGAGATATCTGTAATCAAGGGTGGATCCGAAACATGAAGGGTGGAATTTAAGTTGGAATCCACGTGGAATAAGTCTGAGCCAGAGACAGTTGCTGAGGAGCGAGATGTGGCTGTGAAAGCGAGTTTTAGTGGACATCTGATCAAACATGTGAACGGAAACATTTACCATTGCTCAACTCTAAAACCATTTACCAATAAACTCAGTGATGATGTAGAAGCACTTTCTTGTCAATGGCATCCATGTTTTCTTTAACTTTTAGATTCTTCTTCCTGGAGTGTGTTTCAGCCTGATATCATAATTAATGCAAGTGAAGGTAAGTGGATCTTGGAAGGTGTGTGTTCTTGTAATGTTTGTACCCTGTGCATTTAAGACAGTGACCTGATTTTTGCGGCCAAATTGTTATGACCGTGGTGTTTCAATGTAAATCCCTAGGAACAGTGTGCAGTGGCACAATTGGGGATGAGCTTCATGGACCCATCCTTTCTCGCTCAGTCTCTTCTCCACCACCCCCCTCCCCCTCCCTCTTCTCCACCCTCCCCTCCACCCTCCCCTCCCCCCTCCCTCTCCCCAGTCATCTGCATGCTGCTATCTTGTAAATCTTCCAGCAATAAGCTCAAGAGCAGCATTTCATAGAATCATAGAAAGGTTACAACATTGAAGAAGGCCATTCAGCCCATTGAGTCTGTGCCAGCTCTATGCAAGAGCAATCCAGCTGGTTCCACTCCCCTGCCCTATCCCTGTAGCCCTGCAAATTTTTTCCTTTTAAGTATTCATCCAGTTCCAGTGTTGGAAAAACATGATCTACTTTCTTGGCCACAGGTCGCACATGGCAGTGGGAGATAAGCTGAACAAATAGAGTGATTTCATTTTTTAAAAACCTGCACTAAATATAACTCCTCGTTCTCATTATTATCCACAAATGCATTTCCTTTGGTAATTCTTAATTCAGTGTGTAGAAGAACCTATCCCTTAACTCGGTCACTACATCCACGTTGTTTGCCAAATTAAATACTCGTTTTGCAATTCTCTGCTCACTAACTAACTAATTCCCAATCACCTGACGCATATTTGTCATGCTAGTTTTTACACACAGGGACTTCAAAGAGACTTAGGAAAAGTAATGCTTGTAGCTTTGCTATAGATGTAACTCTCACTGCCTCTGAATAATGATTTTGCAGCATTTCTACAAAAATAAGTTCATGGATTGAAAAAACATGCAAATGTGGCAAGCTACTAACCTGAGGAAATTTCACGTCTTGGTGTGAGATTTTTTTTTGTAGCAGGTTCACCACTTTCCGCTGCACTACTTGGGTTTTTTAGAACAAAATCTCTACTTGTGCTTGTTTTCACTGAACTAGTAATACTAATGAATTTCTACACAAGGATCAGAGACTCTTACAGCACGGAAGGAGGCCTTTCGGCCCACCGTTCATTTGTGCCTCTTTGAAAGAACTATCCAATTAGTGCCATGCCCCTGCTCTTCCCCTTTTTTGAAAGTTATTATTGAATCTGTTTCCACCACAATTTCAGGCAGTGCATTCAGATCATAACAACTCTCTGCGTTAAAAAAAAAATTCTCATCTCCCCTCTGACTGTTTCGCCAATTACCTTAAATCTGTGTCCTCTGGTTACTGACCCTCCTGCCAATGAAAACAGTTTCTCCTTACTTAGCAAAATCCCTCATAATTTTGAACACCTCTATTAAATCTCTCCTTAACCTTCTCTGCTCTAAGGAGAACAATCCCAGCTTCTCCAGTCTCTCCACATGACTGAAGTCCCTCATCCCACGTATCATAGATAGAATCATAGAAAGGTTACAGCACGGAAGGAGGCCATTCTGTCCATCAAGTCCGTGCCGGCTCTCTGCAAGAGCAATCCAGCTAGTCCCACTCCACCGCCCTTTCCCCAGTGTCCTGCAAAGTTTTTCCCTTCAAGTACTTATCCAGTTTCCTCTTGAAAGCCACAATTGAATCTGCCTCCACCGCTCCCCTCAGGCAGTGCATTCCAGATCATAACCACTGACTTGTGTTTAAAAAAAAGTTTTTCCTCATGTCACCTTTGGCTCTTTTGCCAATCACCTTAAATTTGTGTCTTCTGGTTCTTGACCCTTCTGCCAATGGGAACAGTTTCTCTCTATCTACTCTATCATGATTTGGAATACCTCGATCAAATCTCCTCTCAACCTTCTAAGGAGAACAACCCCAGCTTCTCCAGTCTATCTGCTAAAGTAGCTCATCCCTGGAACCATTCTGGTAAATCTCTTCTGCACCCTCTCTAAGGCCTTCACATTCTTCCTAAAGTGCGGTGCCCAGAACTCAACACAATACTCCAGTTGTGGCCGCACCAGTGTTTTATAAAGGTTCATCCTAACCTCCTTGCTTTTGTACTCTATGCCTCTATTTATAAATGTAAGGAATCTTACAACACCAGGTTATAGTCCAACAAATTTATTTTAAAATCACAAGCTTTCGGAGATTATCTCCTTCGTCAGATGATTGAATGAAAAGGTTCTCAAATCGCATATCTTATACGATGTTGGGACAGCATCACACCAATCAAAAGGTGTCGTTGTTATTCAAACAGGCCAGTCACGGAGAACAGCACGTCCCAGTACACTCGATATACATTGTGTCTTTTACACAGGCAGGCAGAAAGAAACTTAAAATGGCAGAGAGAGAGAGAGAGAGAGAATTTTTAAAAAATTCTATTTATAAAGCCCAGGATCCCGTATGCTTTTTTAACCGCTTTCTCAACCTACCCTGCCACCTTGAACAATTTGTGCACATATACCCCCAGATCTCTCTGTTCCTGCACCCCTTTTAGAATTGCACCCTGTAGTTTATATTGCCTCTCCTTGTTCTTCCTACCGAAATGTATCTCTTCACACTTTTCTGCTTTAAATTTCATCTGCCACGTGTCCGCCCATTCCATCAGCCTGTCTATATCCTCAAGTCTATCACTATCCTCCTCACTGTTTACTACCCTTCCAAGTTTTGTGTCATCTGCAAATTTTGAAATTGTGCCCTGTACACCCAAGTCCAAGTCGTTAACATATATCAAGAAAAGCAGTGGTCCCAGCACTGACCCCTGGGGAACACCACTGTAAACCTCTGGAAATTTACCAGAATGAAATTACTAGAGTCTATAATTAAGGATAGAGCGACTGAACACAGTAATAATTTTCAGTTAATCAGAGAGAGCCAGCATGGATTTGTAAAGGGTAGGTCATGTCTGACGAACCTGATTGAATTTTTTGAAGAGGTGACTAAAGTAGTGTTGAGGAGAATGTCAGTGGATGTTGTTTTTATGGACTTCCAGAAGGTATTTGATAAAGTCCCTCATAAGAGACTGTTAGCTAAAGTTGAAGCTCATGGAATTGAGGGCAAATTATTGACCTGGTTGGGAAATTGGCCGAGCGGCAGGAGACAGAGAGTAGGGATAATGGGCAGGTACTCAAATTGGCAAGATGTGACTGGTGGTGTCCCACAGGGATCTGTGTTGGAGCCTCAACTATTCACTGTATTTATTAACGACTTAGATGACGGGATAGAGAGCCACATATACAAGTTTGCCAATGACGCAAAGATAGGCAACATTGTAAGCAGTGTAGATGGAAGCATAAAATTAGAGAGAGATATTAATAGGTTAAGCGAATGGGCAAAACCGTGGCAAATGGATTTCAATGTAGGCAAGTGTGAGGTCATCCACTTTGGACCTAAAAAGCATAGATCAGAGTACTTTCTAAATGGTGAAAAGCTCAAAACAGTGAGGTCCAAAGGGACTTAGGGGTCCGTGTACATAGATAATTAAAATGTGATGGACAGGTACAGAAAATAATGAAAAAAGGCTAATGGAATGCTGGCTTTTATATCTAGAGGACTAGAGTACAAGGGGGTAGAAGTTCTGCTACAGCTCTACAAAACCCTGGTTAGACCACACCTGGAGTACTGTGTTCAGTTCTGGGATGTTAGGAAGGATATATTGGCCTTGGAGGGAGTACAGCGTAGATTTACTGGAATGATACCTGGACTCCAAGGGTTAAATTACGAGGAGAGATTACACAAACTAGGGTTGTTTTCCCTGGAATTTAGAAGATTAAAGGGTGATTTGATCGAAGTTTTCAAGATATTAAGGGGAACTGATAGGGTAGATAGAGAGAAACTATTTCCGCTGGTAGGGGACATAGCCTAAAAATTAGAGCCAGTTCTTTCAGGAGTGAAGTTAGGAAACATTTCTACACCCAAAGGGTGGTAGAAGTTTGGAACTCTCTTCCGCAAACAGCAGTTGATAACTCAATTGTTAATTTTAAATCTGAGATTGATAGATTTTTGTTAACCAAAGGTTTTAAGGGATATGGGGCTAGGGCAGGTATATGGAGTTAGGTCACAGCTCAGCCATGATCTCATTGTATTGCGGAACAGGTTCGAGGGGCTAAATGGCCCACTCCTGTTCCTATCTTCCTACGTTCCCATGACATCCTTCCCAAAGTGTGGCGCCCAGAATTGGACACACTATTCCAGCTGGGGCCTAACTAGTGATTTTATAAAGGCTTAGCATAACTTCCTTGTTTTTGTAGATTTTTAATTGACTGGTTCATGTGGATTCTGGATAGGTTACTTGTGGTGTCTCCAGGTAAAGCTGCAGCCTATAGTGCATATGCTCCAAGACAAGGGGCGGCTCATGGATTTCCTCCTCCAGCGGAAGGACTGCAAAATGGTCATCTTGTCCGTGTGCTGTCACAGTAAGTACCACACTTGGAATGAATCGTAACTGGTAGTGTTATTCTTAGTTTTGAATATATGTAGATTATAAAAGAGAAAGTTTCTCATTTTTAAAATGAACCTTTTACTATTTTGTTCGTTATTTTTGTCACTGGTCAAATCACTTTCTAGCATTTGTTCACGCAAGGAGCAGTGTGGTTTTGAAACCGTAAAACAGGAAGTTCCTGCTGAGGAATCGCTGCTAGCTTTGTAATATCCACTCTTACTTCAGTAGTGATAATAAACGTAGGGGCTGAGAGGGTTAAATTACGAGGACAGGTTGCACAGACTAGGCTTGTATTCCCTCGAGTAAAGAAGATTAAGGGGTGATCTAATTAATGTGTTTAAGATGATGAAAGGATTTGATAGGGTAGAGAGAGAGAAACTATTTCCTCTGGTGGGAGAGTCCAGAACAAGGGGGCATAACCTTAAAATTAGAGCTAGGCCATTCAGGATGATGTCAGGAAGCACTTCTTCACACAAAGGGGAGTGGGAATCTGGAACTCTCTCCCCCAAAAAACTGTTGAGGCTGGGGGTCAATTGAAAATTTCAAAACTGCGATCGATTAAATTTTTGATAGGCAAGGGTGTTAAGGGATGTGGAACCAAGGCGGGTAGATGGAATTGAGATACAGATCAGCCATGAACTAATTAAATGGCGGAACAGGCTCGAGGGGCCGAATGGCCTCCTCCTGCTCCTATGCTCCTAATGCCACGTTGCATGGGACTTTGCTAAGTATTGTTTATCAGTATGCCGAGGTTGCAGTAATTTTATTGCCTCTTTTAATTTCAGTGCTGAGCGCAGCAGGACGAAGTAGTTTGCCCGTGATTGCCATCATATTTGATAAACTCAATCAAGTCTACAAGGAATACCTAGAAGCTGAGCAGAACTATACCTTGGTGAGAACTGCATGCAGGTTTCACCATCCACAACACTTCACGTAAACTTTTGAAGAATGTAGTGCTTTGTTTTTTTTTTAGAAGAAACTTTTCATATCCCTTTGTCATGAATGCTGTTCTCTGGAAGGGAGTTGAACTTACTGCTGGAAGACAGAGAGAGAGCGGTGCAGGAGAGAATAGGAACTGGAGTAGGCCATTCGGCCCCTCGCGCCTGATCCGCCATTCGGCCCCTCGCGCCTGATCCGCCATTCGGCGAGATCTTGGCTGATCTGTGACTTAACTCCATATACCCGCCTTAGCCCCATATCCCTTAATACCTTTGGTTAACAAAAATCTATCAATCTCAGACTTAAAATTAACAAACGAGCTAGCATCAACTGCCGTTTGCGGAAGAGAGCTCCAAACTTCTCCCACCCTTTGTGTGTAGAAATGTTTCCTAACTTCACTCCTGAAAGTCCTGGCTTTCATTTTTAGGCTGTGTCCCCTAGTCCTAGACTCCCCAACCAGCGGAAATAGTTTCTCTCTATCAACCCTATCAGTTCCCCTTAATATCTTGAAAACTTTGATCACATCACCCCTTAATCATCTAAAGTCCAGGGAATACAACCCTAGTTTGTGTAATCTGTCCTCGTAATTTAACCCTTGGAGTCCAGGTATCATTCTAGTAAATCTACACTGTACTCCCTCCAAGGCCAATATATCCTTCCTAACGTCCCAGAACTAAACACAGTGCTCCAGGTGTGTTCTAACCAGGGCTTTGTATGGCTGTAGCATAACTTCTACCCCCTTGTACTCAAGTCCTCTAGATATAAAAGCCAGCATTCCATTAGCCTTTTTTCATTATTTTCTGTACCTGTCCATGACATTTTAATGATCCATGTATATGGCCCCCTAAGTCCCTTTGGACCTCCACTGTTTCGAGCTTTTCACCATTTGGAAAGTATTCTGATCTATCCGTTTTTGGTCCAAAGTGGATGACCTCACACTTGCCTACATTGAAATCCATTTGCCACAGTTTTGCCCATTCGCTTAACCTATTAATATCTCTCTGTAATTTTATGCTTCCATCTACACTGCTTAAAATGCTGCCTATCTTTGTGTCATTGGCAAACTTGGATATGTGGCTCTCTATTCCGTCATCTAAGTCGTTAATAAATACAGTGAATAGTTGAGGTCCCAACACAGATCCCTGTGGGACACCACCAGTCACATCCTGCCAATTTGAGTACCTGCCCATTATCCCGACTCTCTGTCTCCTGCCGCTCGGCCAATCTCCCAACCAGGTCAATAATTTGCCCTCAATTCCATGAGCTTCAACTTTAGCTAACAGTCTCTTATGAGGGACTTTATCAAATGCCTTCCGGAAGTCCATGTAAACAACATCCACAGACAATCCCCTGTCCGCTACTTTAGTCACCGCTTCAAAAAATTCAATCAGGTTCATCAGGCATGACCTGCCCTTTGAAAATTTCCAGCTGATCAGGGAGAGCCAGCATGGATTTGTAAAGTGTTCAGTCACTCTCTCCTTAATTATAGACTCCAGTAATTTCCCAACAACAGATGTTAGGCTAACTGGTCTATAATTCCCTGGTTTCCCTCTCGCTCAGCAGGAGGGAATCTCTCTGCTCTTTGATTCCTCTATAACTGGCAACCCTCCTGTGAGATTGAAAGCATAACAGGGTTACCAAATGGCTGAATTGCTCAAATATGTAAGAACATAAGAAATAGGAGTAGGCCAATCGGCCCCTCGAGCCTGCTCCGCCATTCAATAAGATCATGGCTGATCTGATCCGAACCTCAAATCTAAATTCACGTCCAATTTCCGGCCCGCTCCCCTAATTCCCTTTACTTCTAGGAAACTGTCTATTTCTGTTTTAAATTTATTTAATGATGGGGCAGCATGTTGATAAATGTTTGTACATATCTTTTTAAAAGAAAGAAAGAACTTGTATTTATATTGCGCTTTTCATGACCTCAGGACGTCCCAAAGTGCTTTACGGCCAATGAAGTGCTTTTGAAGTGTCGCCTCTGTTGTAATGTAGGGAAACGTGGCTGCCAATTTGTGCACAGCAAGATCCCACAAACAGCATTGTGATAATCTGTTAGGGATAAATATTGCCCAGGACACCGGGAGAACTCCCCTGCTCTTCAAATAGTCCCGTGGGATCTTTTACCTGGGGAGGGTTTAAACTAATGTGGCAGGGGGATGGGAACCGATGCAGGAAGTCAGTGGGAAATAAAGTGGTGACAGAAACAAAAGGCAGTAAGGGAGAGTGTACAGAACATGACCGGACAGATGGTCTGAGAAAGCAGGGCAAAGACCAAGGGAAGTCTAGATTAAACTGCATTTATTTCAATGCAAGAAGTCTGATGGGCAAGGCAGATGAACTCAGGGCATGGATGGGTACATGGGACTGGGATGTTATAGCTATTACTGAAACATGGCTAAGGGAGGGGCAGGACTGGCAGCTCAATGTTCCAGGGTACAGATGCTATAGGAAAGATAGAGCAGGAGGTAAGAGAGGAGGGGGAGTTGCGTTCTTGATTAGGGAGAACATCACGGCAGTAGTGAGAGGGGATATATCCGAGGGTTCGCCCACTGAGTCCATATGGGTAGAACTGAAAAATAAGAAGGGAGAGATCACTTTGATAGGATTGTACTACAGACCCCCAAATAGTCAACGGGAAATTGAGGAGCAAATATGTAAGGAGATTACAGACAGCTGCAAGAAAAATAGGGTGGTAATAGTAGGGGACTTTAACTTTCCCAACATTGACTGGGACAGCCATAGCATTAGGGGCTTGGATGGAGAGAAATTTGTTGAGTGTATTCAGGAGGAATTTCTCATTCAGTATGTGGATGGCCCGACTAGAGAGGGGGCAAAACTTGACCTCCTCTTGGGAAATAAGGACGGGCAGGTGACAGAAGTGTTAGTGAGGGATCACTTTGGGACCAGTGATCATAATTCCATTAGTTTTAAGATAGCTATGGAGAAGGATAGGTCTGGCCCAAAAGTTAAAATTCTAAATTGGGGAAAGGCCAATTTTGATGGTATTAGACAGGAACTTTCAGAAGTTGATTGGGAGAGTCTGTTGGCAGGCAAAGGGACGTCTGGTAAGTGGGAGGCTTTCAAAAGTGTGTTAACCAGGGTTCAGGGTAAGCACATTCCTTATAAAGTGAAGGGCAAGGCTGGTAGAAGTAGGGAACCTTGGATGACTCGGGAGATTGAGGCACTAGTCAAAAAGAAGAAGGAGGCATATGACATGCATAGGCAGCTGGGATCAAGTGGATCCCTTGAAGAGTACAGAGATTGCCGGAGTAGAGTTAAGAGAGAAATCAGGAGGGCAAAAAGGGGATATGAGATTGCTTTGGCAGATCAGGCAAAGGTGAATCCAAAGAGCTTCTACAAATACATAAAGGGCAAAAGGGTAACTAGGGAGAGAGTAGGGCCTCTTACGGATCAACAAGGTCATCTATGTGCGGAACCACAAGAGATGGGTGAGATCCTGAATGAATATTTCACATCGGTATTTACGGTTGAGAAAGGCATGGATGTTAGGGAACTTGGGGAAATAAATAGTGATGTCTTGAGGAGTGTACATATTACAGAGAGGGAGGTGCTGGAAGTCTTAACGCGCATCAAGGTAGATAAATCTCCGGGACCTGATGAAATGTATCCCAGGACGTTATGGGAGGTTAGGGAGGAAATTGCGGGTCCCCTAGCAGAGATATTTGAATCATCCACCGCTACAGGTGAGGTGCCTGAAGATTGGAGGGTAGCAAATGTTGTGCCTTTGTTTAAGAAGGGCGGCAGGGAAAAGCCTGGGAACTACAGACCAGTGAGCCTGACATCTGTAGTGGGTAAGTTGTTAGAGGGTATTCTGAGGGACAGGATCTACAGGCATTTGGAGAGGCAGGGACTAATTAGGAACAGTCAGCATGGTTTTGTGAGAGGAAAATCATGTCTCACGAATTTGATTGAGTTTTTTGAAGGGGTAACCAAGAAGATAGATGAGGGCTGTGCAGTAGACGTGGTCTACATGGACTTTAGCAAAGCATTTGACAAGGTACCGCATGGTAGGTTGTTACATAAGGTTAAATCTCATGGGATCCAAGGTGAGGTAGCCAATTGGATACAAAATTGGCTTGACGACAGAAGACAGAGGGTGGTTGTAGAGGGTTGTTTTTCAAACTGGATGCCTGTGTCCAGCGGTGTGCCTCAGGGATCGGTGCTGGGTCCGCTGTTATTTGTTATTTATATTAATGATTTGGATGAGAATTTAGGAGGCATGGTTAGTAAGTTTGCAGATGACACCAAGATTGGTGGCATTGTGGACAGTGAAGAAGGTTATCTAGGATTGCAACGGGATCTTGATAAATTGGGCCAGTGGGCGGATGAATGGCAGATGGAGTTTAATTTAGATAAATGTGAGGTGATGCATTTTGGTAGATCGAATCGGGCCAGGACCTACTCCGTTAATGGTAGGGCGTTGGGGAGAGTTATAGAACAAAGAGATCTGGGAGTACAGATTCATAGCTCCTTGAAAGTGGAGTCACAGGTGGATAGGGTAGTGAAGAAGGCATTCGGCATGCTTGGTTTCATTGGTCAGAACATTGAATGCAGGAGTTGGGATGTCTTGTTGAAGTTGTACAGGGCATTGGTGAGGCCACACTTGGAGTACTGTGTACAGTTCTGGTCACCCTATTATAGAAAGGATATTATTAAACTAGAAAGAGTGCAGAAAAGATTTACTAGGATGCTACCGGGACTTGATGGTTTGACTTACAGGGAGAGGTTAGACAGACTGGGACTTTTTTCCCTGGAGAGTAGGAGGTTAAGGGGTGATCTTATCGAAGTCTATAAAATAATGAGGGGCATAGATAAGGTCGATAGTCAAAATCTTTTCCCAAAGGTAGGGGAGTCTATAACGAGGGGGCATAGATTTAAGGTGAGAGGGGAGAGATACAAAAGGGTCCAGAGGGGCAATTTTTTCACTCAAAGGGTGGTGAGTGTCTGGAACGAGCTGCCAGAGGCAGTAGTAGAGGCGGGTACAATTTTGTCTTTTAAAAAGCATTTGGACAGTTACATGGGTAAGATGGGTATAGAGGGATATGGGCCAAGTGCAGGCAATTGGGACTAGCTTAGTGGTATAAACTGGGCGACATGGACATGTTGGGCCGAAGGGCCTGTTTCCATGTTGTAAACTTCTATGATTCTATGACTTCTATGATAAGGTCCCACACCTGCCTCTTATGCATAATCTTTTCTCTTCTCTTCTCTCCAGCCAATATTAAAAGTAATTGTTTTGAGTTTTAATTGCCTGTGATGCGGTAATTGAGGGTTTTCTCTTTTGCCTAGGCTATGGAGTCGGGAGCAAGCCGCAATAGCTCAACTCAGAAGAAGCCAGTGCGTACGCAGTCTGTCATTGACCAGTCTGACATGTATACGCATGTCCTGTCTGTGTTCACCGAGCAAAAGGTTAGCACTGCTCAATGAGATTCGCCTGACTTTGGAAAAGGAAAAACTGACACAAGAAATATTAAGAGAAGCTCATTCTAATCCATTGATATGATGAGACTGTTGCAAAATTGATCACAGAGAGAAGTAATATCAGTGGGAATGATCTGAGAAGCCTACTCTGCAAATCTTTGATTCTGATATGCAACGCCAATCTAATTGGTTTTGCCTAAATTTAGGTTGAGTACCAAGTGGTAGATGTGTTTTCTCATCTAATTTTACAAATATATACCACACTTTGAGAAAGGAACCACGTTACTGGCTGGAATTCTGCTCTTGTAGCTTGTGGATAATTCCCAATAGCCCCACCCTGCCCCATACGATCAGTCCGTGTAAAGCCTTGCTGAATATAATTTGTATCGGTCTCTGTTGGTTGGAAAAGTTTGACTGCGCACAGTTCATGTGAACGGCTTTAGATTGTGACCCACTGCTTTTGGTGTGGTTCTGGTTATTCATAGGAACAAGATAAGGCCATTCAGCCCCTCAGGCCTGTTCCATTAGATCATAGACTCATAGAAAGGTTACAGCATGGAAGGAGGCCATTCAGCCCATCGAGTCCGTGCCAGCTGTATGCAAGAGCAATCCAGCTATTCCCACTGTCCCGCCTTATCCCCGTAACCCTGCAAATTTTTTTATTTTCAAGTACTTATCCAGTTCCCTTTTGAAGGCCATGATTGAATCTGCCTCCACCACCCCCTCGGCAGTGTATTCCACTCATTGTGTAAAAAAGTTTTTCCTCATGTCACCTTTGGTTCTTTTGCCAATCACCTTAAATCTATGTCCTCTGTTTTTTGACCCTTCCGCCAATGGGAACAGTTTCTCTGTATCTACTCCGTCTAGACAGATGGTTCCATAATCCTTAATTCTCTTGCCTAACAAACATCTGTCAATCTCAGTTTTGAAATTTTCAATTGACCCCCAGCCTCAACAGCTTTCTGGGGGAAAGAGTTCCAGATTTGCACTATCCTTTGTGTGAAGAAATGTTTCCTGACATCACCCCTAAATCTCTCTGTTCCTCCACAGTTCCTGCTTCTCGCCATTTAGAGAATAATCTGATCTATCTTTCTTCGGTCCTAAGTGGATGACCTCACTTTCCCACATTAAACTCTATCTGCCACAGTTTTGCCCACTCACTTAATCTATCGATGTCCCTTTGAAACTTTCTGCTCCCATCTACATTATTTACTGTGCCACCTAACTTAGTGTCGTCAGCAAACTTGGATCTTCACTGCTTTAGATTGAATGGAGGTTTTTGTTTAAGTAAAGGTGATTTAAAAATGACCAGGATGATTCCAGGACTACTTCTAATAAGAGTCAGACAGAAATGAATAAGTCTCCCAAGAAGATTAGCTATGATTGAGGATTTAAAATACTGTAGGTGTGGGCAGAAGCAGGTTATTGAACTGTGATTGAAGGTCTAGAGGACACAAGTACAAAACTGCACAGCTCGATATTTGTTGTCAATGTGTTTTACGAGTTTTAAGGAAAGCCAAGGATGAGAAAGACTATTCACCTTGTCCCTCCAGGACATCAACTCTCCATGGTATCTGATTTAACTTTAAATAACTAAAGACAGATTCCTGCCAAATAACCTGAATACATGGCCAAGAGTACATTACGTAGAATTACATAGAATCTTACAGCACAGAAACAGGCTATTCGACCCAAACGGTGTTTATGCTCCACACGAGCCTCCTCCCTCCCTGCTTCGTCTCACCCTATCAGCACATCATTCTAAACCATGGGATCAATGGAATGTAAACAGTGGGTACGGTGGTGCAGTGGTTATTGTTACTGGACCAGTAATCCAGAGAACGTGAGTTCAAATCCCACCCTGGCAGTTTGAGAATTTGAATTCAGTAAATCTGGTCTCAGTAAAAGAGATCATGAAGCTGTCGGATTGTCGTAAAAACCCAACTGGTTCACTCATGTCCTTTTACGGAAGGAAACCTGCCGTCCTTACCCGGTCTGGGCCTATATGTGACCCCAGTCCCCACACCAACGTGGTTGACTTTTAACTGCCCTCTGAAGTGGTCTAGCAAATCATTCAGTTGTATCAAACCATTAGGGATGGGCAATAAATGCCGGCCTTACCAGCTACATCCACTTCCTGATAATGAATATATTTTTTTAAAAATCAGTTGAATTATAGATTGTAATCCTGGAGTTTCTGTTGGTCAGAGTAGTATTTTAAGCGTTTTATCCTGGATGCTTTTCCTGTAGTTATTTGTAAGGAATCTTACAACACCAGGTTATAGTCCAACAGTTTTATTTGAAAATCACAAGCTTTCGGAGATTATCTCCTTCGTCAGGGAGGGAGAGAGAGAATGTCCAGTTGTATTTAGGGCAGATAACTTTTTTTTTCCTGCTGGTGGGGTTACGTGTAGCGTGACATGAACCCGTGGCTAACCTGTCTGAACACCAACGACACCTTTGATTGGTGTGATCGTGTCCCAGCCTAATATGATATGCGATTTGAGAACCTTTCACTCACTCACCTGACGAAGGAGATAATCTCCAAAACCTTGTGATTTTCAAATCAAACAGTTTGACTATAACCTGGTGTTGTAAGATTCCTTACATTTGTCCACCCCAGTCCATCACCGGCATCTCCACATTGTAGTTATTTAGCATAGGTTAGAGTGAGTCCACAATACTGCAGGTTTTACATGGGCTGCCAAAAGTGGGCTTGATGGGCTGAATGGTCTCATTCTATATTGTGTTCTGATGCAGTTCTGCCATGTGATTTTCTACAACTTCCTTTAGCAGGATCTTCCCCACAAGTTTATTAGCGCAGTATTGATGGAATACATCCGGTCCCTCAATCAGTTCCAGATCACAGTCCAGGTAATCGGTCCCCTTCACTTCAAGTAAAAATGTTGACGTTTGTGTACTTTGATTCACTTGTTTGCTTGTTTTAAAACTTTGTATTTTATTTCAGCATTACGTGTATGAATTGGTCATAAAGACTCTTGTGCAGCACAGCCTGTTCTACATGCTGCACCAGTTTCTACAGTACCACGTGCTCAGTGACTCCAAACCACTGGTGAGATACTGAACTTTCAGAAGTATTCACAAGACTGTTGAACTGACCTTTAACTGAGTGAATCAAATGTTTAAAATTGCATTTCTCACCTTTCTATGTTGTAATAAAGATATCCTGGAAAATATTTCAGATGTAAAGGCAAGAATATCCATATCATAGCAAGTTAGAATTGCAGTAGGGTCAGAGTTAAACACTAAAGGTAAAAGAATAAGAAAGAAAGACTTGCTTGATCAAGAAGTTTGCAGATGATACAAAAATTGGCCGTGTGGTTGATAGTAAGGAGGAAAGCTGTAGAATGCAGGAAGATATCGATGGACTGGTCTGGTGGGCAGAAAAGTGGCAAATGGAATTCAATCGGGAGAAGTGTGAGATAATGCATTTGGGGAGGGCAAACAAGGCAAGGGAATAGACAATAAATGGGAGGATACTGAGAGGTGTAGAGGAAGTGAGGGACCTTGGAGTGCATGTCCACAGATCCCTGAAGGTAGCAGAACAGGTAGATAAGGTGGTTAAAAAGGCATACGGGATACTCTCCTTTATTAGCCGAGGCATAGAATAGAAAGAAGAGCAGGGAGGTTATGCTAGAACTGTATAAAACATTGGTTAGGCCACAGCTTGAGTACTGTGTACAGTTCTGGTCACCACATTACAGGAAAGATGTGATTGCACTAGAGAGGGTGCAGAGGAGATATACGAGCTTGTTGGAGAATTTTAGCTATGAGGAAAGATGGGAACGGCTGGGGTTGTTTTCTTTGGAACAGAGGAGACTGAGGGAAGATTTAATTGAGGTGTATAAAATTATGAGGGGACTAGATAGAGTGGATAGGAAGGACCTATTTCCCTTAGCAGAGGGGTCAGTGACCAGGGGACATAGATTTAAAGTAATTGGTAGATGGATTAGAGGGGAGCTGAGGAAAAATGTTTTCACCCAAAGGGTGGTGGGAGTCTGGAACTCACTGCCTGAAAGGGTGGTAGAGGCAGAAACCCTCAACTCATTTAAAAAAAGTACCTGGATGTGCACTTGAAGTGCCGTAACCTACAGGGCTACGGACCAAGTGCTGGAAAGTGGGATTAAGCTGGATAGCTCTTTTTTGGCCGGCATGGACACGATGGCCTCCTTCTGTGCTGTAACTTTCTATGATGCTCTTTTATGATTCTATGATTTATATAGCACCTTTCACGACCTCAGGACATCCTAAAGCCCCTTTACAACCAATTATGTACTTTTTGAAGTGTAGTCACTGTTGTAATGTAGGAAACGCAGCAGCCAATTTGCGCACAGCAAGATCCCACAAATAGCAATGTGATAATGACCAGATAATCTGTTTTAGTGATGTTGGTTGAGGGATAAATTACTGACCAGGACACCGGGGAGAACTCCCCTGCTCTTTGAGACTATGAGTTTCTTTGCCCTTTAATGTTTAACTCTGACCCTCAAGTTTAGCCGAGAGCACTCCTTCAATGTTAATATTTGAAAACAAAATGTAGTACACTTTGTGGTACATGTTTTCTATGGGCCAGGTAGTCTGGATATGCTTTTGGGCCATTCCAGTCTGAGTACTTTCTGATATCACAAAAGGGAAGACCTGAAATGGTGGGTCTCCTTTCGGGTAGGAAATTTAAAAAAATTTAATGGAACAAAGTTAACTATTTTTACACTGATATTGGGAAATATTCTGAATCGTTTTTAGAATTGTCATCCTTGTGTTCGAATCCCTCCATGGCCTCCTCCCTCCCTATCTCTGTAACCCCCTCCAGCCCTACAACCCTCGGAGATTTCTGCGCTCCTCCAATTCTGGCCTCTTGCGCATCCCCGATTTTCATCGCCCCACTAGTGGCGCTGTATCTACAGCTGCCGAGGCCCCGAGCTCTGGAATTCCCTCCCTAAACCTCTCCGCCTCTCTCTCCTCCTTTTTAAGATGATCCTTAAAACCCACCTCTTTGACCAAGCTTTTGATCACCTGTCCTAATAACTCCTTATGTGGCTCGGTGTCAAATTTGCCATGATAGTCGCTCCTGTGAAGCACCTTGGGACGTTTTACTACATTCAAGGTGCTATATAAATGCAAGTTCTTGTTATAGTTAGTACTCTTCTTATGACTCCTTAAAGTTTGAGGATGATTCTCCCTCTCTTGCATTTCTACCCTGTGTCACACACCGTCTGCTCGAGAACAGGTGGGTGACCTATTGCAAGGCCAGGTGCTACTCTGATTTCGACCTTTGGGAGCTGTGCCAGAGCGGCCCCATTTAATAAATCACACAACAATCAGCTCCTCAGCTGCAGGCAGATATATTGATTTTAAACGTGCTTTTATCTTCCAGGCCTGTCTGCTTCTATCCTTGGAGAGCACCTACCCTCCTGCACATCAACTGTCTCTTGACATGCTGAAGGTAGGAACTCACTTGCATGAAGTGCCACAATCGTGTTCCTGTTCACTTGCCAGGAGTCTTAATGTCTCCACAGGTGAAATAATCCCTGAACGCTTTCTGCAAGCATCTTACCGGCTTAATTGTGTGTGTGTGTGCACGCGTGCCACAAAAACCATTTGTAGCACTAAAAGATGGGATGGTGTTTATTTGTTACAAAGCATGACTAATGCTATTTGATTGGTCTGTTACCACTGAACGATTGCTGTAGAAAGTTGTTTTGTTCAAAATGGATTGTGTCCTCATACCCAATCTCTAAAGCAGCCATTTGCACAATCAATGATAGAATTGTACAGTACAGAAGGAGGCCATTCGGCCCATCATGCTTGTGCCGGCTCCTTGAAAGAGCTACCCAATTAGTCCCACTCCCCTGCTATTTCCCCATAACCCTGCAAATGTTTCTTTTTCAAGTATATATCCAATGCAGTGCCTATATGACTACCATGGACTTTGACTTCTCTGTGATAGCACAAGCGAACTCTTCAACATTGGGTCAGATACCAAAAAAAACTCTAATGACCCACTGAGTAAAGCAATGCCGGGTTGTAGAAACTGAGCCATACAGACCTGGAAAGGCCTGGGTTCAATCCCGAGAGCTTGCAGCTCTCAAGTGGGGCAGTGGTCTGGCATTATAATTGACTTCAGTGCTTCTGGAATGTAACTGTTCACTGACCCACTACATGTATGTGAACGTGAGGTGAGGGTAGGTTATGTTTGGTTGTTCTTCACCCCTCTCAAGCAATGCATTGGATTGCAAACACACATGGTCTAAGCTCACACGTGCAAAATAGTCACTTGGATGAAGTACTGATGGATAGTCCACGTCTCCAGCACAAGTCAGCCGATTTCAGGACAGAACGGAAGAAAAATTAGAGAATAAAACCTTCACACTATGAAGAACTAACTAATTGTGTTTAACTAATGTGATAGTTTTTTTGATGAGGTAACAGAGAGGGTCGATGAGGTGTATATGGATTTTCAAAAAGCGTTTGATAAATTGCCGCACAGTAGGCTTATCAAGATTGCGGCCCATGGAGTAAAAGGGGCAGAAGCAGCATGGATACAGAATTGGCTAAGTGACAGTAGTGGTGAACGGTTGTTTTTTTGGACTAGAGGGAGGTGTACAGTGGTGTTCCCCAGGGATCGGTGCTGGGACCACTACTTTTCTTGATATATATTAATGGCTTGGATTTGGGTGTACAGGGCACAATTTCAAAATTTGCAGATGACACAAAACTTGGAAGGGTAGTAAACAGCAAGGAGGACAGTGATAGACTTCAAGAGGACATAGACAGGGTGGTTAAAATTTAATGCAGAAAAATGTGAAGTGATACATTTCAGTAGGAAGAACGAGGAGCGGCAATATAAACTAGAAGGCACAACTCTGTTCCTGTACCCCTTTTAGAGAGATCTGGGGGCATATGTGCACAAATCGTTGAAAGTAGCAGGGCCGGTTGAGAAAGCAGTTAAAAGTGCATACAGGATCCTGGGCTTTATAAATAGAGGCATAGAGTACACAAGTATGGAAGTCACGATGAACCTTTATAAAACACTGGTTCGGCCACAACTGGAGTATTGTGTCCAGTTCTGGGCACCGCACATCAGGAAAGATGTGAAGGCCTTAAAGGGTGCAGAAGAGATTTACTAGAATGATTCCAGGGATGAGGGTCTTTAGTTATGATAGACTGGAGAAGCTGGGGTTGTTCTCCCTTGGAACAGAGTTAAGAGGAGATTTGATCGAGGTGTTCAAAATCATGAAGGTTCCAAACAGAGAAACTGTTTCCATTGGTGGAAGGATCAAGAACCAGAGGACAGAGATAATCTGTCTGCCTTGCCTACATGAATGTTAAGTTAAATGGTGACATTGCTAATTTACTACAAAGCCCAGTTGGAGACTGCATGGATTGTACTTGGATGGTAATGTGATTGATTGCTGCTCTATGATCCTGTCCTGTTTGGAAAAGTGATTTTTGAAAAAACAGCCTCTCCAATTTCACTATTGCAGCGACTTTCCACAGCCAATGATGAGATTGTGGAAGTTTTACTATCGAAACACCAAGTTCTGGGAGCACTGCGGTTTATTCGCAGCGTTGGCGGTCATGACAATATATCCGCCCGGAAATTCTTGGATGCAGCAAGACAGACAGGGGATGCAATGCTATTCTATACCACCTTCAAGTTTTTTGAACAGAGGAATCAGAGGTTACGAGGAAGTTCACACTTCACACCAGGCGAGTACAGACCAGAAGTGCTTTGAAGGCAAGTGGTGGGACAGTAGGGAGAAGATAAACAAAGTTCCCATTACTGAGTTACTGCAATACTATTGGAAGCTACACTTGTGGGTTACCCACTCTTGCCGATTAAAAAAAATTTCAGCACAAGATCACAGAAAAATGTTTTCCACATGGGAGTGCTTTAGTAGTAAGTCTTTTAATGAACAATAATTCACATTACAAAATTGTAAACTTTACAAGTATATTCACATTCTGCATAAGAAATGAGAGTAGGCCATTTGGCCCCTTGAGCCTGCTCTGCCAATCAGATCATGGCTGATCTTTGACCTCAACTCCACTTTCCTGCTTGATCCCCCATAGTCCAAAAATCTCCCCACCTTGAATATACTTAACCACTCAGCATCCACAGCACTGGGGTAGAGAATGCCAAAGAGTCACAACCCTCTGAAAAAATAAATGCAATCTTAGTCTTGAATATTGACTCCTTATCCTGTGACTACAGTAGAGGAAACAATCTATCCCATCAAGTCCCCTCAAATCTTGTTTCAATGAAACCACCTCTCCTAAATGAGGGCACAGGCCCATTTTACTTAACCTCAGGAATTTAGTGAACCTTTGTGGCACTGCCTAAAGCAAGTACATAGTTAGATAATGTGGCCAAAACTATACACAGTACGCCAGGTGAAATCTCACAGAAGCCCTGTACAATAGTAGTAAGACTTCCTTACTTTTGTACTCTAACATGCCATTTACTTTCCCAATTGCCTGCTGTACATTCATACTAAACTTTGTTTCTTGTATGAGGACTCCCAAGTTTGACCATCAACATTTAATTTTTTTAAAAAAGAGAAACTATTGTCAGTCAAGAACTGGAACTCGCTACTTTTCCCTATCCTTTTTGGATCCAATGTTAGAGGTCTCATCTTTCTGTGTGCTGGTGAATATTTATCCCTGAACCATCAGATTCTCTGGCCATAAGAACATAAGAAATAGGAGCAGGAGTAGGCCAATCGGCCCCTTGAGCCTGCTCCGCCATTCAATAAGATCATGGCTGATCTGATCCTAACCTCAAATCTAAATTCATGTCCAATTTCCTGCCTGCTCCCCGTAACCCCTAATTCCCTTTACTTCTAGGAAACTGTCTATTTCTGTTTTAAATTTATTTAATGATGTAGCTTCCACAGCTTCCTGGGGCAGCAAATTCCACAGACCTACCACCCTCTGAGTGAAGAAGTTTCTCCTCATCTCAGTTTTGAAAGAGCAGCCCCTTATTCTAAGATTATGCCCCCTAGTTCTAGTTTCACCCATCCTTGGGAACATCCTTACCACATCCACCCGATCAAGCCCCTTCACAATCTTATATGTTTCAATAAGATCGCCTCTCATTCTTCTGAACTCCGATGAGTAGAGTCCCAATCTACTCAACCTCTCCTCATATGTCCGCCCCCTCATCCCCGGGATTAACCGAGTGAACCTTCTTTGTACTGCCTCGAGAGCAAGTATGTCTTTTCTTAAGTATGGACACCAAAACTGTATGCAGTATTCCAGGTGCGGTCTCACCAATACCTTATATAACTACAGCAATACCTCCCTGTTTTTATATTCTATCCCCCTAGCAATAAAAGCCAACATTCCGTTGGCCTTCTTGATCACCTGCTGCACCTGCATACTAACTTTTTTGATTTTCTTGCACTAGGACCCTCAGATCCCTTTGGGCTGCAGTACTTTCCAGTTTCCTGCCATTAAGATAATAACTTGCTCTGATTTTTCCTGCCAAAGTGCATAACCTCACATTTTCCAATATTGTATTGCATCTGCTAAATTTCCGCCCACTCACCCAGCCTGTCTATATCCCCTTGTAGGTTTTTTATGCCCTCCTCACTCTCTACTTTCCCTCCCATCTTTGTATCGTCTGCAAACTTTGATATGTTACCCTCGGTCCCCTCCTCCAAATAGTTAATATAGATTGTAAAGTGTTGGGGACCCAGCACCGACCCCTGCGGAACACCACTGGTTGCCAGTCCGAGATTGAACCATTTATCCCAACTCTCTGCTTCCTGTTAGATAACCAATCCTCCACCTATGCCAGAATATTACCCCCAATCCAGTGATTCTTTATCTTGAGCAATAATCTTTTATGTGGCACCTTGTCAAATGCCTTCTGGAAGTCTAAATACACTACGTCCACTGGTTCCCCTTTATCCACCCTGTACGTTATGTCCTCAAAGAACTCAAGCAAATTTGTCAGACATGACTTCCCCTTCATAAAGCCATGCTGACTTTGTCCTATTAAATTATGTTTATCCAAATGTTCTGCTACTGTCTCAATAATAGACTCCCAAATTTTACCCACCACAGATGTTAGGCTAACTGGTCTATAATTTCCAGCCTTCTGCCCACTACCCTTTTTAAATAAGGGTGTTACATTAGCAGTTTTCCAATCTGCCAGGACCTTTGCAGAGTCCAGAGAATTTTGGAAAATTGCCAAAGCATCCACAATCCCTACTGCCACTTCCCTCAAGACCCTGGGATGTAAGCCATCAGGTCCAGGGGATATATCCACCTTGAGTCCCATTAATTTACTGAGTACCAATTCCTTAGTGATTTTAATTGTATTAAGCTCCTCCCCCCACTAGAGCCCCCTGTTTGTCCAGTGTTGGGATATTCTTAGTGTCCTCTACCGTAAAGACTGAAACAAAATATTTGTTCAGCATTTTTGCCATCTCCATGTTTCCCATTAATTTCCCGGTCTCATCCTCTAAGGGACCTACGTTTGCCTTAGCCACCCTTTTTCGTTTTATATAACTATAGAAACTCTTGCTATCTTTATTTTTTTGCTAATTTATTTTCATAATCTATCTTCCCTTTCTTAATCAATCCTTTAGTTACTTTTTGCTGTCTTCCCAATCTTCTATCCTCCCACTAAGTTTGGCTACCTTATATGTCCTTGTTTTTAGTCAGATACTATCCTTAATTTCTTTACTTAGCCATGGATGGCTGTCATTTCTTTTACACACTTTTTCCCCTCAGTGGAATATATATTTTTTGAAAGTTGTAAAATAACTCCTTGAATGAACACCACTGCTCATGTACCGTCTTACCCTTTAATCTATTTTCCCAGTCCACTTTGATCAATTCCGCTCTCATACCATCATAGTCTCCTTTATTCAAGCTCAGTACGCTTGTTTGAGAACCAACCTTCTCACCCTCTAATTGGATATGGAATGTAACCATGTTATGGTCACTCATTCCAAGGGGATCCGTAACTAGGACATTAATAATTAATCCTGGCTCATTACACAGGACCAGGTCCAAGGTTGCCTGCCACTTGTAGGATCAGTTACATACTGCTCAAGAAATCCATCCCTAATACACTCAATAAACTCTTGCTCAAGGCTGCCCTGCCCAATTTGATTTGTCCAGTTAATATGATAGTTAAAATCCCCCATAATTATAGTTGTTTCCTTATTACATGATTAATACTTCCAGCAGAGTTGCAACTATTAGGAGGCCTATATACTATGCCCACTAGTGTTTTTCTCCTTATTATTCCTTATCTCTACCTAAACTTTCATTGTCCTGATCTTTTGTCCCAATATCATTTCTCTATCAGTGATTCCTTCCTTTATTAAAATACCACCCCACCTCCCCTTCCTGCCTGTTAAATATCCTGGCATATTTAATTCCTAGTCATTGTCACCCTGCAGCCATGTTTCTGTAATGGCCACAAGATCATACCCATACGTAGTTATGTGCCGTTAACTCGTGCATTCAGATAAAGAACTTTCAAATATATGTTTTGTGACACTTAGTTCCTGCTTTTCCTTTTTGAAAACTACCTTTTACTCCATACCTTCTGTCCCTTCCTGACACGCTTGCCTGTCTCCCTGCTCCAGTTCCCATCCCCCTGCCGCTCTAGTTTGAACCTTCCCCAACAGCACGAGCAAACACCCCTGTGAAGACATTGGGCGGTCCTGCTCGGGTGTAACCCGTCTCGCTTGTACAGGTCCCAATGTCCCAGGAATCTAAATCCCTCCCTCCTACACCATCCCTGCAGCCACGCATTCATCCTGTCTATTCTCCTGTTCCTATACTCACTAGCATGTGGCACTGGTAGTAATCCTGAGATCACTACCTTTGAAGTCCTGCTTTTTAAATTTATCTCCTAACTCCTTAAAGTCACCTTGCAGGACCTCATCCTTTTTTTAAAACCTATGTCGTTGGTTCCAATATGGACCATGACTACTGGCTGTTCACCCTCCCCCTCCAGAATGCCCTGCAGCCGCTCAGTGACATCCTTGACCCTAGCACCAGGGAGGCAACATACCATCCTGGAGTCACGTTTGCGGCCGCAGAAACGCCCGTTCCCCTTACAATGGAATCCCCTATCACTATAGCCCTGCCACTCTTCCTCCCCTCCTGTGCAGCAGAGCCACCAGTGGTGCCCCGAACCTGGCTCTTGCTGCTTTCCCCTGATAAGCCATCTCCCCCAACAGTATCTAAAGCAGAATCTGTTTGAGGGGGGAGATGGCCCCAGGGGACTCCTGCTCTACCTGCCTAGTCCTTTTACTCTGCCTGGCGGTCACCCATTTCCCTTCTGCCTGCGTAATCTTTACCTGCGGTGTGACCACCTTACTGAATGTGCTATCCACGATAGTCTCAGCATCGCGGATGCTCCAGTGAGTCCACCCGCAGCTCCAGCTCCGAAAGACGGTTAGCCAGTAGCTGCAGCTGGACACTTCCTGCACTGGTAGTGTCCATGACTTCCCACAGTGCAGGAGAAGCATATCATGGGTGAGTGTGGTACTGCCATGACTTGCCTTAGACTCACTCTCCTCCCGCTCTAGGTCTCCTTTTATACTCTGCTCACCTCAGACTCTCCTGCCTCACCTGTGAGGTCGCACAGTAATTGTCTCTTGTTGCAGGTCTGCTGCTGCTTTTATTCCCCACTCTCAGTCTTCTCTCTGGTCCACTGCCGCTCTGGGGAAAAAGTTTGGAAAAGCAACACCTCCTTCCCCCACTTCACCGAACTCCCACACGTACCAAACTCAGCAGTTCACACTGTTGTCAGCACACCGTGCTGTCATGTGGGACTGTGTTGCTCTATAAGAGTGATTGTGCCTCAAGACATTGCAAAGTGCAATGTTATTTCTCCTAGTAATTAGCTAGCTTCTTAGCAGACTGAAAATATGCAAAGTCAATCATTTAAAAAAAGACAATTTCTTTAAAGCTTGAGCTCTGCTGGTATTAATTTGAATAAACTGTTCAAAGTGTGGCTGTTTCTAAAACAGAGTTCTTCAGTTTAGGTTGAAGGCTCAGCTGGAAGTATTGATCTGTTAAGCATCAACATTTAAGCCAGCTTGATGTTGCCCTTCAATGTCCTTTTGCATTTCTCATCAGCATGAGATTATACAAAGTTTAGTTTCTAAATGAGTCCTTACTTCCCTGGATATGAAAAAAAAACTTGACCAGGAGCAAGTATTTACTTGATCATTTCTTCCCACATTCTCAGTTGCTGGGCTTGGTTAGAGCCCTTTAAGGGAGAGGATGTCCTAGCTCTCCTTTGCTATCAACTCTTTCCAATGGCAGTGGCGTGTACTCAAGCACCATTAATGAGGATTTCTCTTTCCCCCCCCAGGAGAGCACTGTGAAGAACATATTGCCCATTTCAAAAGCCTCTTTGGAGAAGCAGCACTTCTGAAGCCTATGACGGTGTGAAAGATCAGGACTTAACAGAAAAGCAACACCATTAGTTATTGAATGTCTAGAAACTTTATTAATGTGCATTATAAAATGACCATAAAAATTCTCTATACAATTTGGCATGTATTAAAATATGCATGTATCACTTCCCAGTGTCATTTTTTAATATAAACTTGTCAACAGGCAAGAGTAAACTTGCATTTACCAGTTACACAGATCCAATAAAACTGGAAACAATTGGGAACTTTAAATAAATCAAGTAGTCTGTCCTGTAGAAAACTAGCCAATTTCCTGAGTTCAAATACCAAGATATTTCTGCATTAAACTGCAAAGACAGTAGTTCAAAATCCTTTGAATTTCATCAGGATCTAGTGTCAATAGTCAGTCTGTAGCTCTTGGTCAGTGTTGGGTTTATTGCAACAGTCGTTCCCGTTCTGTGCCAATGTGCTGGTTGTAAAGTACAGAAACTTTACCTTTGTTTACAGTTGGTCCTAAATCCAAAAAAAAGTTAGCAATTAAAGACAATCCCTTTTGTAAAATAGTATAATACCCAACTGGGATGTACAGGAAGTGCATGGAACCAGGTGTGAGTAGTTGTCGATTTGCAGCAATTAATTAAATCAGAATATTGGAGCTCAAACTACAATTGTCTGATCCTTTTCTACCAATGTAGAAAGAAAAACAATGTCACTTAGAATTGGTTACATGGAAGCCACGTTTCAGGAAAGGCTCTGATGGTGAGCACTTATAAAAGTTATGCCTTTATTTCCTTAATCTCCTGTGGCATAGCTCATGAAGTAGTCTTCAAAGCCAGAGCACAATGGTGATCTTCAGCTGCTAAAATTAGAGTTGTGCTAATCTGGTCTGTAAATTAATCTTTCCCCAGAGGCCTGTTGCAGCTGCTTTCAAGGAAATTCTGTGTACACTATCTTACAACCAAGATCTGTGTTCCTCCAATTCTGGCCTCATGCATTGGATTTTCACTATTAGTGCCTAGGCCCTAAGCTCTGGCATTTCCTCCCTAAACTACTTCATTAAAACCTACCTCTGACCAAGCTTTGTCACTTGTCCTAATATCTTGTGGTTCAGTGTCAAATTTTGTTTGATATAGCTCCTGTGAAACACCTTGGGATGTGTCACTCATAGTAGGTAAAGGCAGGAGGGGCCAATCATGCCTGCTCTTGGAATGAGCTATTCAATTAGTCCCATTCCCCTACTCTTTTCCCCATAGCTCTGTAAATGATTACCCCTCAAGTTGCTATTGAATCTACTTCCACTGCCCTTTGAGGCAGTGCATTCCAGATCACCACAAAAAAGTTTCCTCATGTCACCTCTGGCTCTTTTGCTGATCACTTTAAATCAGTGTCCTCTGGTTTTGGAGTAAACCAGTCATGATCTTGACCACCTATCAAATCTCCCCTTAACCTTCTCTGCTCAGAGAGCAACCCCAGCTTCTCCACATAAGTCCCTCATACCTGGTACCATTTTAATAAATCTCTTGTGTACCCTCTAAGGCACAGACATCCTTCCTGAAGTGTGGTACCCAGAATTGGACAATACTCCAGCTGAGGCCTAACCAGTGTTTTATAAAAGGTTAAACATAACCACCTTGCTTTTTTACTCTGCCTCTATTTATAAAGGCCAGGATCCTGCATGCCTTAACTTCTATCACCTTCAAAGACTTGTGTATGTGCACTGCCAAGTCTCTGTTCCTGCACCCCCTTTAAAATTGTACCATTTAGTTTATATTGTCTAATTAGTGTCTGCATTAAATTTCATCTGCCATGTCTGCCCATTTCACCACTGCATCTACATCCTCCTGAAGTCTGTTATGTTAAGGGTGCTATATAAATGCAAGTTATTGCTGCTGTGATGCCCAGCAGGAGCAATTTTGCTTAAGCTTGAATAATTGCTGGTAACAGCCAAATTTTAAAAATAACTCATTAAATTAAATGCTCTCCTTGCTGTCAGATCAGTGCCAGAATTGACAATTTGTTGAATTAAACATTAAATAAAACTCAAATAATCAATGACAGCCAGTTATTTTGAGCCACAGCTTGAATTTGCTTTCATATAAACAAAGAATTGTGCAAACAACCTTACCTATATAACTAAGTAATACTGGAAGGAATATGAGACCATGAGCAGCTCCTAAAAGCACAATCGCCACGTACATCCTGAAGTAGAAGATCTTGAAAATCTGAGATTTGGCAAATGCCAAGACCACAATACCTCCAAACTTGGTCAGTGTGATGCCACTAAACACCTAGAGAGAGAAAAGTTTTAAAGTCCAGATGCTGATAGATACATATGAGCAGCACATTACCCACCTAAAAGGTGGGTAGCATCAATGAGACAGGGTAGACTTCTGTGGTGGGCCAAGTTAATTTCCAGTTGTACTTGTTTTCAAATTCCTCCATGGCTTCACCCCTCCCTATCTCTAACCTCCTTCAGCCCTACAACCCTCAGACCTCTGCACTCCCATTTTTGCCTCTTATGGATCCTGCTTTTAATTGTTCCACCATCAGTTGTGCCTTCGGCTGCCTAGGCACTCAGCTCTGATTCTCCCTAAACCTCTTCCCTCCTTAAAATCCACCTCACTTGTCCTAATCTCATGTGGCTCAAATTTTGTTTGATAATTGCTCCTGTGGAACATTTTACTACATAAAGGCACTTTATAAATGCAAGTTGTTCATTTCTAGTTGTATCTAAAGTACATTGGCAAGATTTTTGAAGCTATTGCCCTTTGTCCCCTAGGATGGCAAAGTTCTTAATAGAATCAGAAAGGTTGCAGCACAAAAGGAGGCCATTTGGCCCATTGAGTCCATGCCAGCTCTATGCAAGAGCAATCCAACTAGTCCCACTCTCCTGCCTTTTCCCTGTAGCCTTGCAAATTTTTTCCAAGTACTTATCCCAGTTCTCTTTTGAAGGCAATCATTGAATCTGCCTCCACCAAACCCTCAAGCAGTGCATTCTAGATCCTAATCAAAGTCTCATATCACCTTTGGTTCTTTTGCCAATCATCTTAAATCTATGGCCTCTGGTTCTTGACCCTTCTGCCAATGGCAACAGTTTCTCTGTCTAGAGATGTCAAGATTCTGAACACCTCTATCAAATCTCCTCTCAACCTTCTGTTCCAAGGAGAACAACCCCAGCTTCTCCAGTCTATCCATGTAACTGAAGTCCCTCATCCCTAGAATCATAGTAAATCTTTTCTGCACCCTCTCTAAGGCCTTCACATCTTTCCTAAAGTTCAGTGCCCAGAACTGGACACAATACTCCAGTTGTGTCTGAACCAGTGTTTTATAACTGTTCATGACTTCCTGGCTTTGTACTCTGACTGTATAAAGCCCAGGATCCTGTATTTTTTTTTTTAATTGTTTTCTCAACCTGCCCTGCCACCTTCAAAGATTTGTGTACATGTACCCCCAGGTCTCTGTTCTTTTAACCCCTTTTAGAATTGTGCCCTCTAGTTTATATTAGATTTCAGTAAATGAGGAAAGGCATCACCTTTCATTTTACTGCATTAAATTTCATCTGTCACATGTCCACCCATGCCACCAGCCTGTCTTTATCCTTGATGTCGTTCACTACCCTTCCAAGTTTTGCCTCTTCTGCAAATTGAAATAGTGCCCTGTACACCCAAGTCATTAATAGCAAGAAAAGCAGTGGTCCTAGTACCAACCCCTAGGGAATACCACAGTTTACTCTCCAGTCCAAAAAACAACTGCTCACTGCTTCTGTTTCCTGTCACTTAGCCAATTCTGTATCCATGCTGCCACTACCCCCTTTTATTCCATGGGCTTCAATCTTGACAAGCCTATTATGCAGCACTTTATCAAAACGCCTTTTGAATGTCCAGATACACATAACCCACTTTTTGATGAGTTAACAATCAGGTTAAACATGATTTGCCTTTAACCAAATCAGTGCTGTTTTTCCCTAATCAATCCACACTCATCCAAGTGGCTTAATTCTCTCCTGGGTCATTTAAAAATTACCCCACCACTGAGATTAAACTAACTGGCCTGTGGTTGCTGAGTTTATCCTTACACCTTTTTTGAACAAGAGTGTAACATTTGCAATTCTCCAGTCCTCTGGCACCCCCCCTGTATGTAAGGATGTTTGGAAGATTATGGTCAGTACCTCCTCAATTTCCACCCTTACTTCAGCAACCTAGGATGCATCCCATCTGGACCGGGTGACTGCGACCAAGTACAGCCAGCCTTTCCAATACCTCATCTATCAATTTTTAGCCCATCCAATATCAACTACATCTTCCTTTACTGAGAATCAGGCAGCATTTTCTTCCTTGATAGTTACTTACCGAACTACCCATATTTGCCAATGCCTCCTCAGCACGCTCCACTCTGGTTTTCTTCATACTAACAGAAAATGCTCGAACTATATGGCTACAGAACTCAACCGAAATGCCACAACTCTACAAAAAAAAGAAATAAAGTCTGTTAATGCCAATAAATCAATAGCCATTCTGTTGTCCCAGATTGCAAAACCAGTGGCCATTATTCCCTTTAAACCAAAAATCAGACATCAGTTCTACTACACCATCTCTAGTATATGGTCATTAACAGACTATGAATGCTCACTCACTGCACTTTGTACTCCTATAAACACCAATAGCTTTCCAACCCAGGTCCAATGTTACAGGCAATGATGGAGGGTGTGCACAAAAGACCTCCAGATGACAACTTATCCATCCCTCCACTGACTAGAGCAGGCTGGAGGCAAATGCAGATTAAAAGCACCAGGAGCAGTTGAGTTACAAGAAAGAAAATAGGGGTTGGTTGGGGAAAAAAGTCAGTTGGTCAAAAGAATGAGCGAGCAAGAGGAACAGATTAAAACAAAAAAAGTGTGACACCAAGAGGGTCAGACATGAAAGAGAAAACTAAGGGCATCAAACCTGCACACATTTACCAAGTACCATCAAGATGAGTCACAGCCACAACAGCTCTACACTGCAGAGAATATAAATTCAACCTGCAATAGAACAGTCCCACTCTGGTAAATAAATCTCACCAGACTGAATACAAAATACAGAATGCTGCATTCTAAACTCCTGTGGGCCAGCTAGTTGTATTCATTTTGTAGAGTTAAAATACAAGGCCAGTTAAGCAGGCACGATCAAAACTGTTGAGAATGTACCTTGAAGGATTACTGCAAAGAGCATTTTCCTTTTGTGGTGTGCTGCATTGAGACGTGGCTACTAGTGAAATTAGTTACCCAGCTCCAACTCTACTGCAGCCTCTGATGAGAAGTTGAGAATGGCTCCATTTGGAAAATGCTTGCTAAATTCTCACCCCAGTGCATCAGAACATGATGCTAGCTATAGAGCAGCTTGTAAATGCAAGAAGTAACTCACCATAACCAGGTTTACTAGTGAGACTGCATTAAGGCTGATGTTCCATAACCACATTACTCCAAACATGTTAGTGATTATCATAGAAATAGTGATGCACACCATCACTGCAGACCAGACTTCGCAGCCCAACAGGATTGTAGTCACGATAAACACGGCTCCCAGCGACATGCAGAGGTTGAAAATCGTGTCATTCACAATTGTGAAATATTGTTCATAAAACACATAAAACACACTGTAAACAAGAGAACAATTAATTAAGAAAATCTTCCAACATTAGTATGTGCCATTTGCTAAACAAGAATCTTACAAGTGTGGGTTGGCATTTAAAGATGAAGTAAATTGAGAATGCAGTTTTTACCCTGTTCTATAACCAGAGGCTGGAAATCAAACAAAAAGCTGAAAATGCTGGAAGCACATTGACCCAACACCTCATGCATACCTTTTAGAACTCATTGTTAAAAGGTAACATTAATACATTTAGTAAAACAAAGTGTATCTGATCTGTTACATTACTACAGTGAAAGTGGACAGAAGAAAAATGTGAAAATAGTTAAGGAAGTGGGATCCCTGAGGAAATGAGAACATCACAGACTTAAGCACCAGTAAAAGGCCATTCAGCCCAACAGGTCTATGCTCCACACAAGCCGCCTCACCCTACCAACATATCCTATTCTTTTCTCCCTCATGTACTTAGTCATTGATGCATTTAAGGGAAAACTAGACAAGATGGAAAATCTGGGCTTCAAATATGAAGCTAAAATGGTGGCTAGTGCCAAAGCCTGAAGTCAACATTCAGACCAGAAGGCTGCAGAGTGCCTAGAAAAGGAGATATTGTTCAAGCTTGGGGGGGGGGGGGGGGGGGGGGGGTGTCCATCTGACTCCTCCCTATCTCCAACAATGAGTTTCCCACTAACATCTATAAGCCCACCAACCCCCACAGCTAGCTGGGGTATTCCTTTCAACCAGAGCTTTTGAAATATCCTCCATATTTTTAAGCCAAGGATACTTTCTATTGCAGTCGAGGTCCTCGACTGAGTCAGCTCCATTTTCTGCACTTCTGCCCCAACACCCTCCTCTTAACCATGAGAACAATCCCAGTTCTCACCTTCCAACTCTCCAGCCTCTACATTTGCTAAATCTAGTGCTACAATCATGATACCCCACCCCTTTCAGAGGGACCATTCCTCAACACCCTGATTCACTTCCACCATCTATACTTCCAACTGACTTTCCAATGTAAACACAGGAGATGCAATTGTCTGTTCACTTGCTCCCACAACTGTTCAAAGCCCCAGAACAGTCCAATGAGATAGCAACTTGTGCACAGCCTCTAATCCAGTGGAGTGTATTCACAGCTCACTGTGCAGTCTCCTCCATAAAGAGTTGATCACCTCAGTTCTGCCCACCAGCCACTTATAGCTCACCATTACTCTCCCATTTCCAGTCTGACCCTTTTCCAACAGATCAGGAATTGTCTAAATTACAAGATCCCAGTAATTAAAATGGAGGACAGTAGTAAAAGCAAGTGACTGAACTCTGATCACTGGTCTGGTTATCATTGCCAAGGGGCTTTGTTTTATATACAAATGAAGTTCTTGTACATTTGCAATTATAGATTCCTGCTCTTCCCTGAAAAGGTTGGGAAATGAATTTAAATGCATCCCGAGTGCAAGTACAGTTAGTTACCTGTATGGAAAGACACGATAACCTTTGTGTGAAATGCCCATGGATTGGGTTATGTTTTCAGCTAGAACACGTGCCTCCCTGGCAGCAGCAATGAAGTCTGTAGATGTTTTCAGTACTGTATGATAAGTCATAAAATAAGTAGCTCCCACAGCTGTATTGTTATCAAGCAAGTTCACCGCAGAGCCGTAAGCTGCATGTCCACTACAGAGGAGAGAAATTTAGGTTAGCAGCATTAAGTCATTTTCTATTGACTACACATCCCCACAAAAACATTTAAATATGTTCAATTCCCTTGCAACTGGCCTCTTGAGAATCCAGAACAAGGGGCATAACCTTAAAATTAGAGCTAGGCTGTTCAGGGGTGATTTGGGGAAGCACTTTGCAAATGTTAGTGGAAATCTGGAACTCCCAAAAAGCTGTTAAGGCTGTTGGGGGGGGGGGGGGGGGTCAGTTAAATTTCAAACCAGATTGATTGATAGATTGATTGATTGATAAGGGTATTGAGGGTTACAGAACCAAGATAGGTAGATGGAGTTGAATTGCCTTCTCTGTTCCTAGTGATATTCCCATGTATGGCTTGTCTAACTGCAGGAACAAAAATTAAAGCAGCCAATTTAGCTGCAGTATTAATAGGACTGTTTCTACTAGAAACAAAGCATTAGAGGGTTTGACAGTGACTCCCAACAGGGGGAATATTCAGTGACAAGGGGTCAGTGTAAAATATTAAGAGGATGGGATTAGGGAAACTTCTTTCCTACATTAAGATAGTGACTATACTTCAAAAAAGTACTTCATTGGCTTTAAAGCACTTTGGAAAGTGCTGGGTCATGAAAGGCACTATATAAAATGCAGACATGAAATGCTTTGCCACAGGACTAGGGGGGTAGAGGAGAGCAATGCATTCTTAAATAAAAAATTTCAAACAGAGGAGGCAGCAAGGTTGTGAGGACAGCACTGCAGTGAGATTAGCTTGACCAAATAACTTTCTTCAGTGCTGAAAAATTGAGACTCAGTGGAAAGGAAAAAGTCAAACACTTAAAGTATATTACACATAAAATTCCAGCTCATCACATGCAGCTCTGTCAAAAGCTGGTTATTTCAAGCCAGCCTGAGGAACTGATCAGACCCAAATAGAAACAGACCAACCAGTCCATGTTCATCCTTCACATAAGGAAGTGTGCTCATTGCTTGTGCCCACTATATTCCCATATCCCTTTATCACCCTTTCCTTTAACCACCTATCTAACCTATGGCACTACTCCAGGGCATTAGAGTGGCTGAACAGTAAGGAAACTAGTTGTTGAGACAGTAAATGGGTCATAAATTTTGGTAAATAAAAATGGGCAAGAACTGAAGTAGACTCATTGCATAGGAGGCCATTTGGTCCATTGTGCCAGCTCTTTGAAAGAGCTGGCCAATTAGTCCCACTCCCCCTGCTCTTGCCCCTTCAAGTATTTATCCAATTCCCTTTTGAATCTGCTTCCACTGCCCTTTCAGGCCGTGCATTCCAGATCAGAACTAAACCTCATTCCCAGTACTCCTAAAAATCATTGCTTCTCTACCACAACAATGGATTGAGTGTTAAAACTGCTCCATTGCAATCACAATCATTTATACTTGATGTTCTGCAATGGCTCATTTATTTAACAGGAGTTTGATTTGCCCTCGTGATGTCAGTAGACACTTGCCAGGAGCAAGACACCAGTGACAAGTCAACTGGTTCACTGTGGGAGTGAAAAGATAAACAAGCATCGGTTACGCTTGGAGCATCCATTATATCCACATCTTGGCAATAGCATGCACTACATCAACCCTGGACCAGGTTTATGTTAATCAGCCACACAGGTAGAGGAAAGCCACTGAATGTTTAAAGTTTGACCAACATTAGCCTCTAATTGAGCACAGAATGCACTCAAGGAGCACCTTCAATATGGGAGTGTTCAACAGATTAAAAAGATCACATTTTTGCATGTCACACTGGCTTTAAAAAGGATAGCTGTATTAAACCTGTCCAATTAGAGCTTTTCTCCATGCAGTCCTTGTACATCTATTGAAGGCACATCAAAAAAAACCACTCCTAGTTATAATACAGCAGGCAAACCAGCAAGTCACACCTGCTAGATTAGAAGCTGTTCCCCAAACAAAATTGATTCAAAAGGCAACAGTACTAAGGCTTCCAACATCAGCAAAATCCAGCAATGCCCATTTCAGAAAACTTAGCAAAGCCACAGATTTAATTTATGGGAAAAAAATTTCCAAGTCTTGGAATTCAATTAACAGACAACCACTAAAAAAAAAAGTGGTCTTGCTCAAGGGTCACCAATGATTTAACAATCCATTAAACTCAAATCTTGGTATTTGAAACAGGACTGTAGTTGCTTACCCTTTACCACATTTTGGATTTGGGTTGTCAGACAGAAACATGGGAAGAAATGTCATGAAGTCTTCTCCATATGGTCTTTGTTTCCCCTCTTGAGTTAGTGGACGGCAGCGAACACACAATGGATCAACAACTACAAGAATGGAAGAAGAACAAGTCAGTTTTTCCCCCTCTCCTTTCCAAGAAACTTGAGGTTCAGGTGGAATCCTGATTTTTTCCACCTCCTCCCCCCTACATGAGAAGGTGTGCATACCTGGGCAGCAAGTTATACAACCTGCAAACACTGTCACAGCTAAGGCTTATCCCATGAATATCTATAACAAAACTTCCAGGAGAGGGCCCCAAAATAGCATCAAATAGGAACCTTGGCCAGTGTTCTTGGGGTTCCATCACCCACTCTTCATTTTCCCTCTCCCAATGATATACATCAGATTATGTATGACAATTGCTTGATGCAGTCTAGACTAGCATACTTGCAATTATTTTGTTTTTAGGAACAGGACATTCAGCCCCTCAAGCCTGTTTGACCATCCAATTAGATCATGGCTGATCTGTAACTACCCACCTTGGTTCTGCAACCCTTACCCAACAAAAATCTAACCATTTCCCTTGTACCATAGACTGCTAGTCCCTCTACACATCCATCACCACCAGGATGGCCTGCGGACCCTCTGCTACTTCCTTGGAGGCCTAACCAGTCCCCATCCACCTCCCTCTGCCTGGCTGAACTTGTTCTTGTTGAACTTCACTTTCTCCAAATAAAAAAGGTGTCACTATGGGTCCCAGCTATGCTGGGCTTGGAGGAACATTTTGTTCCAGTCCTATTCAGGTCCCCCTCCCTCACCTCTTTCCAGTACATTGATGACTATTGGTGGTGTTTCCTGCTCTTGCCCTGAACTGGAAAATATCAACTTTGCTTCCAATTTCCACCTTTCCCACTCATTGTCCATTTGTGACTCTTCCCTTCGACTTCTCTAGCTCCATTTCTGGCAATAGGCTGTCAACCAATTATAAGCCACCAACTCCCACAGCTACCTTGTTATACCTCCTCCCACCCTGCTTCCTGTAAGGACCATTGCTTCAGTTTCTCCATCTCATTGGTTCTAAACACCACCTTTCACATTAGTGCTTCCGCTAGGTCTTTCCTTCAACTGAGGATTCCCTTCCATTGTAGTTGACAGGGCAGCTCAACTGTGGCTGTCCTATTGCCCACACTTCTGCCCTCACCCCTCCCAGAACCATAAGGGACCCCCTTATCCTCACCTTCCACATTAAACATATCATCCTCTGCCATTTCCAGTGCAATTCCAAACATATCATCCCTCAGCATTCATACGCTCTCCTCTGCATGGCACCTTTGTGAGCAGAGGAGATGCAACACCTGCCCTTTCACCTTCTCCCATCCTACCATCCAGGGCCCCAAACACTCCTTCCAGGTAAAATAGCAATTTACCTGTACTTACAGTATACTAAACTGAAATTTGCTGCTCAATGCAGTCTCCTCTACATGGGAGAGAAGAAATGCAGATAAGAACATAAGAAATAGGAGCAGGAGTAGGCCAATTGGCCCCTCGAGCCTGCTCTGCCATTCAATATCATGGCTGATCTGATCCTAACTTCAAATCTAAAGAGCACAAGAAGTAGGAACAGGACCCGGCCACTCAGCCCCTGGGCCCGCTCCGCCGCCCACAGGGCCTTGACCGATCCGAACTCAGCTTCATGTCCAATTTCCTGCCCGCTCCCTGTAACCCCCAATTCCCTTTACTTCTAGGAAACTATTTGTTTTAAATTTATTTAATGATGTAGCTATCACTTTACTGAACACCACTGCTCAGTCTGCAAGTGTGACCCTGACCTGCTGGTCACTTGTCATTTTAATTTCCTGTCCTACTCTGTTCTCTTACACAGATCCAATGAAGTGTGAGGAACAGCACTTCATCTTTCGATTAGGCACATTACAACCTTCTGGAGTCTGATTTCAATAACTTCAGACCATAACCACTGCTCCTTGTTTTGTGGGACTGCAGCTGCTGGTAAATGGTTCTGCTGTTGCCATTTGCAACTCCTCTAGATCCATCTTTCTTCCTCCAGAAAGACTGACTTGCTGAGTATTTCCAGCATTTTCTGTTTTTTTCAAAACAGAATTTTGAAATTTTTAATGACCCCCAGCCTCAGCTTTTTTTTTGGGTGGGGGGGGGGGGGGGGAAGGGAGGGGAAGCAAGTGTTCCAGATTTCCACTACCCAGAATGGCCTGGCTCTAATTTTAAGGTTATGCCCCCTTGTTCTAGACTCCACTAGAGGCAAGTTTCTCAATCGACCCTATCAAATCCTTTATATTTTTTCCCACTTCCACTTATTGTTTTTGTCCTATCGGCTCTGGAGAACCAACTCAAACAACTGGTTAAACAATGCAGTGTCACCTGTTGCGTTGCAGAACTTCTCGGAACCATTGTAGACTCTGCAGCAGGTGGACTGCGGCTTCACCCAGTCAAAGTAATCGTCAATCCATGATGACGACGGGAAGCCAATTCTTGTACTGAGAAGGGAACAGGTACAAACCCAGTTAAAGAAAGATAAGCACTGGACCTTTACAGCACATATCAGTTACAAGTGGTTTTGAAAAAGTGGCAGGACAAGTTGGGAAGGCTGTTAATAAAAGCATTTGGGATCCTTGGTTTAGAGGCACGAGTAGAAAAGCAAGGAAGTTATGTTAAACCTTTATAAAATCACTTGGGCATCAGCTGGAGTCCAATTCTGGGCTGCACACTTTAAAGATGTCAAGGCCTTAAAAAGGGTGCAGAGGAAATTTACTAGCATGGTGCCAGAGATTAGGTACTTCAGTTATGTGGAGAGACTGGGGTTGTTTGTCTTAGAGCAGAGACAATTATGAAGGCTTTTGATAGAGTAAACAAATAAGAAACAGTTTCCACTGGCAGGAGTGTCAGTGACTGAGTACACATTTAAAAAAGGTAATTGGAAGAACCAGTGTTTTTTTGGGGGGCAGTATTTTTTCCCCATATAAATGCAGTGAGTTATGATCTGGAAGCAGAGTCAATGGTAACTTCCATATTTAAAAAAGGAAAAGTTTTAAGGGCTATGGGGAAAGAGACTAATTGGATAGCTTTCAAAGCTGGCACAGGCACAATGGGCTGAATGGCCTCCCTCTGTGCTGTATCATTCTATGATGTTTTATTGATGCAAGATGGCTTGAACAATCATTGTTATACAAATGTTACTGAACTTGTGTAAGATACTGCTACTAAATCAGCATCATGTTACAACAAAACAAGCATTAAATGATTATAGGAACATTGCTGAAAGGCAATTTATACAAGTTTGTGTCTTCAGGACATCCCATACCATTTTACAGCCAATTATTTGAAATACACACCACCAATCTTGGCTACAGCAAGAGATCAGTGCCTGGTTGGCTACAGTGCAATAATGACCAGGACACTAGAACAAAGTAATAAATGTTAAGCTTTCTGCAGCCAAAAGCTTAGGTAGACCACCTGCCCAATTAGTAGGTGGCATGGGCCAGCTTCTGGTCAAGTTGACCACCTCTCCAACCATGACTCAGTTTCTGATCTGCCAAGCAATTATGGTGAGCCATTGACAGTGGGGCAGTGCATGTCCAAACTAAACTGATACAATCCCTACATTTGTCTGAATAGGACCCACATTCATTCTAGTTTAAAAAATCCAAGATGCAGATTAGTGCAATCCAAGACCAGATTATGTCCAGTCCATACACTCAATGTCAAAACTTACACTGCCTCCAGTTCATATCTGGACATTCAGAATATTGTCTGCACTGCATTTGGTGGGTGTGTTTGTGCCAATGTAATTTGCCTGCTATATGCAGCAGATAAAACCACCTGAACCCTCCTTTGTCTTATCTACACGTGGCCTCTTGGCAACATCTGAACATGTCAATGTGGAACCTGAACAACACCCAGCTCTCACCATGACCCCTACACTGCCTGATTTGTTATGCTGCTTGTCTGACATCCAGTATGGGATAAGAAATTTCCTCCAACTAAATATTGGGAAGCCTGAAGTCAGTCTTTGGTCCCTGCTGCAAACTCTGTTTCTGGGCCACTGACTCCATCCCTCTTCCCTGAACCAGACCATTTGCAACCTTGGTATGCTATTGACCCAGATGAGTTTCTGACCATATACCTGCTCCATCACCAAGACCACCTACTTTCATTGTCGATCGTCCCAGCTCATCTGCTGAAACCCTTGTCCATGCCTTTGTTACCTTTGACCTGACTATTCAATGCTCTTCTGCTGGTCTCCCACCTTCCATAAACTTGAGCTCATCCAAAATTCTGCTGCCTGTATCCTAACTCACACCAAGTCCTATTCACTGACCTATGCTGGCTCTGGGAATGCCTTTATTTTAAAATTCTCATCCTGGTTTACAAATCCTTCCATAGCCTCACTGCTCCCCATCTCCAATGCTGAGATCTCTGCATTAGGGTTCTTGCCTCTTGCACATCCCTGATTTCCTTCACCACCACTGGCAGCTGTGCCTCCAGATGCCTAGGCCCCATCTCTGGAATTCCCTCCCTAAACCTCTACTTTTCCAAGACACTCCTTAAACCCTACTTTTGACTAAGCTTTGTCATTTGTCCTAATTGGAGGCTCTTTCAAATTTTGTTTGATAACACTGAAGTTTTACTATGTTAAAAGTAACTATATAAATGAAAGTTGTTGAAGCTGCCTGAAGTCTCCCACTTTGACTACCTCCCATGTTAAGTGTTAATCTGACATGCCCTGAAATTAATGGAGCTTTTAAAAAAATCAGCAAGTACCTGTACAGAATGGCACAATAGCCAGCATGTTTGATATGGTTTAAGTGGCACTGTTGTAACTGATGTCTATGGTGATGGCAAATGGTCAGTGCCATTTGCCTGATATAGGCCATAACGGCTATGAGCAGGAATAGTGCAAGTGGTGGGGACTGTATCTACCTTTTAAGAAAGTGTCCCAAGGTAAAACCAGTCATGTTTGGCAAGCTATTAAGTGGTATTAGAAGCACTACAGAAACACAATGCTGGTGTTCCTGATGGAACTTACTAGTTGTCCAGCAGAGCAGCAGTGTAAACTTGTTGGACGAGAGAGTCATTGTTGCAGCCAACACCACCACACACGGCATTCTGTCCTTCAAGAGAAGTGTAGTTATGCCCTTCTTCTACCACAAAGTATACAGGAGGGCCTGCATGCAGGTACTCTGCCATCGATTCAAAATAGTGCAGAACGTAAGAATCCTGGGAGGGAGGAAAAGATAATTCACTTGGATCAGAAATGTGCTACAATAGCAGTTACATTGAGAGAGTCACATGGTGTTTTGTACTTACATCTGGCACTGAATAAGTTGGATTCAATCCAATTTCAACTTTGTTCACCACTGCAATACTGAATGACAAGATGCCAACAAATACAGATATCTATGGAGGAAAAATTAAATTTAGTTCCAATAGGTTTGGACAGAAATGATCAGATTACAAGTCAAGATTAGTAAATCCAAAATATCAAAATCAACATTTGCCATGGTTCAGAGAATCAACTGACTATTATTAAAATTTAGTCAAGTTGGAAACCATTACCAATGGTCAGGTTGAACTAGACTATTGAACTCCCCTCCTGGTTACAGACTCAGTTCCAAGCCAGCAAGGGCTCCATTTAATATCCAATTCAAATCATTGCATTTGATTTCCTTGTGTCTCAGAAGTATAGCCATCTTTTCCAAGATTTTTCTCTTTAAAAAAGGGACATTAATCTGCTTAACAGTATTCAGAATCATAGTAGCACATTACAGCAGTGCTCATTCTTAATTGGAGCCATTAACTTCAAGCCTATTTTAAGCTTTGTCCTATAACCTTGCACTTGTTTCCTGGTCCCAATAGCATGCTGTGTTTTAATACACAGATAACAGTAATTGACCCAGTGATGACCCTCATTAAGTCAATAGCAGGTTAGTGCAGCACTGGAGACTGCACATTTCTATACCTACATAGAGACCTGATTCCCAAAGCTGTCCCACTGAAGTTTCCCTCTGCTCGTGTCTGGGACTGTTGTAGACCAATAGAGAGATTGATTGCTATGAATTGTCTGTCAACAGCTCTGTTATTGTATTGTGACTACCAGGATGGAAAAGAAACAATTTTTGTCTAGCAATTCTATTTGTACTATTAGTAAATCTTCCCTTTCCACAACTTCAATATCCTTACTATAAATGGGTACTAGAGCTCCATACAATATTCTAAAGTGGGAACATTTAGGATCTACTTACAGTTCTCATCTTCTCCCAATCCCTCCCACAAGCAGAAAAGCTACTAGATTTTTTGCATTTACACATGCCTAAACAAAAAACCATGTACCCTATTCTTTGCCCACTGAATCATAAGGGCAACTAAACCTCCGATGCAACTTGTATTAGAATACTGACTTCTCTATTGAGGGGGTTTGTGAAATTTAATGAAATGTTCCTTTTTTTAAAAGGAAGAAGATTTTGAAACCAGTGTGGGAGAGTTAAGTTAACCCAGTGAAGGCCAGAAAAATCTGAATGGTAGACAATTAAACTAAAAAAGGGAAGAGACTCTAAACACCCCCATCCTCAATGATGCCAGAGTCCAGCATATGAATGGAAGAGACAAGGCTGAAGCGTTTGCAACCATCTTCACCCAGAAGTGCCAAGTGGATGATCCATCTCTGCCTCCTCCCAATACCTCCATCTCAGAAGCCAGTCTTCAGCCAATTAGATTCACTCCATGTGATAAAGAAACAGCTGAGTGCACTGGATACAGCAAAGGCTATGGGCCCCGACAACATCCCAGCTGTAGTGCTGAAGACTTGTGCTCCAGAACTAGCCGGGCCTCAAGCCAAGCTATTCCAGTACAGCTACAACACTAGCATCTACCAGACAATGTGGAAAATTGCCCAGGTATGTCCTGTCCACAAAAAGCAGGACAAATCCAATCCGGCCAATTACTGCCCCATCAGTCTACTCTCAATCAGCAAAGTGATGAAGGTGTTATCGACAGTGCTATCAAGCTGCACTTACTCACCAATAAACTGCTCACCGATGCTCAGTTTGGGTTCCGCCAGGATCACTCTGCTCCAGACCTCATTACAGCCTTGGTCCAAACATGGACAAAAGAGCTGAATTCCAGAGATGAGGAGAGAGAGTGACTGCCCTTGACATCAAGGCAGCATTTGACTGAGTGTGGCACCAAGGAGCCCTAGTAAAATTGAAGTCAATGGGAATCAGGGGGAAAACTCTCCAGTGGCTGGAGTCATACCTAGCACAAAGGAAGATGGTAGTGGTTGTTGGAGGCCAATCATCTCAGCCCCAGGATATTGCTGCAGGAGTTCCTCAGGGCAGCGTCCTCGGCCCAACCATCTTCAGCTGCTTCATCAATGACCTTCCCTCCATCATAAGGTCAGAAATGGGGATGTTTGCAGTGTTCTATTTGCAACCCCTCTGATAAGTGTCTGGTGCAAATGTTACTTGCCAAGTGCCAAGCAATGACCATCCCCAACCTCCCAGGATGCACTGCAGCAACTTGCCAAGGCATCTTCGACAGCACCTCCCAAACTTGGAAATATATCGCTGTTCCTTCATCACCGGGTCAAAATCCTGGAACTCTTCCTAACAGCACTGTGGGAGAACTGTCACCATGGACTGCAGTGGTTCAAGGTGGCTCACCAAGGGCAATTAGGGATGGGCAATCAATGCCAGCCTCACCCACATCCCATGAATGAATAAAAACCCTGTGACCTCTACCACCTGGGAGGACAAGGGCAGCAGGCACATGGGACCACCACCACCTGCACATTCCCCATCAAGTCTCACGATCCCAACTTGGAAATATAATTGGCATTCCTCCATAGTCACTGGGTCAAAATCCTGGAACTCCCTACCTTGTGGGAGAACCTTCACATGGGCTGCAGCAGTTTAAGGTGGCAGCTCATCACCTTCTCAAGGGCAATAAATGCTAACCTTGCCAGTGATGCCCACACATGAATGAATTCTTTTATTAGAAAAATCACTTGCAGCCTGGAATAGTTTGAATGTCACTTGAGCCACTCCCACTTATGTAATGAATGAACAGTTTGATAGTCCTATCCTCTTATAATAGGGAGGATTCTTCCTATTACAATAGAGCCCAAACTACAACAGTAGTCCAACTGTGGAGTTAGATTTTATATAGAATCACCATTACATTACACTTCTATTCCATACCTCTTGCTGTAAAATCCAGTATGCCATTAGTTTTATGATCCTATCCATTTGCACCTCATTAACAAACTCCCAATTATTCCCTTATCAAGGCTTAAGGATAGGATCTTCCTCCACCCCCCCCAAAATTCAGTAAACTTGACTAAAACATCTAATAACTGAATTCACCATCACAATGATCAGCAACCAAAAACCCATGTAAAACAAATGAAATTGAAGAGCACGACAACTGGGCTGCTGATTTCACAGCACAAATGAGTTCTAACAACCCATATAAAATTCCAATACTTACCACAATGGGCCGCACCCAGTTTGTTAGTAAAAATGGTGCGTAGATATGTTTGAAGCATTTAAAGAGGAGTTCTTCTGAATGACCTGTATCAACTTTTTCCTGTTTCACACAACACATGATATCCATACGATTACTCTGCAAGCAATGAAAATACATGAACTTGTAGGACAACTTTCATCTCTATACACCATTACATAGTAAAACATCAAGGATCTTCACAGGAGTGGAGACAAAATTTGACACCAAGCCACAAGGAGATATGCCAGGTGACCAAAAGGTAGGTTAAGGAGCAAGGTGTAGATGGGCTTAGGGCCTAAACAGCTGAAGGCACAGCCACCAACAGTGGTGTGAAGGAAATTGGGGATGCATGAGAGGCCAGAATTGGAGATCTTGGCGGATTGTAGGGCCGGAAGAGGTTGGAGATAGGGAGGGGTGAGGCCATGGAGGAATTTGAACACAAGAATGAGAATTTTTAACACATTGCCAGACCAGGGGCCAATGTAGGTTAGCAAGCATGGGGCGATGGGTGAACAGGACTGCGAGAGTTAGGATATGGACAGTAGAGTTTTGGATGAGCTCATGTTTATGGAGCGTGGAAGGAGAGAGGCCAGCCAGGAGTCAAATGGAGCTCCATGCCAATATGCCAAATCCACAGCAGACTCAACTTACCTCTTGCCGCTGGATGTCCAGCCCAAAGAGACTTACAAAGCAGGTTATCTGGAGCATGAAATCTATAAATACAGCCATTCCTGCAAAAAGGGAGAAGGTGCGGACTGCTGGCATTGCCGATAAAGAACCTAAAAAAAAAGTTAAATATACATTATAGAATTTACAGCATAGAAACAGTCCTATGCTGGTGTTTATGCTCTACGTGAGCATCCTCCTACCTTACTTCATCTAACCTGATCAGCATACTCTTAATAGAACATATAGGAGATAACCATACAGCCCCTCAAGCCTGCTCTGCCATTCAATAAAATCTACTTTAGCTCCACTTTCTCCCTCATGTACTTATATAGGTTCCCTTAACCACTCCATGTGGGTTACGTGAACTCCACATTCACACCACTCAGTAAAGATTCTCCTGAATTCCTTATTGGATTTTAGTGATTATATTTATGGCCCCTAGTATTGGACTCACAAATAGAGAATTGTAGTTAGTGACCAAAGGATGTACAGTTTAAACCATGTACATGTCTACTTCTAAAGGTCTCTGCTCATTCCTCAGCAAAACTTGCAGCTGCTATACCCATTGGTACACACTGCTTTAATCTGCATGCAGACATGTAAATGGATAATGCAAAGCTCCAGATGTTTGAAAATATTTACTCCTTCCACAAGATGTTTTGATTCAATAAGTCTTAAGAGGCATCAAGCAAAAAAACTTCACAGGTATTATGCAAGTGGGTGAACAAAAAAGAGAAATCTTAGCATATATCCAATTTGACAGCAATTTTTGCTAGAAAGTGTCCACTTAGCTTGAGAAGGAACACCTTGTTTCATTTTCAGTTGCTGACTAACAAGAGCTATAAATGAAACATTAGTTCCCTACAGATACTAACTTGTTTCCAGTGCTATTATTGTTTGATTTTTATTTCAAAACTAATCCATTTGTACTTTGAATTACAATTTTGAAATGTCATTTCTTGTAACAGCCACCTGTAGCATTCCCCCCCTCAAATTCACGAGAATGTATTTTCCAATCAATGCACACATACCCAGAAAGAATGCCACAGTCTCAGAGAAGGACGACAGGAATATACTTGGTGCTACCTCCCCCAGAACCCTGCCAACTTGTTGGTCGAGTGTCTCATTTGGTAAACGTTTGTCTCTCTGGATAGGGGGAAAAAAAAAAAGTGTATTCTTGCATTTGCTTAACTTGGGCAGTATGCACAGTGAAAACATTCAAAGCACATGTAAAGCAATATCATCAATACCCGAAATGTCTGAACGATGATAAAGATGTTGTCTACGCCAACTGCCAACACTAAAAAGGGGATAACTTCAATCACGATCAGTGTGAGGGGAACACCGGCATAGCTGAAAAGGCCCAGTGAGCAGGCCACTGAGCTCAGAACAATCAGGATACCAGCAACTCCCAGAGAAATCTTTGAGTACACCTACAAAAGATTGAGACATAAAAAGACAGCTAAATTGTTTGACAAGGCAATATGCAAAACTCAGCAAGAGTTTTGTTCACATCAATACAGATTAGAATGCAGTAGAAGTAAAGAGCCAGTTTTTCCCCACTGGAGTCAAATCCCTCATCCAGGTGCTTGGTATAATCTGACCAAAATCCCAATCCTAAAGTATCTGGTCTTGAGGACCAGTGGCTTTTAAACTCATTCCAAAATTCTAGTCACACGTGGTGGCAACAGAGTGAAACATTTTCTGTAGTTATTTTGAAGAATTGTACTCTGAATGCAAGACAGTTTGCCATCCTTTTGTTCCACAACCACTTTCTGGAAATTCAGAACCAAGCATTTCAGTTTTATTAATTTAGAACCATGAAATCTAGCTGTGTTCAAGTAGACAAGTTAATTACAGCACTTGTTAAATTTATGTTTTAAAAAATGAAAGCATTTCCATTAGTTATTAGTTGCTGATACAAGCAACTAAAATTCCAAGTTGTGGTCAAGTTAGTCCTCAAATTATTGATCATACTTTCAGGCAAGAACTGTCAACCAAATGTGGTGTAATTATGGTCTAATACTTAAATATCTCCTGCAAAAAATAATCAATTCTATTAACAGGCAAAGCTTAATGAGTGGGGTTTTAACTAAAACATAAAATACATATCTGACTATTTAGTTACTGAAGATGGATGGCTTTAGTAAATGCAACATGTGGTCTCAGTCCTTCCATCACCTCCCACTTATTTGTCCCTACGTCAATCACCTCAGTCTGGCTCCTGCCCTTCTCAGCACAAACAGGCCTAACCAAAGTCACAACTAACATCCTTGGAGTGTGATGCCTCATCCCTCCTCAACTTTGACTACATCTCGATCAGAAAATGCTGCTAACACTCAGCATCTGTGGCTAGAGAGAAAAATGGTTAATGTTTCAGTTTGACAAAAAAAAAGTCATTGACCTGACATTACTCTTGTTTCTCACCACAAATGCTGCCTGATTTGCATGTTTCCAGTATTTTCCTTTTGACAGGAGTGGTTGACTAGAGAACACCAGCTAGTGTTGGAGGAGCATAGCTTGCCTGCCTCAGATCTGCTTGTTGGTTTTACCAGGAGGAGCAAAGCAGAGTGCAGCTGCTGGAAACTCAACCTGCCAGTTCCATTATTGCCAGCTACTGATCTAGCACCCAGTGATATCCAATAATTTAACTTGTCTCCCTTTAACCAACACAGTAGACAAGTGGCATCAAGTCAGCTGATCTCCATTGGGGTGGCTGTCTGGGGCACTGATTAGTATCAGTATCCTTAGATTTGTAGGAAAGAAAAGTGGATTTATGTTTGGCTCTACATCCATCCATCCACTGACTTGTATTAGGTGCACAATACTTCCCCCTGGTTCACAGAATGGTCACTGGGTAAGATGACTACTGGCAGAGAAACCATAACTTCATGCAAGGAAAGAAATTTAGAGACCAATGTTGCAACAACCCTCAAAGGCTGAATGTTGCACTTTAACAGTGTGGCAATACAGCATGGTGTTAGGGAAAGGGAGAAATGGAGACAATGCACTGAAGTTAACTGCTGGCTCAAGGGCCCACACATGGGAATATCAAGTATGTCAGCTTGGTCCAGTTATACTCTTGCTTCTCAGTCAGAAGATGGAGTTTTGGCCTCACTAGGGTTTGAATACAATATAGGCAAGATATTGTAGTGTAGGAGTGAACTCTCCAGATGAAATGTTGAGGTGATGGATATTAAAGGATCTGGCAACACCCTGAAAAGCAGTTTTTTTTAAAAAAAACAGCATCTTGCTAATCTTTCTTCCTCCCAATAGGGTAGTTGAAATCACTATTACTACCCTAATATTAACTGGGATACAAACAGTGTGAATGTTAGAGGGCACAGAATTCTTAACTTGCACATGGGAGAATTTTTTTTAAGCTAGTGTATAGCAAGCCCAACAAGAGGTGGGGGGCAGTTCTGGATTTAGTTCTAGGAAATGAGGGGCAGGTGGAAGAAGCAGCAGTGAGAGCATTTTGGTGGTAGTGATCATAATTCAGTTAGTTTTAGCATAGTTATGGAAAAGGACAAAGACAGAGCAGGAGTTAGAGTTTAATTGGGGAAGGCCAATTTTACTAAACTGAAGTGATTTAGCAGAAGTAAACTGGAAACAGCTACTTGAAGTTAAATCAGTGGGAGACATTCAAAGGGGAGATTCAAGGTAAACATGTTCCCACAAAGAAAAAAGGGAGGGGCTGCCAAATCTAGAGCCCTGGATGTTGTCAAGAAGCATTCAGGCTAAGGCAGAAAAAGAAAGCCTGACAGACACTGGGAACTCAATACTATGGACAGTATACAAAGTGCAGGGGTGAAGCTTAAAAAAATTAGGAAAGCACAAAGATAGTATGAAAAAATATTAGCAGGTAAAAATCAAAGAAAACCCAAAGATGTTTTACAAATACATTAAGAGCAAGAGGATAACTAAGATAGGGCCTATTAGAGACCAAAAAGGTAAACTATGTGTGGAGGTGGAAGATGTGGGTATGGTTCTTAATGAACACTTTGCATCTGTCTTCACAGAAGAGGGGGATGATGCAGAGATTGTAGTTAAGGAGGAGGAGTGTGAAATATTGGATGGGATAAACTTAGAGGCAGTATTAAGGGGATTAGCATCTTTGAAAGTAGGTAAATCACCAGATCTGGATGAAATGTATCCCAGGCTCTAAGAGAATCAAGGGTGGAAATAGTGGCAGCTTTAACAATCATTCTCTAAACTTCACTGGATATATGGGTGTAGTGCCAGAGGATTGGAGGACTGCTAATGTTGTACTGTTTAAAAAGGGAGCAAAGGATAGACTGTAATTACAGGCCAGTCAGCCTAACTTGGTGGTGGGCAAATTATTGGAATCAATTCTGAGGGACAGGATAAATTGTCACTTGAGTAATCAAGGACAGTCAACATTGATTTGTTGAGGGGAGGTCATTGTGTCTGACTAACTTGATTGAATTTTGAGGAAGTGACAAGGAGGATTGATGAGGGTAGTGCAATTGATGTAGTGTATGTGGATTTTAGCAAGGCTTTTGACAAGGTCCCACATGGCAGACTGGTCAAAAAAGTAAAAGCAGCAAATTGGATCAGTGGCAGGAAGGGTAATGGTCAATGGGTGTTTTTGCAACTGGAAGGCTGTTTCCAGTGGGGTGTTTCAGGGCTCGGTACTAGGTCCCTTGCTTTGTGGTATATATTAAGGATTTGGACTTAAACATAGGGGGCATGAATAAGAAATTTGCAGATTACAAAGATAGGCCATGTGGTTGATAGTGAGGAAGAAAGCTGTAGAGTGCAGGAAGATATCAATGGACTGGTCAGGTGGGCAGAAAAGTGGCAAATTGAATTCAATCCAGAGAAGTGTGAGGTAATGCATTTGGGGAGCAAACAAGGCAAGGGAATACACAATAAAGGGGAGGATACTGAGGTGTAGAGGAAGTGAGGGACCTTGGAGTGCATAGCCACAGATTCCTGAAGGTAGCAGGGGAGGTAGATTAAGGTGGCATATGGGATACTTTCCTTTATTAGCTAAGGCACAGAATGTAAAAGCAGGGGTGTTATGCTGGAACTGTATAAAATACTAGTTAGGCCACAGCTTGAGTACTGCACACAGTTCTGGTCACATTACAGGAAGGATGTAATTGCACTAGAGAGGGTGTGGAGGAGATTTACGAGGATGTTGCCAGGACTGGAGAATTTTAGTTATGAAGACAGATTGGCTAGGCTGGGGTTGTTTTCTTGGAAAAGGAGGCTGAGAGATGATTTGATTGAAGTGTACAAGATTGAGGGGCCTAGATAGAGTGGACAGGAAGGACCTACTTCCCTTAGCAGAGGGAGTCAATAACCAGGGGGCAGAGATTTATAAAGTGATTGGTAGAAGGAAGAGTAGAAATGAGGAAAAATGTTTTCACCCTGAGGGTGGTCTGGAACTTACTGCCTGAGAGGGTGGTAGAGGCAGAAACCCTCAACACATTTTAAAAGTAACTGGTTGTGAACCTGAAGAGCAGTGATCGGCAGGGCTATGGACCAAATGCAGGAAAGTGGGATTGGGCTGGATGGCTCTTAGCTGGTGCAGACATGGTGGGCTGAATGGCCTCCTACTGTACTGTAAATTTTCTATGATTCTTTCCAACAGCAGATGGTTTCTCTCAATAGAAGCATTATATTCCACTGCTCAAAAACAAAACCCTTTTAAATAGTACATTCCAGCTACACCCACCAGGCAATTCATGCAGCTGTTGATGTGCCCCAAGGCAATGGAGATGTACAAAAACATGATCGCATAACTAAGAAGAATGGTTTTGATGTCACTGCTACTTTCACGATTTATTTCATCTTCAATGCTTCGCTCAGAGGAGAAGGAAATGGTCAAGTTGGAATCATTATAATTTTTCAGAAAATCAATAAACCTGGAGAAGAAACAAAGTCAATCTTTGCAGGTTTTTATATAATCTAATGTTCCACAAGTTTTTATTATAATAAAATCTGACCAAGTTAGCAACTACTGGTTTACATGTGTTAGTCAAAAGCACAATATGTATTCTTCCCAAAAAATCATTACTTACGTGGCCTCCCAAGCCAAAGCTTTGTTCAGTTTCTCAGTGTCATTGTGATAATTATTTACAGGAAAAGTGATCACCAGTGCTGTAGCATTGTTATAATCATCATCTGTGGGGTCAGAAAAAGTGTTACTACTGTGCTATAAAATCAAAAATCAGCAAAGTTGCAATATCCAATTGTTTGCAGTCACACAACTATCTGGGATTCTAACATTTTTGAAGCAATTGTTCACTTCCCACTGGTTGTTGTTCCTCCCCCACTCCCATATTAAAAAATTCTTCCTCCATGCCCAATTAAAACACTGATATCAGAAGGTCCTTCTGTTCCTGGAGAAGTTGGGTTGGAGACGGGAATGTTTTTCCTGCTAAATTGCAGGAAAACAAAGTGCAATTTAAGTTTCCTCTTAACTCTTCCAACTTTGGTCTTTCCTTCCCAAAAACCCTTGCATTGGCAAATAAGTCAATAGACTTGCTTAGACTCAGACCACTTACTAGCCAGTGATCTTGCTCATTCCTTTGAAATGGGCAGGAACAGAAAACCTAGAGAGTCTATGTAACTGAAATGCAGATAGAATCCAATTTATTCTACACCTGCTTTCTCAGTCACTTAGCTTAAGGAAAAAGATGGCTTCATTAGTTTTCCCATATGGAAAAATGCCTCAATTATTTAAGCCAATAAATTCCTAAATTGTGACTGCAGTGAGTATCCATCCACTATTGAAAGATCAGTTTGGCTCAGTTAGTGGCACTCACCTTGGGGGGGGGATGGTGGGGGGCAGGGTCAGGCATTTGTGGGTTCACCCCGCTGCAGGACTGGAGTATATAACCCAGGCTGACTTCAATGCAGCCTGGGAGGGAGTTCTGCATAGTCAGTGAAAATGTTGAGGTTAATGTGTGGTCCTACCTGCTTGTTTCAGTAGCATTCTTTGAAAAATTAGAATTACATTTTTGGCCAACAATCCTTCCTCAACCAATAAAGATTAACTGCTTAATTCATCTCATTTGATGCTTGTTTGGGCACAGCATGCAAATTGACTGCCACAGTTGCCTACTGAATTTTAAATTGTTTGAAGCACTTTGGATGACCTAAAAAGTATATTTTTAATTGAGTTTTTGAAATGCACTTAGGTTATTAAACTGGAGTAAACAATCCCAATGGTGGGAAGGAAATCTAGGCATGGACCAAGTTCCCTTTCATTCTCCTAATTTCACTGGGAGAAAAATGCCTTCCATCCTCAACTTTTCTTCAGCTTACTGCTGGTGAACAGCTAGCACCTCAATTTATTACACTAGGAGAATTTAAACTCTTAACACCACCCTGCCCCCTGCTTAGTTTACCACCAAATTAGATCTGAACTGAGTGAAATTGAAATGGATCACTGCTTCAAAAGCATTTCACACCTAAATGACATTAGGAAGAAAATGTGTGGTTCTCGGAGAGGCCCTGAAGGGAGAAAAACAGCAGCTGAAACAGCACATCAAAAAAGGGAACCTGTCCCAGCATAAGACCAGCCAATGCATAGCAATTAAGTGAGGCATCAAATATGTTGCAATTCCAGATTTACTTACTGTTGTATCCTCCTAGAACCAGCCATGGAAAAATGGGTCCACCAAATGTGCCCAAGCAGGGATCATGAAGCTTAGTTGTATCATTAAGGGACATTGGAGCCCTGTTTAAAAGTAAACATTGGTTAATCTGAGTTGCAGCAGACATTTGAGCTGAATTGGAACTGTTCTGACCAATATTACCACTAAAAAACCTGAATCTGATCAAACCATACAAGGTAAAATCATTATTTTTTTTAAAAAAAGCAAAGTTGTGCATTTTGGTTAGCTACAAGTATGAGCCAATAGCACCATGTCATTCACTGAGCACAAGAAATCCACTCATTTAGAAAGAGGTGTTGCACTTTTAACTCCCTCCCTTCAGTTACAGCAGAGAGGATGCAGTTAAGTGGAGAACTAGTTATGAATGGATAAATGGCAGTAACTGAAAAAGTACTGTACATGGGGAGCAGGCAGGGGGGGGGGGGCAGGAAGAAGAGAAATGGTGACACAGCACAGGGACCTGGTTAATAGTAAAACCTTAAGACCAGAATGGTGAAGCAAATCAAGCCATGGCTTGAATAGTGGATATGAGTTTACAGATTATGACCAGATTTTACAATGCACTGGTCAGAACATGTCCAGTACTTGCCAAGAGTGAAACTCAGCCTGTTCCTTTTGATTATGCCACAGGCCTCCAGAACCCATTATATGCCAGCTAGTACAACCCAAAGAACAAATTTAAAGGATCCTCTGTAGCTTTCAGGACCACCCTAGCTAGGATCCTTTTAAAAAAAACTGCAAGTGTGCTCTTTAATAAAGGATATACACATCTCAATCTTATTCACCAAGAAAATCTGGTGGTCCTTGATAGATCAGCAATTTGTACAGCAGGCAGCCACAATTGGTCCCCATTATGCTGTCTCAACTCTGAAACAGCTATCCAATTTAGACCCCCTCCCCATAACACTGCAATTTTCTTCAAGTATATCAAATTCCTTTCTGAAAGTTACTACTGAATCTGTTTGTCACCCTTAGTGCATTCCAGATCATAATGTGCTCTATACAAAAACTCAACTCTCCTTGTGAACCAATTATTTTAAATTGGTGTCATCTGGTTACTGACCCTCCTGCCAGTGGAAACAGTTTATTTACTCGATCATAGTTAGCTTTAGCAACTTACAGCAGTTTGGCCTCCCATGAAGTCACCAGCACAGATTTGTATTATTCAAAAAAAACCTTGTATTACTGATACTTTTGCATCCCAAGTGTCAGCAATCAACAACGATGTGAGGCCCCTCCCAAGTCAATGCAGTGAGGAATCTACAAATACAAAAATTACTTTGCAAGATTTGGATGCCTTGAATTTCCACTGGGGAAATAGTGGTAAAGTCAGTAGAAACTCCTGAAGTGATGGCAGGAGATCTAGAGAACCTTGACTGTTTAGGCCTGGAACATTACACCCTAATTAATGGTCACCTACCTAGTACAGTACAAGAAGTGACTATGGTAGTCTGCATACACAAAGAAGTCATCACCAACAGAATGATCAAGAACAGCATGACTATTTTGGAAGTAGTTTAAGACGCTCATGATGGTACAGTTATTGTTATATGGAGCCAAAGGTGCCAAGCAGAGATCCTGCAGCTTCACAGTTTCATTCTTGTAATAGGCTTCCAAATCTTCAATTGCATTCTGCAAATCCAGCACCTAAATCAAAAATACTTAGTCTTAATTTAGGAGCAATGTTGTCTTCACATTATGGCAGCAAAAAAATTCAGTTACAGAATAAGGCCATTTGGCCCATCATACTGGCTGAGCTATCCAATTAATCCATACCCTGCTCTTCCCCATAGCCCTGTAATTTTCTCCCTTTTCCAGGTATTTATCCAATTCCCTTTGGAAAATTACTATTGAACCTGCTGCCAGCACCCTCAGGTAGTGCAATCTAGATTATAACTAAAAATGCTCATCCCTCTGGCTCTTTTGCCAATTACCTTAAAATTTGTGTCCTCTGGTTACTGAGCCTACTGCCAATGGAAACAATTTCTCCTTATTTACTCCATCAAAACCCTTCATGATTTTGAACACCTCTTAAATCTCCTTAACCTTCTCTGCTCAGAACAATCCCAGCTTCTTAACATAACTGAAGTCCCTCATCCCTAGTAAATCTCTTCTGCACCCTCAAGGCCTTGACATCCTTCCTAAAGTGTGATGCCCAGAATTGGGCACAACACCCCAGCTGAGGCATAACAAGTAATTTATAAAGGTTTATCATAACTGCTTTGATTTTGTACTCTATGCCTCTATAAAGCCATGGATCCCATACTTTAACAGCCATATCAATTTGTACTGCTACCTTTAAGATTTCTGTATGCAAACTCCCAGGCCTGTTCTTGAATCCCCTAAACACTTGCCGACAAGACACCGATTGCCAAACCCGTACCACCTCCTAGATCTAAGCTTGCCATTTTCTACTATGCATTTACCATTTCTTCCAAGTGTCTTGTGACCAATTGGAAATTTGTTAAAAATGGTGTTAATATAAAGAACTTCCTAAAGTAAATGGTTCTAAAACAAACCAACCATCAGAACAAACCTGGTGTAGGATGCCTTTGTCCAATGGAGGGCCAAATGGCACATCTGACCCAGATGGATAAGGTGAGTACGTGCTCCATGAGCTATTTGGGGCTGTAATAATCAGCTGCTCAGTGCGGAAAAAAGGTCCAAAGTGAGTGTCAAAGTAATACTTCTCCTTGCGAGCTTGGCTGGTCGGGGCAGACCAGATTTCAACCGGATCAGTAGTTATCTTCATGAATACCAGGCCCGAGGAGCAGACTGCTACGGCAATAAGTGTCAGCATGATAACGGGAACAGGATTTCTCACACAGAAGGACCCCCATTTGGTGAACAGACGCCGCAAGAGGGCCTCAGATTTTGCACCAAGCCGTTCACAACAAGATAGCTTATCTAAAAAAAAAGCAGCAAGTCATCATACTGGGTAAGAAAAACCAAACTCCTCCCCCAAATAAAAAAGTTAATATTTCCAATTAAAGGCTAGCTATAGAAGCAGGTTGGTTAATGAGTCCCACCACCCATTAAAGAATCAACTATACAAACAATGGCAGCTTCAGCAATAGATTCCACAATTCATATTGAATTGGTTACAATTCATGTGCCAACACTAGCAAAGTGAATAACCTACCTAGATCGTGACTGATTTTGACTGAATGATTTACACTGGTATCAATAATTGGTGTGTATTCAGAAACAAAACGTGTTTTTCTGTAGAAAAACAGTGAATAAAATTTAAATTCAGAAATTCAGCTAGTAAATGCACATGTAGACATTGTTTGAAAAACCTCTAGTGACAATTCCTTCTCACAAGTTTGTAGCCTGCATTTACACAAATATAACTATGCTATGAGAGATGACCACAAAAATTGTTTTGTCAAGTACTTAAATAGTAGTAGTTTATCAATAAGAAAAACTTAATTGCTGCATTGCAAGTCTCCCAATAGTTAACAGTCGCAAGTGAATTTTTAGAAATATGTATTGTTCAGGCTTCAAGATTATTACCTGCAATACCACACATTAATGACTGCTCCCCCAAAGGCAGCCAAGAAGACTAGATAGACGAGCCACATGATAACAGCCATAGCATCCAAACCAAAAATAGTCCATGGGGCAGGAAGTGGTGGGGGTACTGGCTTTGGGCCACAAACCAGTAAGCAGTCCTGGCAACTACATGGTGGCGAACCATCATCCAATGTCTCATTGCAACCTTTAGTTTCGTTATCCATAGGGATCATTCTTCCAATTGGAAGATCTACCAAAAAGAGAAAGTCACTAGTCAGTACTATATTACATGTCTTCATTACAATTCCACTTCCTTGTGGAACAGACTTAAGTGGTTGACTAACCTACTCTTGTTCCTACATTGACAATGCATATGCTTCTAGTGAGAAACTGGAATAGGGAAGGCCCTCTCACCATTGAGGTTAGGCTCAAACAACTAGCATCTTGTGCACTGCCCTAACTCACATTTACCTCTGTCCCCTGCACAGAAATTTGCACTGTCATGTCATATCCCATGAGATATAGATTAAAGCAAAATTGTTTGCAGTGCTCAAGTATAGCCTGCTTGAAAATTCAAGGCAATGAAGTCTAATGAAATGTTTAAGCCACATTAGGAATTACTATTTAATATGGGCCACAATATAAACAGGGGGGGGGGGGGGCTTTCCTACTGCCAGTAATTTTCTAAATTTTGCTTCTAGCTAGTTTCTTCACTACAATAGCACATCCCTCCCAACTTCACACAAGTAGAAGTTTTAAAAGACATCAAAATTTAGCAATTTATGAAAGCTGAAGATCTGGACTTACTCCAGTCATCAAGGTCAAGGCTACTTTGAACAGGTTGGTATCCTGTTTTGCTGATACAATAAATTTTCATCCATTAAAGTCCTTGATAACTTGTTCAACCAGTGGTAAAAGTGATCAGAAACAGCCAAGAGGCAGCACATTAACTTTTATAATCAATCTGATTCACAAATGTTCTTAAGGGGTTTAAATGGTTGAGCAAATATGGTCACTCAAGGAAGTATTATGAAGTGAGTTCCTACTGTACTGTATCCATATAAACACCAGTCCTAATAAGATTAGTTCTTTCTAAAACCATTCCTTTAATGAGGTGGAAAAATTATCTGTAATCACCAGGTATTGTTCGGACTATAAATGCAGTAACGTTCAAGGAATCCCACACTTCACCTGACGAAGGAGAAAGCCTCCGAAAGCTTGTGATTTTCAAATAAAACAGTTGGACTATAACCTGGTGTTGCAAGATTCCTTACCTTTTAATGAGGACCATGATCATGTTTATAACATGGGCACTTGGCAAGTTAATGCTACTTATGTAGCAGAGATAAACACTAAGCCAAATTCATTTAACACCAATAGTTTTTTACAAAATGAATTATGGATAATACAACAAAGTGTTTGTTCAGGAAGCTGTCTGCCAACACAGCAAGCAACAGTTGCACAAGAAAGTTGTGCTTGTCCAGAAAGTGCAAGCATTTCAATCGGTGTTTAAATTGTAAAACATGCAGCATTTTTTTTTTTTAATATCACTGATTAGTCAGTTACTGTGCAAGTGACACCTTTACCTCCTCAAAACAGGAGTGACCAAAAACACAGTATGTGCACTTTCCATTGCTAAGTAAAGCAGACAACTCAAATTTTTCCAAAGGCTTACCACCAAAGATGGGAATAATGTTGAAGGGAGTCTGGGCATTACGTATGGAACACATGTACTGAATCCAGTTGGTTGCATTACAATCTTTTGCATCTTTTCCACAAAGCAGCCCCAGAGCCTTGTCATTACTTGAAGGAGACTGAACATCTTTACAGGCATTGTACATGGCTGAAAGAAAGACCCACACAATTAACAAGGTGCACTCATACAATATACGAAAGGGCATGGTCAGTCTCAAAATTGGGAGTGTTAAAAATCCCATCTTCACAATACGAGGTTACTGATGTTTGCAACAGTTTTCTCAACTTATGAATTTGCACTCCTAGTACTGTAACCCACATCAAGAATTGGGATGTGTAGCTCATGGGCAATGCCAAGATTTTCCATCCATTAAAATTCAGGAATGGAAAATCCAGCAAGGAATGACAACCTCCAATCTAGAATGCCAGATAAGTGCCAGGCAATGACCATCTCCAACAAGAGAGAGTCTAACCACCTCCCCTTGACATTCAACGGCATTACCATCACCGAATCCACCATCAACATCCTGGGGGGGGGGGGGGGGGGGGGGGGGGGTCACCATTGACCAGAAACTTAACTGGACCAGCCATATAAATACCGTGGCTACGAGAGCAGGTCAGAGGCTGGGTATTCTGCGGTGAGTGACTCACCTCCTGACTCCCCAAAGCCTTTCCACCATCTACAAGGCACAAGTCAGGAGTGTGATGGAATACTCTCCACTTGCTTGGATGAGTGCAGCTCCAACAACACTCAAGAAGCTCGACACCATCCAAGATAAAGCAGCCCGCTTGATTAGCACCCCATCCACCACCCTAAACATTCACTCCCTTCACCACCGGCGCACTGTGGCTGCAGTGTACACCATCCACAGGATGCACTGCAGCAACTCGCCAAGGCTTCTTCGACAGCACCTCCCAAACCCGCGACCTCTACCACCTAGAAGGACAAGGGCAGCAGGCGCATGGGAACAACACCACCTGCACGTTCCCCTCCAAGTCACACACCATCCCGACTTGGAAATATATCGCCGTTCCTTCATTGTCGCTGGGTCAAAATCCTGGAACTCCCTTCCTAACAGCACTGTGGGAGAACCGTCACCACATGGACTGCAGCGGTTCAAGAAGGCGGCTCACCACCACCTTCGAGGGCAATTAGGGATGGGCAATAAATGCTGGCCTTGCCAGCGATGCCCACATCCCGTGAACGAATAAAAAAAATGCAAATCCTCAGGTAAAAGCAAAATTTAAAAGTCATGTTTTACAGGGCATGAAGCAGTTATTACAGCTTATATACACCAATAAACCTGTACTAAGATTTATTAAGGAATAAAGGTATGTCACTCCCCTAGGGGCAGGGTACAGACAAAGCCACCCACCCAAACCTGCTCAGTGCATTGACCCTGGAAACTAACAAAAGTTCATTCAAAAAAAGTCAGCCTGCAGTCAAATGAACTATTTTCTTTGTTTAAAATTTGTTCATGGGATGTGGGCATCACTGGCATTTATTGCTCATTCCTAATTGCCCTTGAGAAGGTTCCATTCCATAGGCATGAAAGAATTAGCTCACATTATAATGAGTACTCAACAAGTAAACAGTTGGATAGATGCCCATTGCTGTTGTGGGAGTGCCATCACCTCAAGGCTGGAAGTGGTTAAATGAGGTCCACCATCACTGCCAGCAGCCCCCCCCCAATCCCAAAAACAAATAAGAAAGCCACATGGGAGTCCACAATGGAGAGATGCAGATCAGGAAGAACCCAGGGCAGTCCCTGGCCCAAAGCAAGAGTTGGGCTTAAATATGTTAGTGACCATGGGGGAATATCTGAGTCATGAAACAGGCATGTAGAGTAGGAATGGCTACATGGGCAAGGTACTAGTTACCATCAGATGATCAGCTCACTAGTGGCTGCAGCATTGGAGAACTTCAAATGCTATAGTTTACCACTATACTAGGACAGTCAAGAAAAAGTGTCTTTGTTCACCCCAATCAAAACAAACGTACCTTCCACTTTTTCATCTGATTTTTATTTCCAAAGAGAAATGCATCTTTTTGAATCTTTAAAAAAGGAAAAAAATTGGAATTCTCACCATTTGCAAAACTTGATCCAATGTAATATTCCACCTCAGTGATGCTGGTTTGGTTCTGATCATATGATTCAAATTTGGTGGCATTGAGAAACAAGCTTTGAGTAGGACTGCAAGTCAGTTCACAGTAAAAGGTCAAGAAATTATGAAAACAAGATGGACATCTGCAAATCAAACATTTAGGCATGTGTAAGTTGTTTTTTTTTAAATATAAAGGCAAATAGTAAATGCTACAAACAACCAGCTTTTGTTTTGTAAAAATATTCAATTCAGCATGGTGTAGTCAGTAATATGAACAAACTGTTTGTCAGCTTGGTCTTCAGGCATAGGGACAGGAGGAGGCCATTCAGCATCTCAAACCTTCATTGTACTGCCTCTAAAGGCAAATATATCCTTCCTTAGGTAAGGAGGCCAAAACTGTATTCAATACTCCAGGTGAGGTTTCACCAAAGCCCTGTACAATTGTAGCAAGACTTACTCTTATACTCCAACCCCCTTGGAATAAAGGCCAACATGCCATTTGCTTTCCTAATTGCTTGCTGTACCTGCATGCTAACTGTTTCTTGTACCAGGACACCCAAGTCTGAACAACATTCAATAGTTTCTCACCATTTAAAAGATATTCTGTTTTTCTATTCTTCCTACAGATGTGAATGACATCATACTCATCTGCCACCTTCTCGCCCACTTAACCTGTATATCCCTTTGCAGACTGTCCTCACAGCTTACTTTCCCACCTAGCTTTGTAAGACATTAAAGTCCACTGGCATCCCAAATAGCCTGGTAGCCAACAAGATACAATGGAATGGAATTAGTCCTAGATCAGATGTGTAAGGGTAGGAAAAGGAGAGAGACTTAATCAGAGGATGATATACACATCACAAAGATGAAGTACAGCTTGTATTCTCTGATCTGCTACAGCTCAACAAACAAACAGCTTTAAAAGCAAGCCCCAAGTTAATACAGCAGCTAAAACAATGTTTCACAGCTGAACCTCAAAAGAAACAAGAGACTTTAGTGTTGTAGTAAAGGCCAACTTTCACCTGGACACTTTGCAATCTTTGTGCATCTGTCTTGCTACAGAAAGGTCTGTCAAAAGTCATTAGCAATATTCATGGGCCTCCTGGCATAAGCCTCTAAGGGATAATAGGAACTTGTATCTGGATCAGAACATGTTTTAAAGCAAAAAAGACAAAGAATGAGGATACCTGGACAAGAACTGTAGTGGTAGCTGCATATTATCCTTAAGTGTGTGCAGTTGTTGAACATCACAGCAGAGATTAACGTTTCCATAGAAATAATTGGGGCACACTTCCTGGAGGGGACAGAATTACAAAAGTGAAAGGCTACATAGCACTAGTTTTGAAATTCAGTCACTTTGAAAACTGCATCCATTAATTTTCAAATATTTTCTTCAAGAACCAAAACTTGTGGAAAATTGCCATGATGCAAGAGCAATTGACAAGGAATGGTTTTGTATCTTTTAGAAAAGATACAGCACCAGTTTGTCATTAGATTCAAGGCTCAGCAAGACAGGAAAATCTTAACAGAAAATGCTGAAAGTACTCCAGCAAGTCATAGAGTCAGAGTTATACAGCACGGATAGAGGCCCTTCGGCCCATCGTGTCCGCGCCGGCCATCAAGCCCAGTCTAATCTAATCCCATATTCCAGCATTTGGTCCGTAGCCTTGTATGCTATGGCATTTCAAGTGCTCATCCAAATGCTTCTTGAATGTTGTCAGGCAGCATCTGTAGAGAAAGAAACATTAACTTTCTCTAGATGCTGCCTGACTTTGAGTACTTCCAGCATTTTCTGTTTTTATTTCAGATTTCCAGCATCCACAGAATTTTGCTTTTGACTAAAATCAGCTGGGGCATTATAGGATGAGTATACTACCAATGCATCTTTGATTCAAGAGATCATGGCAGGCTAACTCAGATCTCAACATGTAGCTTGAGCTGTTATGAATCATTGAGGCTGAGTTTTTTGATGAAGATAGTGGGGTAGTTGCAGGTTGGGAAACAAACATCACATACCAAGTACTTACTAACAACCAGCTCAGACTGGGGGCATGAGTTGTTTTCTGCAATATTGCCAGAGACCTTAGATCAGTTTCTCCCAAATGCTGGAGAACCTGAAATACCCGTCAACATTTAGATTCATCTTAACACTGCCAAAAACATTGCAGGGAAGCAGCAGCGCCCAGGGATGATCTAGAATGTGGGGGGGGGGGGTGGAAAAAGGGAAAGCAGATTCAATTGTAATTGTCAAAAGGGGGCTGGATATTCATTTGAAAAGGAAACATTTGCAGGGTTTATAGGACTAAATGGATAGTCTTTCAAAGAGCCAGCATAGGCACAATGGGCCAAATGGCCCCCGTGCTGTATGTTTGTTTTCATAGAACCAGTCAGCTGGCAGATCAGCACAGGGGGTGGGGGGACACAGATAATCTGCCAGTCATGCTGAACAAGCTGACGTTCCCACTTGCTGCATAGAAGAAATAACACATTCTATCCCAATTTTGCACTTAAAGTTAAAATTGCTGCTATTTCTGGGCAAAAACAAAAACCCCCACAATCCTCATGGCATGTTGTAGAACTAGCCATTGAGATTTTTTTTAAAAATATTTTCAGAGAGGCAGTTCAGGCATAATGGGCTCCCTCTGCTATATGATTCTATACAGCTGGACACAAATTTATTCTGCTCAAGATACTCAACTTAAACCTTCCCATTTTAAGTTTAAAAATGTTTTCCATTATGAGACTGATTCTAATTTGTGGCTCTTTCAAAGACACACTGAAAGGCTGTAGACAAACAAACAGTCAGTGATCTGTTTAGCTTGCAAGAAATGTCGCCAACCAGAAAATCCTTTTTTTTAAAAACTAAAAATAACCTTCAGTAGATTCCTTGTTGACCAATCAAGATTTAAAAACCATGGCGATCACTTACTTTAATTAATTCATATCCTGCTTTAGGCAATGGTTTTGGTGCACCATCATATTTACAGTTGTACCGCTTGTGTGTGGTTGTATCCGTCCCACATTCTCCGTACCAAACACAAGTTGCATTTTGTGCAAATACCTAGAGATAAAAAAGTTACTAGGTTTATATTCAGATTGTGTGTCAAATAGCAACGCTAGTCAACAGAAGTGGTTTGTACAGAGTATTAGGGCATGCTATGCTGTAGGTACCAAAGTTTAGAAGAAGGAGTTTTCCTTCTGAGAGCAGAGGCTCATGTAGAATTTGGCCACTCCTTACCCAAGCTGCCATTCATTCCCCTTGGTCAGCCCAGGTAGTGAGCACTAACATGTCTCTAGAAGTGCGAGGAGTGACCTGGTAGGGGGTCTTTAAAATTATGAAAGGGGTTGGATAGGGCTGATGTAAAGATGTTGCCACTTGATAGAGTCCAAATCTAGGGTCACAATATATATATATATATATATATATATATATATATATATAAGTCACTAATAAATGAGGAATTCAGGAGAAACATCTTTACTCAGTGGTTAGAATGTGGAACTTGCTACCACAAGGAGTAGGTGAGGCAAATAGCATTAAGGGGAAACTAGATGAACATGGAGGGATAAAGAAATGGAAAGATATGCTGATCAGAAGCTCACATGGAACATACAGAACTGTTGGACCAAGTGGCCTGTTTCTGTGCTGTAAAATTCTATGAAGAATCAGGAAAGAAAGACATCAACTAAATGTCAAAAAAACACTAAAGTTTGTAGCATGTGCTGCAGTGGTTTTTTTATTCTTCAGGTACAGATGAGGCCACCAAATGCTGTGGCAGTTTATTTCATTGTAGTTACTGGACAAATGTGAATGTGGAAGTAGGAGTTTTAGGAAATAAAAGCAACAGTTATAATTAGAAACATGACAGTAGCATGATCTGAGGACATCTGATTTTGTAAAGTATTGACTTTTTTTAAAAAAGGCCACTAGTTCAAGGTCTTTAGCAGTTGAAGCACTTTTGACAAGGCTACAGATTCCCAATACAGAGAGCCCCCATCCACAGCTCTATACCAAGTACTGTGCCAACCAGAGGCTAGACACAGGGAAACTAGCCCCACCTGGGGAAAACCTGAACAGAGAGGGAATGGTTCATTAGCACTTTTTTTGGACATCTAAAGTGTTTCATGAAAATTAAAGCATTTGTTTTGATGGCAATTGCTTAAAGCACAACATCCTTAGCCTCTACTCTGCTTGTTCTCAGAACCATAGAAAAGGTACAGCACAGAAGGGGGCCATTCAGCCCATCATGTCCATGCCAGCTTGAAGAACAACAACCAGGTGCCCATTCTAATCCCACCTTCCAGCACCCAGTCTGTAGCCCTGCAGCTTACAGCACTTTAGGTACATATCCAATTCTCAAATTCACTGTTTAATTAAGTGTCTGAAATTAAACTATGTATTTAGTGTGTTTTTAAATTGTTGAAAAATCCTAAAATATATGTGTTAAGCAATATTTAAAAAATTAGCAGCTCCAAAAATCAACTCATGGGTACAGGTAAACAAGTACTTTCATTGAATCTTACATCTGGCTGCATGCAACCAAAACACTGCAGTACTAAATGCTAAAAAAAGTACAAGTTCAGCTAACTCTGAGCAGCTGTCACTTGACTTTGCAGGTAACAACCCACTCAAATCCTGTCAAAGCCACTCTGATCTAGGCCAGGCAACAATGCACAGCAAAAATGTGATTAGACCAAAAGTCTCATCCCATGAACAAAAAGGCAAGGGGAAGGGGGGGGGCAGGGGAAAACAAAGGGATGGGGTTGAGGTGAGAAATTATCTTGGTTACTGAACATCTGTTGCAGCCAACCCATAGATTTTTCCCTCCAAATATTCTCTCCCTTTATCACCTGAAGCCATTGACCATCTCCCAAGTGGCCAGTCATTTGGCTGATTGCATTCTCACCCAACTACTTGACCACACAGGGCAGAGAGAAGTCAAATCCCACTCAGATGGCCACACTGTTGCCTGCAGGGGTTTATTGGATCATTAAGAACAGGAATCTTGACTTTCAGGGCAAACTTCCCTTCCTGAGAAGCAAGATATCCTCCCATATCTGAGGGGATTGGTTAGCAATTTCCTAGGCAATGTTGAACAGTGGTAACCTACAGGATGGAGGCTGGGTCAAAGTCATTTCTTAAGGCTTGTTAGATCTTAACAGGATGTGAAGATAACAAATAGTCATGATTAATCTCAACTGGGAAAATGTTAAAAAGCCCTTAAACATTAAGAGGAAATACTATAATAAATTGTATTGAGACACTAATTACACATTTCTCAAGTCTACTTGTTCAAATATTGACAATGCTAAGATCAGATCTGGTCTTAGCATTGTCAATATTTGAACAAGTAGAATTTGAACACTCAAATCTGATAAAATTGGGATTTTTTGTAGGGGAGAAAGCAGCCACAGGAAGATTAAAGTAGGATCTTAAAAGATTACACCACTAAATAGAGTAAATAAGGAGAAACTTTCCACTGGCAGAAGGGTCAGCAACCAGGCAACAGATTTAAAGGTGATTGGCTAAAGAGCCAGAAGCAAGAATTTCTTTATAAAAATATAGCAAATTATGATCTGGAATGCACTGCCTAAAGGGTGGTGGAAGCAGATTCACTAGAAACTGTCAAAAAGGGAATGGGACATATACTTGAGAAAAAAAAAATGCAGGATTATGTTTGGGAGGGGGGGGGGGGGGGGAGAAGAAAGGAAGTCATCAGACTAATTGGTTCAAAGAGCCAGCACAGGCACAGTGGACCAAATGACTTCCTTCAGTGCTACAAGATTCATGATCAGAAAAATATGCAGACCATGAAATGTAATACACCACTTGACAACCATTCGTGAAGTGCACTCTAAGCTTATCAGTAACTACAGAAAGCTGCTTTTTGCTAACTAAACAAGTTTTCATTGTTGGCAAATAAAACACATGATCTCACCCTTGAGCTACAAGGACACAAAACAATTTAAAAACAAACAGTATGTTTTTTTAAAAAAAGAGGAAGACACTGCAAGACTGGCCAAGAGTCTAGTCTAGGTCAATCATCCTCAGATACACATTGTGCATGTTTCTGCCCCTCTTTATCTGCAATGATAGCTTTAGTGACAGCTGAGGAGAGGTTGAGTAGATTGGGACTCTACTCATTGGAGTTCAGAAGAATGAGAGGCGATCTTATTGAAACATATAAGATTGTGAAGGGGCTTGATCAGGTGGATGCAGTAAGGATGTTCCCAAGGATGGGTGAAACTAGAACGAGGGGGCATAATCTTAGGATAAGGGGCTGCTCTTTCAAAACTGAGATGAGGAGAAACTTCTTCACTCAGCAGGTCATAGGTCTGTGGAATTTGCTGCCCCAGGAAGCTAAATCATTAAATAAATTTAAAACTGAAATTGATAGTTTCCTAGAAGTAAAGGGAATTAGGGGTTACGGGGAGCGGGCAGGAAATTGGACATGAATTTAGATTTGAGGTTAGGATCAGATCAGCCATGATCTTATTGAACAGCAGAGCAGGCTCGAGGGGCCGATTGGCCTACTCCTGCTCCTATTTCTTATGTCCTTATGATGCATGTTTCGGCCCCTCTATCTGCAATGATAGCTTTAGTGACAGCTCAAAGGTCACGAGGAAACTATCAGCGCGCAGGCGCAGTAGCCACAGAGCCCGATCGGACCACGGCTCGGGTGACAAGATGTGAGTCACGTGGGGACAGGAACGGCAGGGCCCCCATCGCCCATTCCACCCCCTTCACACCGGCCAGACCCCGGGGGGGGGGGGGGGAAATCTATAAGCCACCCCGACTACAACCTGGGTATCAAGCGCAGTCCCCACGGCAGATACATCCCAACAACCCCCCCCTCCCTCCCTATTCATAATCGATCTTTCCACCCAACCCCTCACTATCGAGGCACAGGGGGTCGCGACGACAGATCGTCCGGTTGCGATGCCGGGAGGAGGGGGGAAATAAAACACACGACAGCCTCCCCCGTACCCCGAGCGCCCACACACACACACACCCGCCCCCCGCCTCATCAGCCGGCTAACTCCACACCCCGGTTCGGTCTGTCTCCCGGCCTCCCCGGGTGAGGATACAAGGAGCGAGCCGGTCGGTCGGTCGGACGACCGTTGGATTCAAACTGTCGCTCGCGCCACTCACCGAACGTTCGGGAAGCTTCAGGATCAGCAAGAGGAGCGCGGCCGCGGCTCCCAGGCTCCAGTTCTTCATCGTGTGGCGGCGGCGGCGGCACCAGGGGGGGGGGAAAAGGGTAAGTCCGACCGACTGTACGGGCGATAGATAGGCCGCTAAATCTCACTACTCCTCTTCCGCCGCGCCGTCATTTTATACCCTAATACCGGCTCTGCCTCCGCCCGAAAAAACGCTCGCAACCCGCCCCCTACTTTTCTTACTCGTTGCTTCGGCCGCTCAGACCCCGCCCCTCCGCCCCCCAAATCAACCCCACCACCCCCCTCCCCCCGCGGCGTCACTCGGGGACGATCCATCCACAGCTCCTCCCTTCTCCTCCCCCAACACTCTGTGCCAACCGCAGATGTCAAGACAAACACTGCCTTTTTGTTTAGAAACCCATAGTCGGGATAAAAGGGTCATTCTCAACATGGCAATCTGTAACTAGCGGGGTGCCGCAGGGATCAGTGCTGGGGCCTCAGCTATTTACAATATATATTGTAAACAATTTTACAACACCAAGTTATAGTCCAGCAATTTTATTTTAAATTCACAAGCTTTCGGAGGCTACCTCCTTCGTCAGGTGAACGATGTGAAAATGAAATCCTCGAGATGAAATCGCATTTATTTCATTTTCACATCGTTCACCTGACGAAGGAGGTAGCCTCCGAAAGCTTGTGAATTTAAAATAAAATTGCTGGACTATAACTTGGTGTTGTAAAATTGTTTACAATTGTCAACCCCAGTCCATCACCGGCATCTCCACATCATGACTACAATATATATCAATGACTTGGATGAAGGAACAGAGTGTCTTGTGGCCAAATTTGCTGATGACGCAAAGATAGGTGGAAAAGCAAGTCGCGATGAGGACACAAAGTGTCTGCAAAGGGATATTGACAGGTTAAGCGAATGGGCAAAAATTTGGCAGATGGAATATAATGTGGGAAAATGTGAAGTCATCCACTTTGGGAGGAAAAATAAAAAAGCAAAATATTATTTGAATGGAGAGATACTACAAAATGCTGCGGAACAGAGGGATCTGGGTGTCCTCGTACAAAAAGTCAACGTACAGGTGCAGCAGGTAATCCGGAAGGCAAACGGAATATTGGCCTTTATTTATAGGGGCAATGGGGTATAAAAGCAGGGAAGTCATGCTACAACTGTACAGGGTGCTGGTGAGACCACACCTGGAGTACTGCGTACAGTTCTGGTGCCCTTATTTAAAGAAGGACATACTTGCATTGGAGGCAGTTCAGAGAAGGTTCACTAGGTTGATTCCGGGTATGGAAGGGTTGTCTCATGAGGAAAGATTGAACAGGTTGGGTCTATACTCATTGGAATTTAGAAGAATGAGAGGAGATCTTATTGAAACATACAAGATTCTGAGGGGACTCGATAGGGTAGATGCTGAGAGGGTGTTACCCCTCATGGGGGAACCTAAAACTAGGGGGCATAGTCTCAGAATAAGGGATCGCCCATTTAAGACGGAAATGAGGAGGAATTTCTTCTCCCAGAGGGTCGTGAATCTTTGGAATTCTTTACCCCAAAAAGCTGCGGAGGCCGAGTCATTGAATACATTCAAGGCTGAGTTAGACAAATTTTTGATCAGCAAAGGAGTTAAAGGATATGGGGAAAAGGCAGGAAAGTGGAGTTGAGGTAAAAATCAGATCAGCCATGATCTCATTGAATGGCGGAGCAGGCTCGAGGGGCCGAATGGCCTACTCCTGCTCCTATCTCTCATGGTCTTATTATGGTCTTATAAGGAGGCAATGAGTTGCCCCCAGTGTCATAGAATCGTAGAATGGTTACAGCACACAAGGAGGCCATTCGAGCCCATGCTGGATCTTTGTAAGAGCAATCCAGTTAGTCCCAATCCCCCGCTCTTTCCCTGTAGCTCTGCAAATTTTTTCCCTTCAAGTATTTATCCGATTCCTCTTTGAAAGCCACCTTTGAATCTGCCTCCACCACCCTTTCAGCAGCGCTTTCCAGATCCTAACCACTCACTGTGTAAAGAAGTTGTTTCTCACATCGCCTTTGGTTCTTTTGCCAATCACCTTAAATCTGTCATCAAAAACCAAAACAAAATCAAACGCCTTTTTACAGGGGCAAAGCTAATAGAAACCCAAATCATAAAAAAAATAAAGAAAACTTATCAAATTTAAATAATAATGTTGCCACCCGTATCCAATATGCCCTCCAGTCAGATACCAAGTGCTTCTTTTCCAGGGCACTGCCCTACAATTCTCCCTTGGCGTTTTTTTTGTACAATTTGTAGGGGTAACACTGTTTCCCCCAGTGCCACCACATAAATATGATTGACAAACAATAAAAATTAAATCGCAATGTGATTGTGAGCGTCGATTATCCCCTCCAATCCCTGCAGTGCTCACTGGCCGCGGAAGCAACTCTTGCTTGGAATGAGGCTTGTCCTTTTAATTCAAAAATATAACCTGGTGTGGAGGCACTGGAGAAAGTGCAAAAAAAGATTTACAAGGATGATTTTTTTTTATTCGTTCACGGGATGTGGGCGTCGCTGGCAAGGCCAGCATTTAGATATCAGAACTGATAGGTTGTAACTATTAGGAAAGACTGAACAGGCTGTGGCTCTTTTCTCTAGAAAAGCACCTTTCTCTAGAATAGCACCATTCACGACCGCAGGATGTCCCTAAGTGCTGTACAGCCGATGAAGTGCTTTTGAAGTGTAGTCACTATTATAATTAGGAGAAAGTGAAGGCTGAGAGGTGATCTGATAGAGGTCTTTAAAATTATGAAGGAGTTCGATACGGTAGACGTAGAGATGTTTCCACTTCTACTAGGGGCCATAAATGTAAGATAGTATTTAATAAATCCAATAAGGAAGTCAGGAGAAACTTCTTTACTCAGACAAGTGGTGAGAATGTGCAACTTGCTTCCACATGGAGTGGTTGAGGCAAATAGCATAGATGCATTTAAGGAGAAGCAAGATGAGTACATGAGGAAGAAAGGAAAAGAAGGATAAGTTGATAGGGTGAGATGTAGTAAAGTGAGAGGAGGCTCATGTGGAGCGTAAACACCAGCATAGACCAATTGGGCTGAATGGCTGTTTCTGTGCTGTAAATTCTATGTAATATGTAATTCATTGCCTTGGATGTCAAGGCCTTGGAGAGGGTGCAGAGGAGATTTACCAGAATGGTACCACTTATGAAGGACTTGAGTTATGTGGAGAGACTAGAAAAGCTGGGATTGTTCTCCTTAGACCAGAGAAGGTTAAGGGGAGATTTAATTGAGGTTTTCAAAGTTATGAAAGGTTTTGAAACTTTCCACTGGCGGAAGTAACCAGAGGACTCAGATTAAAGATAACAGGCAAAAGAACCAGAGGAATTACATAGAATTACATAAAATGTATAGCACAGAAACAGGCTATTCAGCCCAACAGGTCCATGCCGGTGTTTGTGGTCCACATGAGCCTCCTCCCTTCCCTGCACGGAGAGATGAGGAGAATTCTTTTTAGGCAGCGAGTTGTTATGATCTGGAAAGCACTGCCTGAAAGGGTGGTGGAAGCAGATCCAATAGTAAGTTTCAAAAGGCAATTGGATATATACTTGAATAGGAAAAAATTGGGGAAAGAGCAGGGGAGTGGGATAAAGAGCTGGCACAGGCATGATGGGCCGAATGGCCTCCTTCTGTGCTGCATGATTCTATAAATCTATAATTTGATGCATCCTACTCTGAAAAATAATAGCACTCTTGTGTAAATAGTGTATGACTATCCTTCTGTGAGTACAGGTATCCTCCTGGGGGTGGTAAGTGGGTTATCTTTGGGGTCAAGTTGAATCCAAGATGACATGTCCGATGACAGTACTGAGGAAGTGCTCCATTGTCCTTTGGATGAGATATTAAACCAAGATATCTGCCTGTTTCACTGGTTCAGATGGATGTCAAAGAACCTATGGCATTATTTGAAAAGGAGCAGAGAGGTCATGTGTCTTGGCTAACATTTCTACCTCAACCAGTACCACCAAAAACAAGCAATCTTGTCACGCATCTAATTTCTCTTTGCAGAATCTTGATGTCCACAATATGGCTTCCATGTCTGCATACATAAAAACAGTAACTTATTAGTATAGATTTTGACTTTGTGCGATAGTGTACAATAGGTGATAGCAGGTAGGCAGCCTGTTTTACATCTCTCCCGACTAGAAATAAAAATTACACCATCGCACAAAGTCAAGATCTTTCTGAAATCCATATTAAGGCGTCATCTAAATGCAAGTCTTTCCTTCTTCATTTAACCAAGAAATTGTTATTTTATCTCCCTCATCTTCACTTTTGAAAGGTATTAAACCTGATTGAATTTTTTGAAGAGGTGACTAAAGTAGTGGACAGGGGAATGTCAATGGATGTTATTTATATGGACTTCCAGAAGACATTTGATAAGGTCCCACATAAGAGACTGTTAGCTAAGTTAGAAGCCCATGGAATCGAGGGAAAAGTACAGACTTGGTTAGGAAATTGGCTGAACGAAAGGCGACAGAGAGTAGGGATAATGGGTAAGTATTCACATTGGCAGGATGTGACTAGTGGAGTCCTGCAGGGATCTGTCTTGGGGCCTCAATTATTCACAATATTTATTAACGACTTAGATGAAGGCATAGAAAGTCTCATATCTAAGTTTGCCGATGACACAAAGATTGGTGGCATTGTAAGCAGTGTAGATGAAAACATAAAATTACAAAGGGATATTGATAGATTAGGTGAATGGGCAAAATTGTGGCAATTGGAATTCAATACAGACAAATGTGAGGTCATCCACTTTGAACCAAAAAAGGATAGAACAGGGTACTTTCTAAATGGTAAAAAGTTAAAAACAGTGGATGTCCAAAGGGACTTAGGGGTTCAGGTACATAGATCATTGAAGTGTCATGAACAGGTGCAGAAAATAATGAAGAAGGCTAATGGAATGCTGGCCTTTATATCTAGAGGACTAGAGTACAAGGGGGCAGAAGTTATGCTGCAGCTATACAAAACCCTGGTTAGACCGCACCTGGAGTACTGTGAGCAGTTCTGGGCACCGCACCTTCGGAAGGACATATTGGCCTTGGAGGGAGTGCAGTGTAGGTTTACTAGAATGATACCTGGACTTCAAGGATTAAGTTACGAGGAGAGATTACACAAATTGGGGTTGTATTCTCTAGAGCTTAGAAGGTTAAGGGGTGATCTGATCGAAGTTTATAAGATATTAAGGGGAAACGGATAGGGTGGATAGAGAGAAACTATTTCCGCTGGTTGGAGATTTTAGGAGTAGGGGGCACAGTCTAAAAATTAGAGCCAGACCTTTCAGGAGCGAGATTAGAAAACATTTCTACACACAAAGGTTGGTAGAAGTTTGGAACTCTCTTCTGTAATCGGCAATTGATCCAGCTCAATTGCTAAATTTAAATGTGAGATAGATAGCTTTTTGGCAACCAAAGGTATTAAGGGATATGGGCCAAAGGCAGGTATATGGAGCTAGATCACAGATCAGTCATGATCTTATCAAATGGTGGAGCAGGCACGAGGGGCTGAATGGCCTACTCCTGTTCCTATGTTCCTATGTATTTACTTGTCCCATTACCACCTCCTTTTGCCTTGCACCATCATCCCTTTTGTCATTTAATCACTTCTGCCCTCCACCCTATCACAGCCCTTCCCTTTTGTTCTTTCCTGTCTTTACCCCTCCCTCCTTTTCCCCCTGGCTCAGTACTTGTTTATAAACTGTTAAATCTCAAACTTGTTCCGGTTCTGATGAAAGGTCATCAACCTGAAGCATTTCTCTCTCTCCACAGATGCTGCCTGACCTGCTGAGTATTTCCAGCATTTTCTGTTTTTTTTCCCCTCAGAGCATTGTCTTATTATTTGCAACATTCTGAAGCATTTTGTCAATTTTAGCAACTTTTTGTTTCGTATGACCTTAATCTGTAGGCTGCCTCCTTTCTAAATAATGAATCTCCAAATGGCTGATACAGTGAATATTCCTCTGTTATCATATTTGCAACAGATAAACCCAATGGTCCTGTTTAAAGTGGTACCTCCATGAAAAGAACTTCAGCTGTGACTTCCTAGTAAAACAAACATTCAATAAAGACCGCCATCCAATAGGGAATTCAGGAGAAACTTCTTCACCTAGAGAATGGTAATAATGTGAAACTCGCTACCACAAGGAGTAGTTGAGGAGATTAGCTTAGATACATTTAAGGGGAAGCTAGATAAACACATGAGGGAGAAGGGAATGGAAGGGTATGTTGATAGGGTTAGATGAAGGGAGGGAGGAGGCTCACATGGACCTGTTGGGCCGAATGGCTTGTTTCTGTGTGAAAAGCTTTCATCCACTGAGAACACTTCTAACTATCACCCTCGACCAGAAAAATTCACTATCACCCTCACCCACAAATGTTTGCCACCCACCAAAAAAAATCCAACTGTTGCCAACCCCTCCCACTGGATTCAACTGTCATTGTTATCCAATAAACTTGAATTGCCACCTCCAGTAAAAAAACAAACTCTTACCCTCCAGAACAAACTTAAACCATCACAACATCCTGTGCCAAAGATACAGTTTTGACAATCAATTGCAAAATTTGCAATTGTCAACTAATTTCCCCCACCAAAGAGACAGAATCATTGTGCATATTTATCCTATTATAAATTAAATATAGATCAATAAAACATGTCAGATGATGAAGAAATGTAACAGGCTTTGCTTCGTTTCTGTCTTAGTCTTTCTTCTGTTTCTTTGCTTTTTATAAATAACATGCATTAGCTTTTGGCTGCACAACGGTAGCCCTGCAAATTTTTTCCCTTCAAATATTTATCAAATTCCCTTCTCAAGGTTATTATTGAATCAACTTCCATATTCAAAGTTGACATTTCTATATAGCAACCTCAGCTGTAGTGTTGAAGATTTGTGCTCCAGAACTAGCCGCGCCTCAAGCCAAGCTATTCCAGTACAGCTACAACACTGGCATCTACCCGATAATGTGGAAAATTGCCTAGGTATGTCCTGTCCACAAAAAGCAGGACAAATCCAATCCGGCCAATTACCGCCTCATCAGTCTACTCTCAATCATCAGCAAAGTGATGGAAGGTGTCGTCGACAGTGCTATCAAGCGGCACTTACTCAACAATAACCTGCTCACCGATGCTCAGTTTGGGTTCTGCCAGGGCCACTCAGCTCCAGACCTCATTACAGCCTTGGTCCAAACATGGACAAAAGAGCTGAATTCCAGAGGTGTGCAATTGTAAACAATTTTACAACACCAAGTTATAGTCCAGCAATTTTATTTTAAATTCACAAGCTTTCGGAGGCTACCTCCTTCCTCAGGTGAACGATGTGGAAATTTCCACATCGTTCACCTGAGGAAGGAGGTAGCCTCCGAAAGCTTGTGAATTTAAAATAAAATTGCTGGACTATAACTTGGTGTTGTAAAATTGTTTACAATTGTCAACCCCAGTCCATCACCGGCATCTCCACATCCAGAGGTGTGGTGAGAGTGACTGCCCTTGATATCAAAGCAGCATTTGACCAAGTGTGGCACCAAGGAGCCCTAGTAAAATTGAAGTCAATGGGAATCAGGGGGAAAACTTTCCAGTGGCTGGAGTCATACCTAGCACAAATGAAGATGGAAGTGGTTGTTGGAGGCCAATCATCTCAGCCCCAAGACATTGCTGCAGGAGTTCCTCAGGGCAGTGTCCGAGGCCCAACCGTCTTCAGCTGCTTCATCAATGACCTTCCCTCCATCATAAGGTCGGAAATGGGGATGTTCGCTGATGCTTGCACAGTGTTCAGTTCCATTTACAACCCCTCAGATAATGAAGCAGTCCGTGCCTGCTTGCAGCAAGACCTGGACAACATTCAGGCTTGTGCTGATAAATGGCAAGTAACATTCGCGCCAGACAAGTGCCAGGCAATGACCATCTCCAACAAGAGAGAGTCTAACCACCTCCCCTTGACATTCAACGACATTACCATCGCCGAATCCCCCACCATCAACATCCTGGGGGTCACATTGACCAGAAACTTAACTGGACCAGCCACATAAATACTGTGGCTACAAGAGGAGGTCAGAGGCTGGATATTCTGCGGCGAGCGACTCACCTCCTGACTCCCCAAAGCCTTTCCACCATCTACAAGGCACAAGTCAGGGGTGTGATGGAATATTCTCCACTTGCCTGGATGAGTGCAGCTCCAACAACACTCAAGCAGCTCGACACCATCCAGGATAAAGCAGCCCATTTAATTGGCACCCCATCCACCACCCTAAACATTCACTCCCTTCATCACCGGTGCACCACGGCTGCAGTGTGTACCATCAACAGAATGTACTGCAGCAACTCGCCAAGGCTTCTTCGACAGCACCTCCCAAACCCGCGACCTCTACCGCCTAGAAAGACAAAGGCAGCAGGCACATGGGAACAACGCCACCTGCACATTCCCCTCCAAGTCACACACCATCCCGACTTGGAAATATATCGCCGTTCCTTCGCTGGGTCAAAATCCTGGAACTCCCTACCTTATAGCACTGTGCGAGAACCTTCACCACACGGACTGCAGCAGTTCAAGAAGGCGACTCATCACCACCTTCTCAATGGCAATTAGGGATGGGCAATAAATGCTGGTCTTGCCAGCGACGCCCACATCCCATGAATGAATAAAAAAAAACTGTTTACCGAACTGAAGCCAGAGGGGTAGATTCTAACCATCAGGCAGGAGCTCAATCCTGCCAGCAAGGGACCTGGCCCATTTTGAAGATGCAGCCTCAATACCATGCCAACGGCAAGTTGTGGACGCCAAACAGGCACCCCGCTACAGCTCAATGGCTCCAGGCTAGTATAAACCGGCCGGCAGGAAGGTAGATCCGGGCGGCGGGACGGGGGCGGTTGTGATCTCGGAGAGCAGGAGCCCAGTCGACAGGGGCCCACATTATTCTTGTGGAGCTCGGAGGAGCACTCCTGGCCCCACAAAAATAATTTTAACATTTCTTTTTCTGAGCCTCTTCTGCTGTACCATCGGGTTTTACTGAGCAGAGTTCCACGATCCATCATTAAAATTGCATTGGGGCGCAATTAATGTAATAGGGCCCTGATATTCATAGAATAATAGATAAATCCCGCCTGATTCGGGCGGGTTCCTTGGCCACCCGGCAGTAACCAAAATGGCGGTGGAGCAGTAAGTCTTCCACCTCCATTTTAACTCCTAGCTTCACGTTTCAGCCAGGCGAAGGAAGTTAAAATTTCCCATCAGATTGTTGCTCTTAGTCTGGAATTTCTGGTGTTTAACCATCTGCTGATGTAATATGGCCTGATGAGCAAAGCTGTTGAAATATGGGAGGAGCCTAATGATTGAAATTTTAAAAAAGTGAGTTAGTTACATAGTCTCACTTGTTATCTCAGTAATGACATTTGAAACAGTGAAAAGTATGTTGCAGTGTTTGTTTTGTAATACAGCCGTAGGAGGGTGAAGAAGCACTTGTAGATAGCAGCATTAATGCCTGGTAAAAGCCTACATTCTCAGAATGAACAAAACTGGTGCAGCTCCATATGATATCACTATCTACAGGTATTTCTCTAAACACTGCAGTGTATTTTATTTTAGAATGGAGTACATTAATCGGCTCCATGTCCCCATACTATTTTTTTAAAGTTGGAAAAAATGTTTACAAACATTCTGTGCACTAACTATTTAAAGTTAATGGTTCACATCTTAACCCCGCTCCCATTCTCTCTTGGACAGCAGGCATTGGTAATGGAGGATGGCTGCACAAGAGCCAATGGGAGTAAGAGAGGTGTGGGCTGGGGAGTCCCTATTGGTACAAGGCAGGGGAGTGGGGGAGGTGTGGGCTGGTGCTCGGGGTGGGGATTCCCTATCGGTACACGGCCGGAGGGGTGGGGGAGGTGTGGGCTGGTGCTTGAGGTGGGGATTTCCTTTCGGTACATGGCTGGAGGGGTGAGAGAGGTGTGGGCTGGTGCTCGTGGTGGGGATTCCCTGTCGCTACACGGCCGGGGAGTGGAGGAGGTGTGGGCTGGTGCTTGGGCTGGGGATTCCTTTTCGATACACAGCCGGGGACTGGTCCTTACTCCTGGGTCTAATGGCCTTTCCTCCGCCACATTCCCGTGCCACGGCAACTCTCTCTGCTTTGCCAGATTTTCCATGCTTCCCTCCCCCTCTGCTATTCTACTGTAACCATTTACACCTCCTCTGGACCCATCTTGCCCCATTATCACCCTCTTTTGCCCTGCACCATCATCCCTTTTGTCATTAATTTACCCCTGCCCTCCACCCTATCACAGACCTTTCTCTTTTGTTCTTTCACTGCCCCCCTTTTCCCTAGCTGCAATTGCTTAAAAGCTGCCTATCTCTAACATCTTCCAGTTCTGATGAAAGGTCAGAACTGGGAAGGCTTGAGATAGGCAAGAGATTGTCAGTCTAGTAGTAACCATGTTTTTGGATGCTGCAGCCATCTTTTTCTGTCATATCTTTGTGAAACCATGCAATGGCACAAATGAGGCAGTTTTATAAACAGGATGGAGAAACTCCCAAATGCACTTAGCTGTTCCTCAGTAAGCAGTCAATAGAATCATAGTATCAGTACATCAATGAATAAGATCAAATCAGGGAAAAATGATAAAAAGTTAAAATTAAAGGCGCTTCACCTGACTGCACGAAGCATTCGTAACGAGATAGATGAATTAATAGCACAAATAGAGATAAATGGGTTTGATCTAATAGCCATTACAGAGACAGGTTGCATGGTGACTAAGGTTGGGAACTAAATATTCCAGGGTACTTGATGTTTCGAAAAGTGGAAATGGAGGGGGATGGGGGGGGGGGTTGCCTTGATAATAAAGAATGACATAAGGACAGTAGTGAGAAAGGATCTTGGCTCAGAAGATCAGGAAGTAGAAGCAATATGGGTGGAGGTAAGAAATAACAAGGGGCAGAAAACACTGGTCTTAGTAGATTATAGGCCCTCTAACAGTAGCTATATTGTTGGACAGAGTATTAATCAAGAAAGAAGTTACGAAGGTGATGCAATAATCATGGGGGACTTTAATCTTTATATAGACTGGGCAATCCAAATTGGCAAAAGTAGTTTGGAGGACGAGTTCATGGAATGCATTTGAGACATACATCATGGAACCAACCAGGGAACAAGCTAGTTTAGATCTTGTCTTGTGTAATGGGACAGGGTTAATTAGTAATCTCATAGTAAGGGATCCTCTGGGGAAGAGTGATCATAAAATGATAGAATTTCACGTTGCATTCGAGAGTGACATACTTAAGTCCGAAACTAGAGTCTCAAACTTAAATAAAGCCAATTATATATGTACGAGGGGCAAGTTGGCTAAGGTAGATTGGGTAATTAGTTTAAATGGTATAACGGTAGATAAGCAACGGCGAACATTTAAAGAAATATATAATAATTTTCAACGAATATATGTTCTATTGAGAAATAAGAACTACATGGGAAAAGTGATCCATCCGTGGCTAACGAAAGAAGTTAAGGATAGTATTAGATTAAAAGAAGAAGCTTATAAAGTTGCCAAGAAGAGTAGTAAGCCTGAGGATTGGGAGAGTTTTAGAAACCAGCAAAGGATGACCAAAAAATTGATAGAGGGAGAAAATACAATATGAGTGTAAACTAGCAAGAAATATAAAAACGGATTGTAAGAGCTTCTACAAGTATGTAAAAAGGAAGAGAGTAGCGAAAGTAAAAATGGGTCCCTTAGAGGCTAGGACAGGAGAAATTATAATGGGGAATAAGGAAATGGCAGAGACGTTAAACAAATATTTTGTGTCTGTCTTCACAGTAAAAGACACAAAAAACATACCAGAAATAGTGGGGAACCAATGGTCTAATGAGAGTGAAGAACTTAAATTAATATTAGTAAAGAAAAAGTACTGGAGAAATTAATGGGACTAAAAGCCGACAAATCCCCTGGACCTGACTGCCTACATCCTAGGGTTCTAAAAGAGGTGGCTGCAGAGATAGTGGATGCATTGGTTGTGATCTTCCAAAATTCCCTAGATTCTAGAATGGTCCTGGTGGATTGGAAGGTAGCAAATGTAACACCGCTATTCAAGAAAGGAGGGAGAGAGAAAACAGGGAACTACAGACCAGTTAGCCTGACATCAGTCGTCAGAAAAATGCTGGAATCCATTATTAAGGAAGTGGTAACCAGGCACTTAGAAAATCATAATATGATTAGTTAGGCAGGGTCAACATGATTTGAAGAAAGGGAAATCATGTTTGACTAATCTATTAGTGTTTTTTGAGAGTGTAACTAGCAGGGTAGATAAAGGGGAACCAGAGGATGTAGTATATTTGGATTTTCAAAGGCATTCGATAAGGTGCCACACGAAAGATTGTTACACAAGATAAGGGCTCATGGGTTTGGGGGTAATATAGAAGTTGGATAGAGGATTGGTTAAAGGACAGAAAACAGACAGTAGGAATAAACGGGTCATTTTCAGGTTGGTAGGCTGTCATAAGTGGGGGCCACAAGGATCAGTGCTTGGGCCTCAGCTATTTACAATCTATATTAATGATTTAGATGAAGAGACCGAGTGTAATGTATCCAAGTTTCCAAGTATCCAAGTTTGCTGATGATACAAAGGGAGATGGGAAAGTAAACTGTGAGGAGGACACAAAAAGTCTACCAAGGGATATAGACAGGTTAAGTGAGTGGGCAAGAAGGTGGCAGATGGAGTATAATGTGGGGAAATGTGAGATTATTCGCTTTGGTAGGAAGAATAGAAGAACAGATGGATAGATTTTTGGACTCTAAGGGAATCAAGGGGATCGGGTGGGAAAGTGGAATTGAGGTTGAAGATCAGCCATGATCTTGTTGAATGGCGGAACAGACTTGAGGGGCCTAATGGCCTAACTCCTGCTCCTATTTCTTATGCTCTTATCATAGAATGATACAGCACAGAAGGAGGCCATTCGGTCCATTGTGCCTGTGCCGGCTGTTTGGAAGAACTATCCATTAGTGCCACACCTGTGCTCTTTCCCCATAGCCCTGCAAATTTATCCCCCTGAAATATTTATCCAATTCCCTTTTGCAAGTTATTATTGAATCTGCTTCCACCACCCTTTCAAGCAGTGCATTCCAGATCATAACAACTTGCTGCATAAACATTTTTTTCCTCATGTCGCCCCTGGTTCTTTTGCCAATTATGTTAAATCTGTGTCCTCTGGTTACTGACCCTCCTGCCAGGTGGGGACAGTTTCTCCTTATTTACTCTATCAATAATGAGCCTTGGTGGTAGGGATACAATGTTTGGCCTCAGCATCCCTGAACTTGGGAGAGGAAAATTATCCAGGGCTCCTACTCCTGATTGATGTTCAGTGATCCTTCTGGATAGTACATGTGTGTGAGCATCAGGTGAGGAAAGATTTGATCTATCCATAGTTGAATTGCCACCCAACACCAGTTCACAAATGAAGAATGACCATTTGGGCAAAATACCAGCGAGTGAGTGGTTGGTGCCTAAATACTAGAATTGGAAAATTAGACATCTTAAATGATTTATTATGCCAAAATTAGGTGCTTAATTAGATGATGGAACCAGAGGCATGAAAATTATGTTTATGAGCTGTGTGTGGGAGTGGTGCACTTGGACAAGTGTGGATTAATTAAGGAAAGCCAGCATGGATTTGTTAAAGGCAAATCGTGTTTAACTAACTTGATTGAGTTTTTTGATGAGGTAACAGAGAGGGTTGACGAGGGCAGTGCGGTTGATGTGGTGTATATGGACTTTCAAAAGGCGTTTGATAAAGTGCCACATAATAGGCTTGACAGCAAAGTTGAAGCCCATGGAATAAAAGGGGCAGTGGCAGCATGAATACGAAATTGGCTAAGTGAGATGAAACAGAGAGTAATGGTGAACAGTTGTTTTTCAGACTGGAGGAAGGTATACAGTGGTGTTCCCCAGAGGTCAGTACTAGGATCACTGCTTTTCTTGATATATATTAATGACTTGGACATGGGTGAACAGGGCACAATTTCAAAATTTGCAGATGACACAAAACTTCGAAGTGTAGTGAAAAGTGAGGAGGATAGTGATAGACTTCAAGAGGACATAGGCTGGTGGAATGGGCGGACACATGGCAGGTGAAATTTAATACAGAGAAATGCAAAGTGATACATTTTGGTAGGAAGAACAAGGAGAGGCAATATAAACTAAAGGGTACAATTTTACAGGGGGGTGCAGGAACAGAGAGACCTGGGGGTATATGTGCACAAGTCGTTGAAGGTGGCAGAGCAGGTTGAGAAAGTGGTTAAAAAAGCATATGTGATCCTGGACTTTATAAATAGAGGCATAGAGTACAAATAGTCAGGGCATGTAATAAGGGAACAGCTATAATTATGGGGGATTCTAACTATCATATTAACTGGACAAATCAAATTGGGCAGGGCAGCCTTGAGCAAGAGTTTATTGAGTGTATTAGGGATGGATTTCTTGAGCAGTATGTAACTGATCCTACAAGGGGGAAAGCAACCTTGGACCTGGTCCTGTGTAATGAGCCAGGATTAATTAATAATGTCCTAGTTAAGGATCCCCTTGGAATGAGTGACCATAACATGGTTACATTCCATATCCAATTAGAGGGTGAGAAGGTTGGTTCTCAAACAAGCGGACTGAGCTTGAATAAAGGAGACTATGATGGTATGAGAGCGGAATTGATTAAAGTGGACTGGGAAAATAGATTAAAGGGTAAGACGGTACATGAGCAGTGGTGTTCATTCAAGGAGTTATTTTACAACTTTCAAAAAATATATATTCCACTGAGGAATAAAGGGTGTAAAAGAAATGACAGCCACCCGTGGCTAAGTAAAGAAATTAAGGACAGTATCCGACTAAAAACAAGGACATAAAAGGTAGCCAAACTTAGTGGGAGGATAGAAGATTGGGAAGTCTTCAAAAGACAGCAAAAAGTAACTAAAGGATTGATTAAGAAAGGGAAGATAGATTATGAAAATAAATTAGCAAAAAATATAAAAACAGATAGCAAGAGTTTCTACAGTTATATAAAAAGAAAAAGGGTGGCTAAGGCAAATGTAGGTCCCTTCGAGGATGAGACCAGGAAATTAATGGTGGGAAACATGGAAATGGCAAAAATGCTGAACAAATATTTTGTTTGTCTTTACGGTAGAGGACACTAAGAATATCCCAACACTGGACAAACAGGGGGCTCGAGGGGGGGAGGAGCTAAATACGATTAAAATCACTAAGGAATTGGTACTCAGTAAAATAATGGGACTCAAGGCGGATAAATCCCCTGGACCTGATGGCTTACATCCCAGGGTCTTGAGGGAAGTGGCAGTAGGGATTGTGGATGCTTTGGTAATAATTTTCCAAAATTCTCTGGACTCGGCAAAGGTCCCGGCAGATTGGAAAACTGCTAATGTAACACCCTTATTTAAAAAGGGTAGTAGGCAGAAGGCTGGAAATTATAGACCAGTTAGCCTAACATCTGTGGTGGGTAAAATTTTGGAATCTATTATCAAGGAGACAGTAGCGGAACATTTGGATAAACATAATTTAATAGGACAAAGTCAGCATGGCTTTATGAAGGGGAAGTCATGTCTGACAAATTTGCTTGAGTTCTTTGAGGACATAACGTGCAGGGTGGATAAAGGGGAACCAGTGGACGTAGTGTATTTAGACTTCCAGAAGGATTTGACAAGGTGCCACATAAAAGATTATTGCTCAAGATAAAGAATCACTGGATTGGGGGTAATATTCTGGCATGGGTGGAGGATTGGTTATCTAACAGGAAGCAGAGAGTTGGGATAAACGGTTCATTCTCGGACTGGCAACCAGTAGCCAGTGGTGTTCCGCAGGGGTCGGTGCTGGGTCCCCAACTCTTTACAATCTATATTAACGATTTGGAGGAGGGGACCAAGTGTAACGTATCAAAGTTTGCAGATGATACAAAGATGGGAGGGAAAGTGGAGAGTGAGGAGGACATAAAAAACCTGCAGGGGGATATAGACAGGCTGGGTGAGTGGGCGGAGATTTGGCAGATGCAATACAATATTGGAAAATGTGAGGTTATGCACTTTGGCAGGAAAAATCAGAGAGCAAGTTATTATCTTAAAGGCGAGAAACTGGAAAGTACTGCAGTACAAAGGGATCTGGGGGTCCTAGTGCAAGAAGATCAAAAAGTTAGTATGCAGGTGCAGCAGGTGATCAAGAAGGCCAACGGAATGTTGGCTTTTATTGCTCGGGGGATAGAATATAAAAACAGGGAGCTATTGCTGCAGTTATATAAGGTATTGGTGAGACCGCACCTGGAATACTGCATACAGTTTTGGACTCCATACTTAAGAAAAGACATACTTGCTCTCGAGGCAGTACAAAGAAGGTTCACTCGGTTAATCCCGGGGATGAGGGGGCGGACATATGAGGAGAGGTTGAGTAGATTGGGACTCTACTCATTGGAGTTCAGAAGAATGAGAGGCAATCTTATTGAAACATATAAGATTATGAAGGGGCTTGATCGGGTGGATGCGGTAAGGATGTTCCCAAGGATGGGTGAAACTAGAACTAGGGGGCATAATCTTAGAATAATGGGCTGCTCTTTCAAAACTGAGATGAGGAGAAACTTCTTCACTCAGAGGGTGGTAGGTCTGTGGAATTTGCTGCCCCAGGAAGCTGTGGAAGCTACATCATTAAATAAATTTAAAACGGAAATCGACAGTTTCCGAGAAGTAAAGGGAATTAGGGGTTACGGGGAGTGGGCAGGAAATTGGACATGAATTTGGATTTGAGGTTAGGATCAGATCAGCCATGATCTTATTGAATGGCGGAGCAGGCTCGAGGGGCCGATTGGCCTGCTCCTGCTCCTATTTCTTATGTTTCTTATGTTCTTAAAAGCAAGGAGGTTATGATGATCCTTTATAAAACACTGGTTCGGCCACAACTGGAGTATTGTGTCCAATTCTGGGCACTGCACTTTAGGAAGGATGTGAAGGCCTTAGAGATGGTCCAGAAAGGATTTACTAGAATGGTTCTGGAGGGACTTCAGTTACGTTGATAGACTGGAGAAGCTGGTGGTGTTCTACAGCAGAGAAGGTTGAGAGGAGATTTGATAGAGCTGTTCAAAATCATGAGGGGTCTGGACAGGGTAGATAGAGAGAAACTATTCCCATTGGCGGAATGGTTGAGAACCAGAAGATACAGATTTAAGGTGATTGGCAAAAGAACCAAAGGTGACATGAGGAAAATCTTTTTTACACAGTGAGTGGTTATGATCTGGAATGCAGTGCCTGAAAGGATGGTGGAGGTAGATTCAATTGTGGCTTTGAAAAAGAAAAAATTTGCAGTGCTATGGGGAATGGGCGGGGGAGTGGGACTAGTTGGATTGCTCTTGCAGAGAGCCGGCATGGGCTCGATGGGCCGAATAGCCTCCTTCTGTGCTGTAACCATGCTATGATTCTATTCTATGATTAATCCATGATTTAATACATTATTTGCAGCCTGTGAAACCCTCTGGCCTCAACACTGACGTTAATTACTTCAGATCTTAAGTATAACCTCATTTTCTTTACAATAGACGATGTTGGTGTCCGGGCGGTGGGGGGGGGGGGGGGGGGATGGGCGGCGGGGTGTGGAGGGAGGTTGTTGGGGAGATAGATTGATGCTTGGGGTGGAAACACAGTTTTGGTGGAGGGGTCTGCGCTGTAGGTGTTGATCTGTGTTTCTTTTTCTTAGGGCTGGTGGAGCATATTTTGCCTGACTCTCCTGTTTTAATTTCAGACCTGTCTCCCATCTTCTTGTCTTTACCTTGAGTAAAAACCCACTACCTTAGCTATTATTTCTCTAATGTCTTTAATTTTTTTTATGTGTCTTTCCATTGTCTGATGTAAAGATCACCTTGGTCGTCTGTCCATCTCCTGTTTTTCTTTTAAGCTGGTTGCAGGTAATTCTATCAATACTTCCTCTCCATTATTTCATTTTTTTAGTTTTGCATGCCTAAAATGTTAATTTATTTGTTCTCTCCACAGATGCCAACTGACCTGCTGTGTGTTTCCAGCAATTGCAGTTTTTTGATTACTATTATTAATCTATTGCTGATGTTTAAAGACAATGGTGTATAATTTGAAGACAATTCAGGTAGGTAACCCTTACATTCAAGTGTAGTTCTAATATTTAGGAAATAGTACAGGATTAATATATGATTTAAAAAAATTACAACCCAGCAGGCTATTAAGACAATACATGTAAACAAGTTAATTTAACAATAGATTGGAGAAGACAAATGCATTTCAAAACAAATTAGGTGAGATTGACAATTATGTGTAAATTTCCCTAATGTACGCAAGTTGTAAGCTAAAGATCAGTCCCAAAATTCCAAGATGTTTTCAGCGTTTCTGGGGCCTAAAATGGAGGTAACTCACTTGATTGGGGCGTAATCCACTTGCGCCCCAACAACAACACCCAAATTTTCAAACGCAATTTGGCCCTCTTACCACTGAGTCCCCATGCACCTAATTGCCATATATTAAAATAATGGCCAGTGGTGCTGCATCCCTGAATTTCCTCTATTTACGCTCGCAGTGCACTGGGGTAAGTGAGAGTGAGAATTATGAAGAACTGCTGTTGCCAGCATCAACTGAGACTGGCAGAGATGAGGAGTTTTGAGCTTGAAAACTGCTGAAAGTTTGAGTAGCAATTACTGCAGCTCAGAATAATATTTGCAGCGATTTTTTTTTTTTTTGGCATTCAGCCTAGAGAACCATATACTTACTTTTGACTGCCGATGGGAGTGCGAGACCAACGGGAGATCTTGATACCTCCCCCCAAACACAGAGCTGTTCAGGAGCAGGTACAGAAAGAACTTGCATTTATATAGCACCTTTCACAACCTTAGGATGTCCCAAATCACTTCACAACCAATCAATTACTTTTAAAGTGTAGTCACTGTTACAGGGAAACATAATTTGCACACAGCATGATCCCAAAAATCAACTGTAAGATAAATGAGCAGATAATCTATTTTAGTAATGTTGGATGAGGGATAACTGTTGGCCAGGGCACCAGAAGAACTCCCCTGCTCTTCTTTGTAATAGTGCCGTGGGATCGTTTACATCCACTTGAGAGTTTAACATCCCATCTGAATGACAGCACCTCTGACAGTGCAGTACTCTCTCAGCTTGGATTATGTGCTCAAGTCCCTGGAGTGGGGCTTGAACCCACGACCTTCTATCTCAGAGGCAAAGGGCAAAAGAGTAACTAGGGAGAGAGTAGGGCCACTTAAGGATCAACAAGGTCATCTATGTGTGGAACCACTAGAGATGGGTGAGATCCTAAATGAATATTTCGCATCGGTATTTACGGTTGAGAAAGGCATGGATGTTAGGGAACTTGGGGAAATAAATAGTGATGTCTTGAGGAGTGTACATATTACAGAGAGGGAGGTGCTGGAAGTCTTAACGCGCATCAAGGTAGATAAATCTCCGGGACCTGATGAAATGTATCCCAGGACGTTATGGGAGGTTAGGGAGGAAATTGCGGGTCCCCTAGCAGAGATATTTCAATCATCGACAGCTACAGGTGAGGTGCCTGAAGATTGGAGGGTAGCAAATGTTGTGCCTTTGTTTTAGAAGGGCGGCAGGGAAAAGCCTGGGAACTACAGACCGGTGAGCCTGACATCTGTAGTGGGTAAGTTGTTAGAGGGTATTCTGAGAGACAGGATCTACAGGCATTTGGAGAGGCAGGGACTGATTAGGAACAGTCAGCATGGTTTTGTGAGAGGAAAATCATGTCTCACAAATTTGATTGAGTTTTTTGAAGAGGTAACCAAGAAGATAGATGAGGGCTGTGCAGTAGACGTGGTCTACATGGACTTTAGCAAAGCCTTTGACAAGGTACCGCATGGTAGGTTGTTACATAAGGTTAAATCTCACGGGATCCAAGGTGAGGTAGCCAATTGGATACAAAATTGGATTGACGGCAGAAGACAGAGGGTGGTTGTAGAGGGTTGTTTTTCAAACTGGAGGCCTGTGACCAGCGGTGTGCCTCAGGGATCGGTGCTGGGTCCGCTGTTATTTGTTATTTATATTAATGATTTGGATGAGAATTTAGGAGGCATGGTTAGTAAGTTTGCAGATGACACCAAGATTGGTGGCATCGTGGACAGTGAAGAAGGTTATCTGGATTGCAACGGGATCTTGATAAATTGGGCCAGTGGGCCGATGAAAGGCAAATGGAGTTTAATTTAGATAAATGTGAGGTGATGCATTTTGGTAGATCAAATCGGGCCAGGACCTACTCCGTTAATGGTAGAGCGTTGGGGAGAGTTATAGAACAAAGAGATCTAGGAGTACAGGTTCATAGCTCCTTGAAAGTGGAGTCACAGGTGGATAGGGTGGTGAAGAAGGCATTCAGCATGCTTGGTTTCATTGGTCAGAACATTGAATACAGGAGTTGGGATGTCTTGTTGAAGTTGTACAGGACATTAGTTAGGCCACACTTGGAATACTGTGTACAGTTCTGGTCACCCTATTATAGAAAGGATATTATTAAACTAGAAAGAGTGCAGAAAAGATTTACTAGGATGCTTCCAGGACTTGATGGTTTGACTTATAGGGAGAGGTTGGATAGGCTGAGACTTTTTTCCCTGGAGAGTAGGAGGTTTCGGGGTGATCTTATGGAAGTCTATAAAATAATGAGGGGCATAGATAAGGTAAATAGTCAAAATCTTTTCCCAAAGGTAGGGGAGTCTATAACGAGGGGGCATAGATTTAAGGTGAGAGGGGAGAGATACAAAAGGGTCCAGAGGGGCAATTTTTTCACTCAAAGGGTGGTGAGTGTCTGGAACGAGCTGCCAGAGGCAGTAGTAGAGGCGGGTACAATTTTGTCTTTTAAAAAGCATTTGGACAGTTACATGGGTAAGATGGGTATAGAGGGATATGGGCCAAGTGCAGGCAATTGGGACTAGCTTGGTGGTATAAACTGGGCGACATGGACATGTTGGGCCGAAGGGCCTGTTTCCATGTTGTAAACTTCTATGATTCTATGATTCTATAAGAGTGGTACCACTGAGTCAAGGATGTCACCTTAAGGGAAAAGTGGTGTCCTGTGCCTCAGCAGCAAAATATCAAGGTGCAAGATGTACACATAAGAACATAAGAGCGTAGCCTATGTAGCCCCTTGAGCCTGCTCCGACATTCAATAAGATCATGACTGATCTTCTACCTCAACTCTACTTTCCTGCCCTATCCCTATATCCCTTGATTCCCTCAGTGTCCAAAAATCTATCAATCTCAATCTTGAATATACTCAACGACTGAGCATCCACAGCCCTCTGGGGTAGAGAATTCCAAAGATTCAAAACCCCCGAGTGAAGAAATCTTTCCTCATCTCGGTCCTAAATGGACGACCTCTTATCTTTAGACTATGACTCCTAGTTCTAGACTCTCCAGCCAGGGAAAACCACCTCTCAGCATCTACCCTGTCAAGCCCTCTAAGAATTTTATACATATTAATGAGATCACCTCTCGTTCTTCTGAACTCCAGAGAATATTCATCCATTTTACTCAATCTCTCCTCATAGGTCAACCCGCTCATCCCAGGAATCAATCTAGTGAACCTTCCTTACACCCCCTCTAAGGCAAGTATATCCTTCCTTAGGTAAGGAGACCAAAGCTGTACACAGTACTCCAGGCATGGTCTCACCAGAGCCCTGTATAATTACTCTTATACTCCAACCCCCTTGCAATAAAGGCTAACGTACCATTTGCTTTCCTAATTGCTTACTCTACCTGCTGTACTTTCTGTGCTTCGTGTACAAGAACACCCAAATCCCTCTGAATACCAACATTTCTTAGTCTCTCACCTTTTAAAAAATATTCTGCTTTTCTGTTCTTCCTACCAAGGTAGATCAATCCAGAGAAATGTGAGGTAATGCATTTGGGGAGGGCAAACAAAGCAAGGGAATACACAATAAATGGGAGGATACTGAGAGGTGTAGAGGAAGTGAGGGACCTTAGAGTGCATGTCCACAGATCCCTGAAGGTAGCAGGACAGGTAGATAAGGTGGTTAAAAAGGCATACGGGATACTTTCCTTTTATTAGCCGAGGCATAGAATATAAGAGCAGGCTGGTTATGCTAGTTAGGCCACAGCTTGAGTACTGTGTACAGTTCTAGTCATCACATTACAGGAAAGATGTGATTGCACTAGAGAGGGTTCAGAGGAGTGTTGCCAGGACTGGAGAATTTTAGCTATGAGGGAAGATTGGATAGGCTGGGGTTGTTTTCCTTGGAACAGAGGAGGCTGAGGGGAGATTTAATTGAGGTGTACAAAATTATTAGGAGCCTAGATAGAGTGGATACGAAGTACCTATTTCCCTTAGCAGAGAGGTCAACAACCAGGGGGCATAGATTTAAAGTGATTGGTAGAAGGATTAGAGAGGAGTTTAGGAGAAATTTTTTCACCCAGAGGGTGGTGGGGGTCTGGAACTCACTGCCTGAAAGGGTGGTAGAGGCAGAAACCATCAACTCGTTTAAAAAGTACGTGGATGTGCACCTGAAGTGTCGTAACCTACAGGGCTACGGACCAAGTGCTGGAAAGTGGGATTAGGGTGGGTGGCTCATTTTCAGCCAGCGAGGACACAATGGGCCGAATGGCCTCCTTCTGTGCCATAAATTTTCTATTATTGTATGTTTTTGACGTAAGGATGTCTTTTTTTCGGTTTCCCATCCGACTGGCCAGCCTGATTGACAAGCTGGTCTCAGTCGGATGGGAGCAAAGCATGAAAGAGGACGTGAAAAGGTAAGTGTTCAGGTAGGTCTTAGATTTTATGGATTGGTGGGGGGGTGCATGGGTGGGCACCGGAGTATCGGTGGGCACGGGTGTCACCGGGAAGGGTCAGTCATCAAGGCAGTGGAGGGGAGGTCCATCATCAGATGTCAGTCAGTCATGGGGGGAGGGGTCAGTCATGGGGTGGGGGGGAATTGGGTGTCAGTCACCGAGGGGGGAGGGGGGGGTCGGGATCGGGGGTCACGCGGGGGTCTGAGATCGTTGGGGGGAGGGGTCCCGATCATTGGCGGGGGCGTCAATGATTATTGGGGGGTCGCTGCAGGTAGGCTTGTTGGGCCTGGGGGGAGAGTACTCCTGCTCCTCCAGGCCCATAAACTGTGCTAGAAAGGTACTTGACTGCAGTTTCGGGCCTTCTCACCTCCTCTCACACGGCATGAAGGAGAAGGTCCGGGAATCCCGGCCCCCAGGAGTTGAAATCGCAAAACCTTTCAAAATGGAAGCTCACAGCCTACTTGGAAGGTTTTAGTGACCAACCCGCCTCCTGAGAGCGGTTGGTTACCAGCCCCTCATCCCACCCCGGTGAAAACCGGAAATGAGCGGGTTGGAGGCAGGTTGAAATTGTTGTAATTTTCAATGCTCCCCCCCGTCCCCAATCCACCTGTTTCTCCCAGTTAAAATCCTGCTGCTGGTGTGAGGGCCCAGTTGTCGCGTTCATAGAGGTGACCACACGCTCCATGGTAGACTGCAGACCGCTAATGCTTTGCACCAGAAAGCCACATGAGCTGGAAGCGGACTCCTCCAGACTCTCATACATGGTGCGGCAGCTCCTAGGCAGACTGTTAAGTATCGCAAACAATTGCTAATGCACAGAAAGCAGTTTTGTTTTCAAGGCTGGGCCCTAAAGTCAGCCCCTGTTGTGAAGGCAGAAGGCAGCAGCAACAGGTGAGTGGAATGAGAAGGAGTGTCCCCAAGTTTGGTGGAGAAAGAAAGGAAGAAAGACTTGCATTTATATAGCGTCTTTCATGACCTCAGGACGTCCCAAAGTGCTTTACAGCCAATTAAATATTTTTGAAGTGTAGTCATTGTTATAATGTAGGAAATGCGGCAGCCAATTTGCGCACAGCAAGGTCCCACAAACAGCAATGTGATAATTACCAGATGGGTTGAGAGATAAATATTGGCCACAACACCAGGGAGAACTGCCCTGCTCTTCTTCGAAATAGTGCCATGGGATCCTTTACGCCCATCTGAGAGGGCAGACAGGGTCTCTGTTTAACGTCTCAACCGAAAGATGGCACCTCCAACAGTGCAGCAGAAAAGCCTGTGGAGCAGGGGAAGGAAGTATTTGTGGGGGGGAGGCGGGGAGTGCTGTGGCCAGGTATAATGCAGTGAAATAGAGATAGAGATAGAGAGAGATGATGCTTATCCTTGCTGCCCAAGAACATTCATGGAAGCACATGTGTCCTGAGAGTGATGCTGCAAGCATTGACATTTTCTGCCACTTCTCTCCAGACCTGCTGAGACTTCTGTTTGACCTTCCTACCATCTGAGGGGAACAGGACCAGCCCTGGGTGTCTTCACCTGCTCAGCAAGCACCCCTTCTGCTGTGTCTGAGATTCGAGGTGCTCTTGCCTGCGACATGTTGCAGTCCAGAAACCTCCCAGTAGTGGCACAGAGTTGAATGGCACCTCAATTTAAGAGATGCATTCGCTCTTTAAATGGGAGCTGGGCCTCTCCAATTGGGCAGGCTGCCCGTCATCGCTGGAAACACATGGGCAGCCTGTCCAATGAAATGTAAATGGAGCATGACCATAAAAATGGTGTAGGCCTCAAATTGATGACAGCAGGTGGGCAGCCCAATCACCCCACCCACTGCCTGCCCATAGTAAAAATTGGCCCTCTGGATTCAGAAACGCAATGTAAAGTGGGCAAACTTGAGAAATTATACCAATCTAGGAGTGCCAGTGGAATCGGAAGAGGCAGCTCAGAAATTTCACAATGAGTTGGACAGGATATGGCAGTTGAAATTTAGCACAAAGTGTTAAGGTGCTACATACAGGAAGAAAAGATAGATGACACATATACTTCTTGAACAGTGTTGAAATAACTAAGGATGAAACTGAAAGAGACCTCGGCATTTTAGTATACTCAACACTAAACGCATCCAACCAATGCAAGGCAGCAGTCAGCAAAGACAATAGAATGTTGAACTACATAACCAAAACAGTAGAATACAAGTCAGAGGAGGTAGTGGTCTAGTCAGACCACACTTTTAATACAGTCCCAACTACTTAAAATGTCCACGTTTAAAATGGGCAGTTGTTTATATCAGTCAGAAAGCGATAACTATTAGCCATTTGCTTTGATTAAAAAAGTTGCCGGTTATAGCATCTTAAGTGCCTCGTTTATGAAAGGCAGAAATAGCTGTGGTTACCCACTACTTCGCACCACATTAAGGTGTACTAAATGCAAGAAAAAACATAAGTAAATAGCACTGGAGAGGGATGATGTCGTTTTGGGATCAAAGACAGAATCTATTTGGTTGGAAGTAAGGAACAATAGAGGAGCTATTATGTGACTAGGTGTATACTATAGGCCACCAAATAGTGGGAAGGAGATAAAGGAGAGATAGAGGAGCAAATTTGCAGGCAAATTACAGAAAGATGCAAGAACTATAGAGTAGTGATAATGGGGGACTTCAATTATTCCAATATAGACTGGGACAGTAATAGTGTAAAGGGCAAAGAGGGGGAGGAATTCCTGAAATGTGTTCAAGAGAACTTTCTGCAACAGTGCGCTCGATGTTACCAGGGCTGCGGGTTCGCGGCGGGGGGGCTATCGGGCGCTTGGGTAACGCGCCCGGTGAAATTAGTCAGCCACCCGCACGATCACAGCCCAATTGGATCCACTTACCTGGTCTTCCGGGTTCCCCACTGCTGATCTGCGCGTCGGGCGGGCTGCGCATGCGCAGTAAGATCCGTCAGCTGGAGGAGCTCTATTTAAAGGGGCAGTCCTCCACTGACAGATGCTGCAACAAATAGAAAACATTACAGCATGGAGCAGCCCAGGGGGAAGGCTGCTCCCAGTTTAATGATGCCTCACTCCAGGTATCAATACATGGGGTGAGGAGGAGGGGGAGGACAGAGATCTTCCCCCCGGCGGGCGGGAGGAAGCGGCCTGCCTCTGCCACCAAGAAGGCCTGGCTCGAGGTGGCAGAGGAGGTTACCTGCACCACCGACATATCGCCCACCTGCATACAGTGCAGGAGGCGCTCCAATGACCTCAGTAGGTCAGCCAAAGTGAGTACACTTACTCATTCCCCTACACTCCATCTGCCACATCACCGTCCCCACCCCACACCTCCTTCTGCACTGCCAACACTACTCTGTCACATCACCCCTCATACCCACTCAAACCTCATTCTCATCTTACCTGCACTTACTCACCTCGCCAGTACTCATCCCGCCACTACCACTCAACCCAATCCTCATACAATCTCATGGCTCTATCTCATACTCACCCTCTTGTGCATCTCTTTCACGGTCAGCCTCACTCAACCTGCCACTACCTGTGCTGCAGCCACAGGGCATGCATCAGATATGTGCATTAGGCAGCGTAAGGCAAACGTGTCGTGAGCATGAAGGGGATGCACAAGGGTGTTTGAGGGTTTGTCATGGTTGTTACTTCTATTTAATTTCTGACCAACTCACATTACATATTATATTGGCACCACTACTGCCATGTCTTTGCGAATCTTGTCTGGTTTGTGCAATAATGCCCTTTCCTGAGGATCACTATGAAGACCCACAACTGATGCCACCCATTGTGTCACTGCAGAGTGGGTGTAGGTGTATTTGCAGGGCTCTTCTGTGCAGACGGCTGAGAGATGTCGGCGATGTCCCCGGTTGCACCCTGGAAGGATGCGGAGGAGAAGTTGTTGAGGGCAGTGGTGACTTTGACAGTGGTGACTAGGGCCAGCCAGGAGCAGCTTGGCATGAAGGAGGCTGTAGATGTCCACGACTACATGTCGAGTGACACTGAGCCTCCGTGTGCACTGCTGCTCAGAGAGGTCCAGGAAGCTGAGCCTCGGTCTGCGGACCCTGTGGCAAGGGTAGTGCCCTCTGCGACGCATCTCTCTCTGCGGTAGCCCTCCCTCCTGCTATACAGGTGGATGTGTCAGAGGTGATGCTGTTGGCCCTCCGAGGAGGTCATGACTGCAGCTACGGCGGCTCCCATCCGGAAGATGTACATCTGAGGGGGTCCGCAAGGTAGGTACATGTCTCTGGACCCCGGGATAAGTGTGCAAGTTGGTGACTTTGATTGTCAGGAGGAGGGTGGTGGAGGCCAAACTTTGTCCCAAGTGACAGAGTGGCCTCCTGCAATGAGTGAGGGTCTCCCCCGCCCACCTGTCAAATGGACCTTTGCAGCTGCCACAGGCTGACAGCTGCAACAGGTCCATTTGAACTGGGAGTGTTTCCCCCAGTATGGGAAACAGTCCCAGTTTGCTATAAAATCCCACCCCTCCTCACATAATCCCTTAATCAGGTCAGTTATTGACCTGAACAAGCAAAATAAATAGCTTCAAGTGGAACCCCGCTGGCTTTAATTGCCTGCGGGATTCCCACCAGCGGGGGCTGCACGTGCACGCCGGCGCGTCAGTGGGGAACCCGGAAGTGGGCGGGTTGGAGTCGGGCTCCCGACCCACTCCGGGATTCTCCGATTTTCGGAGCCCCCCCGCCAGGAACGCACCTGCTAAAATGATGCCCAGTGTGTTTCCAGCACAACCAGGAAGGAAACAGTGCTGGATCTAGTTCTGGGGAATGAAGTGGGGCAGTTGGAGCATGTTTCAGTGGGGGAGCATTTGGGGAACAATTATTGAGTGATTGTAATATCATTAGGTTTAGAATAGTTATGGAAAAGGACAAGGAACAATCAAATGTGAAAATGCTTCACTGGAAGAGGGCAAATTTCAGTGAGTTGAAAAGGGAACTTGCCCAGGTGGATTGGAATCAAAAATTGGTAGGCTCTAGCCACAATCTTCTAATCCTTCTTAGATATGGGGATGGTGCCGGAGGACCGGAGAATTGCAAAAATTACGATTCAAAAAAGGGGAGACGGATAAACCCAGCAATTACAGACCTGTCAGCCATACGTCGGTGACGGGGAAACTTTTAGAGACAATAATTCGGGTAAAAATGAATTGGCACTTGCAAAAGTATGGGTTAATAAATGAAAGTCAGCATTCATTTGATAAAGTACCACATAATAGACTTGTTAGCAAAATTAACTCGGAGACCGAGTGCAACATATTGAAGTTTGCAGATGATACAAAGATGGGAGGGAAAGTAGAGAGTGAGGAGGACAGAAAAAACCTGCAGGGGGATATAGACAGGCTGGGTGAGTGGGCGGAGATTTGGCAGATGAAATACAATATTGGAAAATGTGAGGTTATGCACTTTGGCAGGAAAAACCAGAGAGCAAGTTATTTTCTTGATGGCAAGAGACTGGAAAGTACTGCAGCACAAAGGGATCTGGGGGTCCTAGTGCAAGAAAATCAAAAAGTTGGTATGCAGGTGCAGCAGGTGATCAAGAAGGCCAACGGAATGTTGGCGTTTATCGCTAGGGGGATAGAATATAAAAACAGGGAGGTATTGCTGCAGTTATATAAGTTATTGGTGAGACCGCACCTGGAATACTGCATACAGTTTTGGTCTCCATACTTAAGAAGGAGTCACAGGTGGATAGGGTGGTGAAGAAGGCATTCAGCATGCTTGGTTTCATTGGTCAGAACATTCAATACAGGAGTTGGGATGTCTTGTTGAAGTTGTACAAGACATTAGTTAGGCCGCACTTGGAATACTATGTACAGTTTTGGTCACCCTATTATAGAAAGGATATTATTAAACTAGAAAGAGTGCAGAAAAGATTTACTCGGATGCTACCGGGACTTGATGGTTTGACTTATAGGGAGAGGTTGGATAGACTGAGACTTTTTTCCCTGGAGAGTAGGAGGCTTAGGGGTGATCTTATAGAAGTCTATAAAATAATGAGGGGCATAGATAAGGTAGATACTCAAAATCTTTTCCCAAAGGTAGGGGAGTCTATAACGAGGGGGCATAGATTTAAGGTGAGAGGGGAGAGATACAAAAGAGTTCAGAGGGGCAATTTTTTCACTCAAAGGGTGGTGAGTGTCTGGAATGAGCTGCCAGAGGCAGTAGTGGAGGCGGGTACAATTTTGTCTTTTAAAAAACATTTGGACAGTTACATGGGTAAGATGGGTATAGAGGGATATGGGCCAAGTGCAGGCAACTGGGACTAGCTTAGTGGTATAAACTGGGCGACATGGACATGTTGGGCCGAAGGGCCTGTTTCCATGTTGTAAACTTCTATGATTCTATGATTCTAAAAGACATACTTGCTCTCGAGGCAGTACAAAGAAGGTTCACTCGGTTAATCCCGGGGATGAGGGGGCGACATATGAGGAGAGGTTGAGTAGATTGGGACTCTACTCATTGGAGTTCAGAAGAATGAGAGGCGATCTTATTGAAACATATAAGATTGTGAGGGGGCTTGATCGGGTGGATGCGGTGAGGATGTTCCCAAGGTTGGGTGAAACTAGAACTAGGGGGCATAATCTTAGAATAAGAGGCTGCTCTTTCAAAACTGAGATGAGGAGAAACTTCTTCACTCAGAGGGTGGTAGGTCTGTGGAATTTGCTGCCCCAGGAAGCTGTGTGAGCTGCATCATTGAATAAATTCAAAGCAGAAATAGACAGTTTCCTAGAAGTGAAGGGAATTAGGGGTTACGGGGACCGGGCAGGAAATTGGACATGAATTTAGATTTGAAGTTACGATCAGATCAGCCATGATCTTATTAAATGGCGGAGCAGGCTCGAAGGGCCGATCGGCCTACTCCTGCTCCTATTTCTTATGTTCTTATGTTCTTAAAGCCCATGGGATTAAAGGGACAGTAGCAGCGTGGAAACAAGATTGTCTAGGGGACAGAAAGCAGAGAGTAGTGGTGAACGGTTGTTTTTCAGACTGGAGGGAAGTATGGAATGGTGTTCCCCAGGGGTCAGTATAAGGACCACTGCTCTTTTTGATATCTATTAATCACTTGGACTTGGGTATAGAGGGTATGATTTTAAAGTTTGCAGGTGACATGAAAGTCGGAAATGTAGGAAACAATGTGAAGGATAATAACAGACTTCAGGAGGACAGAGACAGACTGGTGAAATGGGCAGACACAGGCAGACGAAATTTAACGTAGAGAAGTGTGAAGTGATGCATTTTGGTAGGAAGAATGAGGAGGGGCAATAAACTAAATGCTACAATTTTAAATGGGGTGCAGGAGCAGAGAGACCTGGGCGTGCACATACACAAATCTTTGAAGGTGGCAGGACAAGTTGAGAAGGCTGTTAAAAAAGCAAATGGGATCCTGGGCTTTATTAATAGAGGCACAGAGTACAAAAGCAAGGAAGTTATCCTAAACCTTTAAAACACTGGTTAGGCCTCAGCTGGAGTTCAGTTCTGGGCACCACACTTTAGGAAGAATGTCAAGACCTTAGGTAGAAGAGATTTACTAGAATGGTGCCAGGAATAAGGGACTTCAGTTATGTGGGAGAGACTGGAGATGCTGGGGTGGTTCGTCTTAGATCAGAGAAGGTTAAGATTTAATAGAGGTTTTTAAAATCATAAACAGTTTTGACAGAGTAAATAAGAAAAAACTATTTCCAGTGGCGGAAGGGATGGTAGCCAGAGGGCACAGATTTAACGTGATCGGCAAAAGAGCCAGTGGGACGAGGAAACATTTTTTTACACAGCGAGTTGTAATGATCTGCAACATACTGCCTGAAAGGGTGGTGGAAGCAGATTCAATAATAACTTTCAAACGGGGATTGGATAAATACTTGAAGGGAAAAAATTTACAGGGCTATGGGGAAAGAGCAGGGGAATGAGCCGAATTGGATAGGTCTTTCAAAGAGCCGGCACAGGCACAATGGGTCGAATGGCCTCCTCCTGTGCTGTACCTACTATGATACCTTTATGGTATCATAGAATGTAATAGAGCCTTATTAAAGCAGACTTCATTGTAATATTTTATGTTTTCGTCAAAACCTGCATGTGCAGGGGATTTCCCCTATCAAGGACTGACCAAAGCAAAGAAAGAACTCTTATCATTCCAGTCAATTTGTTCCTACAGTCCATCAGCTGTATTAAATGGCCCAGATTTGAGACCTATCCAGTAATTATAGACCTCTGGTAACACCGGGCTATTTTTGTCACATTTCTCTCTTGTTTTTATTGATGTTTCACATGCTGCAGGGTGAATTTTAAATGTCCACTTTTTGGCTGTCTTTAAAACTGTGAAATACAAATTCTACTCAGGAGCCACTCAAGGCAAATTAACTGGAACTGAAACGATTTTTCATTTTATTAGCGCTACCGCGTTATACCGGCCTTCACATATAGCAGGCGGATCGCAAGGAACAAGAGAGATATTGAAGCACTGGAGAGAGTATAGAGAAGATACAAGACTGATCCTTAAAAGCCGATTTTAACTTACGCCGGGTTACATCGAAACTACAGCATGGAAACAGGCCATTCGGCTCAACTGGTTTATGCTCCATATGAGCCTCCTCCCTCCCTACTTCATCTAATCCTATCAGCATACCCTTTTATTCCTTTCTCCTTCATGTGCTTATCTAGTTTCCCCTTAAATGTATCTATGCTATTTGCCTCAACTACTCCTTGTGGTAGCACGTTCCACATTCTTACCACTCTTTGGGTAAAGAAGTTTCTCCTGAATTCCCTATTGGATTTATTAGCGACTATCTTATATCTATGACCTCTAGCTTTGGACTCCCCCACCAAACATTTTTTCTACGTCTACCCTATCAAACCCGTTCATTATCATAAAGACCTCTATCAGATCACCCCTCAGCCTTCCCTTTTCTGGAGAAAACAGCCCCAGCCTGTTTAGCCTTTCCTGATAAGGATATCCTCTCAGTTCTGGTATCATATTTGTGAATCTTTTTTGCACCGTCTCCAATGCCTCTATATCCTTTCTATAATATGGAGACCAGAACTGTGCACAGTACTCCAAGTGTGGTCTAACCAAGGTTCTATACAAGTCTAACCTAACTTCTCCACTTTTCAATTCTATCCCTCTAGAAATGAATCCCAGTGCTTGATTTGCCTTTTTTTTGGCCTTATGTGGGGCATGTTTGGGACGGGACGTGTGGCCGGGGAGTTGAACGTGAGGCCCAGATTATTTTAACACCCAAGTCTCATTAGCATTTGTCAGATCTGAAACCAGTGGGAGTGACGACACAGCCCGGCAGGTGTGAGCCCGAATTCGGTGGGATCCCAACCATGCTGGGGACCCAAGGGAAAGGGTTAGTTCTGGGAGCGGGGTGGCGTTTGGAAGATCCCGGCACTGGGAGGTAGAGGCAAGGCAGGAACTGGGGAGGACCAAAGCGGATGGAAGGTGGGAGGCTGGCTAGGAGAGCATTGGAAGAGTCGAGTCTGGAGGTAACAAAAGCATGGATGAGCTGGGGAGGTCCAAGGACTCCTTGCGGGGCCCCGGGGAGCACTCCTGCTCCTCCTGGCCTACGAGGAATCCTCAAAAAAGTTAAATAAAAATACTTACCTTGGCCTCTTCTGGCCACTCTGCTGACTGCCGCCACGTCTGGCTGTCAAGGCTCTATGCAGGCCTATCGATTTTCTGAGTTAAAGTTGTGTGGTATCCGCCAATGACTTCATCGGGTTGCTACTTTTGAAAGTAGGCCCCTGGCTGTCCTGGGCAGGCGGCCCTCCCATGCCTGTTTTGAGATGGGTAGAAATGGGGGCAGGTAGGAACGTGTTGGTAACACAATGCAAACCCTCCAATCGCCATTTTAATGACCCACACGCCATGTTTGTGCCAGGAAGGCTGGGTTAAAATCTGGGCTGTAGTGTCAGGGGTCTGCCTCAGCCCATCTGCTGCTGAAACGTCATCCATGCCTTTGTTACCTCCAGACTCGACTATTCCAATGCTCTCCTGGCTGGCCTCCCATCTACCACCATCCATGAACAGTGAGGAGGATAGTGATAGACTTCGAGAGGATACAGACAGGCTGATGGCATGGGCAGACACGTGGCAGATGAAATTTAACGCAGAAAATTGCGAGGTGATACATTTCGGTAGAAGAATGAAGAGAGGCAATCTAAACTAAAGGGCACATTTCTAAAAGGAGTTCAGGAACAGAGAAATCTGGGTGTATATGCAGACAAATCATTGAAGGTGGCAGGGTAGGTTGAGAAAGCAGTTAAAAAAGCATCGGTGATCCTGGGCTTTATAAATAGAGGTATAGAGTACAAAAGCAAGGAAGTCATGATGAACTTTTATAAAACACTGGTTCGGCCACAACTGGAGTATTGTGTCCAGTTCTGGGCACCGCACTTCAGGAAAGATGTGAAGGCCTTAGACATGGTGCAGAAGAGATTTACTGGAATGATTCCAGGGATCAGGGACTTTAGTTATGTGGATAGACAGGAGAAGCTGGGGTTATTCTCCTTGGAACAGAGAAGGTTGAGAGGAGATTTGATAGAAGTATTCAAAATCATTAAGGGTCTAGACAGAGTAGATAGAGAGAAACTGTTCCCATTGGTGGAAGAGTCAAGAACCAGAGGGCACAGATTTAAGGTGATTGACAGAAGAACCAAAGGTGACATGAGAAAAATGTTTTACACAGTGAGTGGTGAGGATCTGGAATGCACTGCCCGAGGGGGTGGTGGAGGCAGATTCAATCATGGTTTTCAAAAGGGAACTGGACAAGAACTTGAAAGGAAAAAAATTGCAGGGCTATGGGGATAGGACGGGGGAGTGGGACTAGCTGGATTGCTCTTGCATAGAGCCGGCACGGACTCGATCGGCCGAATAGCCTCCTTCCGTGCTGTATGTCCTTTCTATGATTCTTTGAAACTTCAGATCATCCAAAATTCTGCTGCCACATTCTAATTCGCAAATAGTTCCATTCACCTGCTCGCTGACCTACACTGGCTCCAAGTCAGGCAATGTCACGGTTTTAAAATTCTCATCCTTGTGTTCAAATCCCTCCATGGCCTTGCCCCTCCCTATCTCTGTAACCTTCTCCAGCCCTACAACCCTCTGTAATCTCTGCACTCCTCCAATTCTGGCCTCTTGCACATCCCCGATTTTCATCGCTCCGCCACTGGCAGCCGTGCCTTCAGCTGCCTAGGCCCTAAGCCCTGGAATTCTCTCCCTAAACCTCTCCACCTCTCTCACTTCCTTTAAGTTGCTCCTTAAAACCAAGCTTTTAGTCACCTGTCCTAACATCTCTTTATGTGGCTCAGTGTCAAATTTTGTCTGATAATGCTCCTGTGAAGCGCCTTGGGATGTTTTTACCACGATAAAGGCACTATGTAAATGCAAAAGCAAAATACTACGGATGCTGGAAATCTGAAATAAAAACAGAAAATGCTGGAGAAGCTCAGCAAGTGAGGCAGCATCTGTGGAGACCGTTCTTCAGAACTGGAAGATGTTAAAAGAATTAGGGTGCTAAATTGGGCCGTGTAGCGCCCTTTATTTCGGCGTTACACGGCCTCTCCGACATCCAAGATGGTGTCTTGGATGCGCACGCACGTTTCCTGCGTGACATGCGCCAGGCGACATCTTGGTATAGGAGTTTGCGTAGGCGCAGTTAAGAAATGCTGGAATCTTGTAAAATAGGGAGAAAATGGCTTCAATCATTGTGTAATGCTGATTTAAAGTGATGGACACCATTTTGGGACTTAACGCTCAACTCAACCCCGATCATCTGAACGTATCTTAGGGTGCCTGGAGGACCCCCCACCGGCGCTATTTAAAGGGACCATGTAGGATTTACAGGTTAGTGGCTGGATTATTGCCTCTGGTTTTTGGAGGTCTCCTAGACTTCAATTCTAGGAGGCGGGGACATAGCCTAACATTTAGAGCCAGGACGTGCAGGAGTGAAGTTAGGAAATGCTTCTACACGCAAAGGGTGGGAGACGTTTGGAATGCTGTTCTACAGACGGCAGTTGATGCTAGCTCACTTGTGAATGTTAAATCTGAGATTGATAGATTTCTGTGAACCAAGGGTATTAAGGGATATGGGGCTAAGGCAGGTATATGGAGTTAGGTCACAGGTCCACCATGATCTCACTGCATGGTGGAACAGGCTCAAGGGGCTAAATGTCACTGCCACTTGCTGCCTTTTGATATACGCCACCTTCTGCAAGAAAACGAGACGTGTGCCTGGGTGATGCGCCTGTCATGGTTGAATAACTGCCAGTGTGTGTGGCCTGTGAGTTGTGGGTGGGCGGCTTGAAACAGTGGTAATGTGTAAGGGTGAGAGGGAGCATCTGATTTGAAGAGTTGAGTACTGATGGAAAGAGTTTATTGGTATGTGGGTGATGGGGGTGCAGTGTGTGGTGCAGTTGGAAGGAGACGCCACTTGACAGTTGACCTCACTCACCTTGCCCACTCATGTCAAAGCATTGAACTTCTTCCTGCACTGCATCCATGTTCATGATGCTGTGCGCCCGGCATTGACTTCGTCCCCTGCTGCCTCCCACTGTCTTTTGGGTCTATGTCTGAAGGGCCTCTTGACCACGCCAATGTACCATGCTCCAGGGCATCCTTTCCTGCAACGTATGAGGTAGACAACGTTGGCCGAGTCACAGGAGTATGAACCATGTACCTGGTGGGTGGTGTCCTCTCGTGTGCCTCATACGTTGCAGGAAAGGATGCCCCGGAGCATGGTACATTGGCGAGACCATGCAGACACTGTGACAACAGATGAACGGACACCGCGCAACAATCACTAGACAGAAGGGTTCCCTCCCAGTCGGGGAACACTTCAGCATTCAAGGACATTCAGCCACCGATCTTCGGGTAAGCGTTCTCCAAGGCGGCCTTCGAGACACACGACAACGCAAAATCGTCGAGCAGAAATTGATAGCCAAGTTCTGCACCCATGAGGACGGCCTCAACCGGGATCTTGGGTTCATGTCACGCTACACGTAACCCCACCAGCGAAAAAAAATTATCTGTTTTTAATACAACGGGTCATTCTCTGTCTTTCTCTTCCTTTTGGATGTTTCTCTCTCTCTCTCTCTGTCTGTCTTTTGTTCTGGCCGTTTGTGTATTCGGTGGTCCTGTAGGTAACATCTCTCTGTCTGAACACTTTGATTGCCTTGACAACGGGCAGTTGGAAAGATTATCTGGAATCACCAGGTATTGTTCTCTGACTATAAATGCGGCAACCTTCCATGGAATCCGAATCCCACACTCACCTGACGAAGGAGAAAGCCTCCGAAAGCTTGTGATTTTCAAATAAAACAGTTGGACTATAACCTGGTGTTGTAAGATTCCTTACAAGGAGATATCAGGCCAGGTGACTAAAAGCTTGGTCAAAGAGGTAAGTTTTAAGGAGCATCTTAAAGGAGGAGAGAGAGGTAGAGGGGTTTAGGATGGAATTTCAGAGCTTGAGGCCTAGGCAGCTGTTGGCACGACCGGGGGGAGATGTTAGGATCTCTCTGAATGGAAGAATTGAGATAGATCGAATAGCCCTCCTCATCCATAATTATATAATGATCTTGAGGACAGCCTGAGGTTTTCTTCACTGTCATTGCCACTCTATGCATTTGTCTTAGCAGCTCCACTGCCACACTTGCTGGGTTTCTGTTTCAGGCCACTTTAACACTTTTCGGTTCCTTCCGCTGCTGTAGCACCACTTCTAAACAGACGTCAGTAACACCTTCTCTATTAAATGTCAAGCCAAAGAAACTCAGGGAGAACCCTTTCAATTTCTCCTTAACAAGTCTTTAACAAACAAAGACAACAGCATCAGTGAATCAACCTGCTTAGCTCTCAGAAATATTTGTGTCAGCAAACATTAGGACCCTCTCCATTACCAGTAATTTGGAAAATTACACTTTACAATCATAGAATCTTACAGCACAGAAGGAGGTCATTCAGCCCGTTGTGCCTGTGGCAGCTCTTTGAAACAGCTGTCCAATTTAATCCCACACTCCAGCTTTTTCCCATAACCGTGCAAATTAGTCCTCTTCAAGTACATGTCCAATTGCCTTTTGAAAGTTCCTATGGAATCTGATTCCACCACCCTTTCAGGTAGCATGTTCCAGATTTTAACAAACCTCTGAAAAAATTTCTTCTCATTTCCCCTCTAGTTCTTTTGCCAATTATTTTAAATCTGGTTACCGACCTACTTGCCAGAGGAAACAGTTTCTCCCTATTTGCTCTAACGAAACCCCTCATTATTTGGAATACCTCTATCACATCTCCCCTTAACCTTCTCTGCTCTAAGAAGAACAATCCCAGCTTCTCCAATCTCTCCACATAACTAAAGTCCCTCATCCCTGGTATCAAAATGGTAAACCTCCTTTGTACTCTATCCAAGGCTTTGACATCTTTCCTAAAGTGCGGTGCCTAGAATTGTACACAATATTCCAGCTGGGGCCTAACCAGTGATTTGTAAACGTTGAGCATGACTTCCTTTTTTTTGTATTCAATGCTCTTATTTATAAAACCAAGTTTCCCATATGCTTTCATAACCGCCTTATCAACTTACCCTGCCACCTTCAAAACTTTGTGAATATACACCCCCAGGAGCCTCTGCTCTTGCAAAATAGCACCATTTACATTCTATTGTTTCTCCACGTTGTTCCTCCCAAAGTGCATCACTTCCCATTTATCTGCATTAAATTGCATCAGCCATGTGTCTGCCCATTTCGCTAGTCTGTCTGCATCCTCCTGAAGTCTGCTACTGTCCTCCTCACTTCCCATGTTTTGTATCATCCACAAACATTGAAATTGTACTCCTTATACCCAAGTCCAGATCATTTATATATAACAAGAAAAGCAAAGCCCCTAATACTGACCCCTGGGGGACCCCACTGCATACTTCTCTCCAGTCAGAAAAACATCCATTCACCTCATGAATAAAACTTAGCATATGCGCTTGTTCTAAAACACAGAATAAATTAACTCACTTAGTGTGTTACTGGTCATTATTCTTTATAGGAAAGAAAGGTTTTAAAAAATCTAAATAGTTCAAGTGTGGAAAGACAACTTTACTTGTACTTGCAAATAAGAAAATATGAGGCACTGCAGATTCAATGAAAACCGCTAAGTTAACAGCAGATTTAAGGTAATTGGCAAAAGAACATGATGAACCTTTATAAAGCTGGTTTGGCCACAGCTGGGGTATTGTGTCCAGTTCTGGGCACCGCAATTCAGGAAAAATGTGAAGGCCTTAGAGAGGGTGCAGAAGAGATTTACTAGAATGATTCCAGGGATGAGGGACTTTAGTTACGTGGATAGACTGGAGAAGTTGGGGTTGTTCTCCTTGGAACAGAGAAGGTTGCGAGGAGATTTGATAGAGGTGTTCAAAATCATGAAGGGTCTAGACAGAGTAGATAGAGAGAAACTGTTCCCATTGGCGGAAGGGTGAAGAACCAGAGGACATACATTTAAGGTGATTGGCAAAAGAACCAAAGGTAACATGAGGAAAAATGTTTTTACACAGTGAGTGGTTAGCATCTGGTATGCACTGCCCGAGGGAGTGGTGGAGGCAGATTCAATCGTGGCCTTCAAAAGTGAACTGGATAAGTACTTGAAAGGAAAAAATTTGCAGGGCTACAGGGAAAGGGTGGGGGAGTGGAACTAGCTGGATTGCTCTTGCATAGAGCCGGCGCGGACTCGATGGGCCGAATGGCCTCCTTCCGTGCTGTAACCTTTCTATGATTCTAACCAGATTAGGATAAATTTTTTTATGCTGCGAGTTGTTCTGATCTGGAATGCGCTGCCTGAAAGGGTGGTGGAAGCAGATTCAATAGTAACTTTCAAAAGGGAACTGGATAAATACTTGAAGGGGAAAAATTTGTAGGGCTATGGGAAAGAGCAGGGGAGTGGGACTAATTGGATAGCTCTTTCAAAGAGCCAGCACAGGCACGTTGGGTCAAATGGCGTTGTTCTGTGCCCTATGATTCTAATATTGCATAATTAGAAAGAAATGGTGATTAGGATGTCTGTTGAGATCTGAAACATAGCAAATGTAAGTCCCATTTACACTAAAAACATGGAGACATTCTACATCATACATCATCACCATCCAATCTGTCACTAATATCCTACACTGAAACATGCAAATTGTGTTTCCATCAATACCAGTGACTCATATACCAGGCTTTTATACTTAGTATTTACTTAACTGAAAGGTTTCTTGTCTTTATTATCTCTCTGTGATGGAGCCCCGTAAGAGAAACCTTATCCAACTGCTATTTTAAACAGGCCTGCGCATTAAGGGATATGGGCCAAAGGCAGGTATATGGAGTTAGATCACAGATCAGCCATGATCTTATCAAATGGTCGAGCGGGCTCGAGGGGCTGAATGCCTACTCCTGTTCCTATGCGCAGAGAAGCTGTTGTGATTTTCTTGCTAGGAAAATGGCTCGTGTGGAACATAAACACTGGCATAGACCAGTCAAGCTGAATGCCTGTTTCTGTGCAGTAAATTCTATGTAATTCCATGACAAGGAGGCGGGGCCAGAAGAGGCCCAGAAAGGTTAGTAGTTTGTTTTTACTTTCCACACAAGGAAAGTTTAAGCCTACATCTGCTATAGACATCTCCCCTCCCCTTTTGCAAGGTCCTTCTGAACCCCCTCCCTCCTGACAAGTTACCACGGAGTGCTGGGGTCCATTCCTTCGGTCCCTGGCAGCGCCCACTTGCTGCCCGGCATTGTGCTCCCAACTATGGTGCAGCTGTCGCTTCCTGTCCAGGCAAATTTAAATTGAATTTAATGCCTTGAATTCATTTCTCACTCAAGTGTCAACCCATGGTGCCTTTCTTAAAAGAGGGTTTACCAACTCTTATTATTCTTACAAGCTGATCCCCTATTAGCCTCAGCAAAACTGGTGGAAGGCTGCTGCAGCTGATGTAGATCAGTGGAAGTGATGAGCGGGAGGATTGTCCTCCTCTGAGGTGTCTTCAGGGGGTGACGTCAGGAAGCACTTTTTTACACAAAGGGTAGTGGAAATCTGGAACTCTCTCCCCAAAAAGTTGTTGAGGCTGGGGGTCAATTGAAAATTTCAAAACTGAGATTGATAGATTTTTGTTAGGCAAGGGTTATAGAACCTCGGCAGGTAGATGGATTTAAGGTACAGATCAGCCATGATCTAATTGAATGGTGTAACAGGCTCTCGGGGCTGAATTGTCTATTCCTGTTCCTATGTAGGGAACCTTAAGATACTTGTGGCCACAACTCCTCAGTTTTCGAGCATGTGAGGACCCGGCTGCAGACTGCTGCTGGGGTAGTTTGATCATGCACCTGTCCTCATATATATATATATATATATTGTGTGCATATATTATACAAAGGAAGCATAGTTTTGATAGTGTTCAGTTCTGTGCACCGCACCTTAAGAAGGATATATTGGTCTTGGAGGAAGTGCAGCATGGATTTACTCAAATATACCTGGACTCCAAGGGTTAAATTACAAGGAGAGATTACACAAAGTAGGGTTGTGTTCCCTGGAATTTAGAAGATTAAGGGGTGATTCGATCGAAGTTTTCAAGATATTAAGGGGAACTGATAGGGTAGATAGAGTGAAACTATTTCTGCTGGTTGGGGAGTCTGGGACTAGGGGACAGAGCCTAAAAGATAGAGCCAGGACTTTCAGGAAACACTTCTACATGCAAAGGGTGGTAGAAGTTTGGAACTCTCTTCCACAAACAACAGTTGATGCTAGCTCAATTGTTAATTTTAAATCTGGGATTAATAGATTTTTGTTAACCAAAGGTATTAAGGGAAAAGGGACTAAGACGGGTATATGGAGTTAGGTCATCAATCAGCCATGATCACACTGAATGGCGGAACAGGCTCGAGGGGCTAAATGGCCTACACCTGTTCCTATGTTCCAATGATCCTATATTCCTATGTTTCTAGTGCTGTAAACAAACACTAATCCTGTAACAATTTGTTAACCTGGACCACAGGTTTGCTATTTCCTTTTTCAGTGCATGGATTGCCATTAGAAAGTTCAAAGGGAGAATTATGGGTAAGAGAAACTATAGGGGTTCTCTTGATCTAGGTAATTATTTTCATAATCATGTACTTACTGTATTTCAAGCTACACACCATTGAAGACTATTTGTAGCACTAGCTTGATTATAGCACCATCTGCTGGGTAAAAGTACAGTCTCAGCCGGTTTATATATAAGCAATATTTCACCATTGGTTTATTAATTTTTTGATACATTTAGGTGTAGCTTTAGAATCTAAACTTTGCTGTGAATAAATTCGAGAACCCAAAAATTCTGATTACTTGGTCCTCCACCTGCAGTTCAGTGGGCAGCACTTTTGCCTCTGGGTTAGAAGGTCATGGGTTCAAGTCCCACTCCAGAGACATGAGCACAAAATCTACACTGATATTCACAGCAGTACTGAGGGAGTGATGCACTATCAGAAGTGCTGTCTTTCAGATGAGATGGCCCTGTCTGCCCTCTTTTAGGTGGATGTAAAAGATCCCAGGGCACTATTTTGAAGAAGAGGAAGGGATTTCTCCCTGGTGTCCTGGCCAATATTTATCCCTCAACCAACATCACTAAAACAGATTACCTGGTCATTATCACAATGCTGTTTGTGGGATCTTGCTGTGCGCAAATTGGCTGCTGCGTTTCCTACATTACAACAGTGATTACATTTCAAAAGTACTTCATTGGCTGTAAAGCGCTTTGGGATGTTGTGAAAGGCGCTGTATAAATCCAAGTCTTTCTTTTCTCTAGTAGGGTCTACTGAAACACCTAATAAGGAGGTTGGTGAGGTTTCTTCTGTTTGCAACCCATAGCTGCCATTCCTAAAACAAGACGGATACATTTCTTTGGAAAATAGTACAGGTGAAGAAAATCATTTAACCCCTTCATTACAATATGCTCTTGTCAATACATTTTTTTTAGAGTTTGCCAGAGAACACGGGGTAAAGGAGCAGGAATAGAGCAAAGGAACCAGTATCGATGAGTCACCACCACAATTCTAAGAGTCGCAAAGAATGAACTAGAGGCAAATAGGAAGAACAAAAATTAATGTTAGAGGAAGGCAAGACACAGCCAATAGGCCAATCTCAATAAGGAAGATATTAGGATAAGAAACAAGAAAAGGCTGGAAAAGATCAGTAAGTCAGGCAAGTCAGATGAAAGGTCTTCAACCTGAAACGTTAACTCTGTTTCTTTCTCCACAGATGCTGCCTGACTTGCTGAGCTTTTCCAGCTTTTTCTGTTTTTATTTCAGATTTTCAGCATCCGCAGTGTTTTGCTTTTAATTTAGAATAAGAAACCATGTCCTAGAGATTCCATTGCGCCTGTAAACGGGCGCGCAGGAGTTGGGGTATGCTGCTCGTGCCTGTGTACTTGATCGAGGGACCACGTGAAATTGGTGCTGCCGGTTCATTAGCACGAGTCAGGCTTGCAGCCAGCGCTACCTACGCTATTCCTTGGCTGCATGCCTGTTTGGGGGGGGGGGGGGGGGGGGAGGGCAGGAAATCGGGCTTGACTGACACTTAAAGGCAGCCGACACTTCTTAAAGAGGAGTTGCACTGGCTGCCCACGGGTCCCCGGCTGCAGCCTCCTGCCGTCAAATTCCCGTTCCTGCCCATCGGCCAGGTAGTGGGTGTGGCTGGGTTCGGGTGGGACTGTATGAGAATTCATGCAAATGAGGCCAGGCCTCCCGTCCCCAGGTTCGCCGCCCACTTCACAACTTGCGCTCACCGTAACCACCTCCCCGCCCTTTAAAATCAGGGCCTCTGTTTCAGTAATGTTGGTTGTGGGATAAATATTGGCCAGGACACTGGGAACTCCCCTGCTCTTCTTCAAAATAGTGCCATGGGATCTTCTACGTCCACCTTTGTTTTCTGAGCTTAATTCGCGCTGGCTTAGCGACAGGATCTAATTTCCACCCCGGCTTTGAGAGGGAGACTATGGTGTTCTAAGACTCTGAAATTGTAGTGGTTTGGGCAGGTGAAACAACGCCCTCAAATTCCAAAATTAAAGAATTTATAAAATGATACACCACAGAAGGAGCCATTTGGCCCATCGTGCCTGTGCTGGTTCTCTGAAAGAGCTACCAAGTTAGTCCCACTCCCCTGTACTTTCCCATAGCCCTGCAAATTTTTCCTTTTAAGCATTTATCCGATTCCCTTTTGAAAGTTATTATTGAATCTGCTTCCACCACCCTTCCAGGCAGCGCATTCCAGATCACAACAACTCGCTGAGTAAAAAAAATTCTCCTCATCTCCCCCCTGGCTTTTTTGCTCATTATTTTAGTGTCCTCTGGTTACCGACCCTCCAGTGGAAATAGTTTCTCCATATCTACTCTATCAAAACCCCTGTTAAATATCCCCTTAATCTTCTCTGCTAAGGAGAACAACCTCAGCTTCTCTAGTCTCTCCACATAACAGAAGTCCCTCATCCCTGGTACCATTCTGGTAAAACTCCTCTGCACCCTCTCTAAGGCCTTGATATTGTTCCTAAAGCCCAGAATTGGACACAATGTTCCCGATATTACCAGGGAGGCGGGATGGCAGCGGGAGGGTGACATCCTCCCGTGGGTAACCCGCCCAGTAAAATCCATCCATTCCCCAGGCGATCACGGGTAAATTGGAGCCACTTTTAATGTGGTTTCCGGGTTTCCCATCGGAAACCTGCATAGCGGGTGGACTGCGCACCCACATCACAGGCTGTCAGCTGGAGGAGCCCTATTTAAAGGGGCAGTCCTCCAATGTTGCTCCTGGAGCAAACATCCAAAATTACACAATGGAGCAGCCCAGGGGAAAGGCTGCTCCTAGATTCAGCGATGCCTCACTCCAGGTGCTACTGGATGGGGTGAGGAGGAGGAGGGATGTATTTTACCCGGCGGACGGGAGGAAGTGGCCTGCCTCTGCCACCAAGAAGGTCTGGCTCGAGGTGGCAGAGGAGGTCACCAGCAGCAGCAACGTCTCCCGCACCTGGATACAGTGCAGGAAGCGTTTCAATGACCGAATAAGGTCAGCCAAAGCCAAAATAAGGTCATTCGCCTACACTCCGTCTTCCACATCACCGCCCCCACCCCACAACTCATTCTGCACTGCCAACACTACTCTATCCCATCACTCCTCACACCCACTCAAAGCTCATCCTCAACTTATCTGCACTTACTCACCACTTACTCACTTCCCCAGTACTCATCCCACCACTATCATTCAGCCCAATCCTCATACAATGTCATGGCTCTGTCTCATACTCCCCCTCTAATGCATCTCTTTCATGGTCAGCCTCACCCAAACCAATTCAGCGGATGGCCACGTCACCATCACTCACTCTCTACTTTCTCCCCTTAAAGGAGGAGAGCCCAGAATGCACGGGACAGGGTGGGGACCGGAGGGGGGCCGCAACATCAGGTCATTCTCACAGATGCGGAGCAGGAGGCGCTGGAACTGAGCCGTACCCTCGAGTGCCTGTCCGGCGGGGACACCAAGACTGGCACCCGACAAACGTCTGGTGACAGAACTTTAACATTCAGCACACACAATAGATGTTAACATGCCTTGCCATCTTCAGCACCTCAACATCTGACATCATGCTTAATATTGCCTTCTGTTCTCTTACAGGGCCTATAGCGACCGTCGTGACGGCGGAGGGAGATTCCTCAGAGGACCTGCCGACCTCTAAGGGGGCACCGTCACATCTGAGTGAGACATCCACCAGCGCAGATACACACACCTCGGTGGTTCCCGTCCTCAGTTAGTTGGGGTTGCACATGGTGAGTCACCACACACATGAGCACGAGCAGACACTAGTGGCAAGGGCAGCTGTGGAGAGTCCGCGTCGGTGGGAGCAGTCTTCTCCAGGTTCTGCTCAGCTGGACACAGATGCTGAAACCTGGGGGCCATCCATGAAAAGGAGAATGATCGAGGGGCAGCAGCACATTTGCAAGGTGCTGGAACAGGTGCCACGCGCACTCTCCACAATTGCGCAGAGGATGGAGGAGTCCAACTCTTGCATGAGTGGAATGGTGGCACAGGTAAGGGAGGGCATCTCTGAGATACTGTCACAGGGACGTGAGGGCATCTCTGACATAGTGTCGCAGGTAAGTGCGGGAATGTCTGCGATGGAGTGAAGGCTAGCCTCCATGGAGCTTCAAGCACGGCTCACCAATGAGTCCATTGAGGCCCTGACAACGGCCCTTCGGACTTAGGGTGAACAACATTCTGCCGCCTTAAACAGGCAGGAAGGTACTCTGGCACTGGCCTTACAAGGCTTCACACGTCCTCCACACTGTCGTCCAGCAGAGTGGTAGGAGTGGTGTGGGCCTGGCCCAGGGGAGGAAAGATGGCGAAAGGGGACATGGAAGTGGGGACGCCATTCAAAGCACTCCCAAGTCTCACCCGTTGCCCCTTTCTCAACCAGTACCCGCACTGCTGCCTCCTCTCCAGGTGGCCGAATCTGCCCCTGCACAGGTGCAGGTGGAGCAGTCTTTGGAGGGGCCCTCACGGGCACCAAATCCCAGAGGGCGTAGGCCCAAAGCATCTAATCGGTCAGGGCTTGAACAAGAGCAACCTGCCACTACCTCTGCTGCAGCCACAGGGGATGCACCATGTAGAAGTAGTCATAAGCGAAAGGCGAAGGTTTTGTGAGCACAAAAGGGATGCACGTGGGTTTTTGACAGTTTGTCATGTTTTTTTATTCATTTTTGCTTTTTGTCAATCGCACATTAAATATTATTATTGTCACCATTACTGCGACATCTTTGCCATTCTTGACTGGCTTGTTTAATAAGGCACTTTCATGAGGTTCACCATGAATGCCCACACTTGATGTCACCCATTGGGTCACTCAACAGTGGGTGTGTGTGTAGTTTCGGGACTGTTTTGTGCAGGGGGCGGGGTGGGGGGGGTGTTGCTGGTGTAGCCGCTGCTCTGTCCAGGTGGTGAGGACTGGACTTTTCACACCGTCTGATGTTAGGAAAACCGTTCACATATCAGTGACTCACTGGCCTCACGACCAGCCAGGTGAACCGCTGTTCTGCCCATGGGTTGCTCCTCCTCCTCTGCCTCCTCCTCCTCCGCCTCTTCCTTGTCCTCATCCTCCTCCTCAATGTGAGCGGCAGATGTGGATGGGGCCTTCTCCAGCGGCACCCCTCTCTGTTGTGCCACGTTGTGCAGGGCACAACAGACGACTATAATGTGTCCCACTTTGTCTGGTGCGTATTGAAGAGCTCCCCCAGAACAATCAAGGCACCTGAAGCGGATCTTGAGCAGCCCTATAGCATGCTCAATTGTAGACCTAGTAGCGATGTGGCTGTCGTTATATTGACGCTGTTGCTTGGTGATGGGGTTCCTCAGAGGTGTCAGGAGTATCCATTGACCCCAAGGAGCAAGCCCTTGCGGGTGTTAGGTGCGTGGAAGTGAGGCGGGATGTTGGACTCCCGGAGGATGAAGGAATCGTGGCAGCTGTCAGGGTATCTGGCGCACAGGTGAAGGAATCTCTTGCATTGGTCACAGATGAGCTGAGTGTTGATGGAGTGATAGCCCTTCCTGTTGATGAACAGTCCTGGCTCATGTGGAGGTGGTCGTACTGCTATATGGGTGCAATCGATTACACCCTGCACCAGTGGGAAGCCAGCCACGGTGTGGAATCCCACTGCCCTGTCCGTCTGGCTGAGGTCATCCATGGGGAAGTTGACATAGTGCGAGGCCCTGCGAAACAAGCCGTCGGTGACCTGCCTTATGCACGTGTGTGCAGATGTCTGAGAGACCCCGGCGATGTCTCCGGTGGCTCCCTGGAACGATCTGGAGGCGAAGAAGTTGAGGGCAGTGGTGACTTTGACATCGACAGGTAAGGAGATGCTGCTCAGGTCAGCCGGGAGCAGCTCGGCATGAAGGAGGCTGCAGGTGTCCGCGACTACCTGGTGACTGACTCTGAGCCTCCGTATCATTGCTCCTCAGAGAGGTCCAGGAAGCTGAGCCTCGGTCTGTAGACCCTGTTGCGAGGGTAGTGCCTCCTGCGACGTCGCTCTCTCTGTTGTTGCCCTCCGTGCTGTTATGCAGTTGCCTGTGGTGCAACACTGTTGTGGAGCTCCACGTGGCAGATTTGGATGGCGTGCCTGGCCAGGCTGGTGATGTTGCTCGTCCTCGGATGAAGTGATGAATGCAGCCATGGCGCCCCCCCCCCATCCTGACGGTGTGAGTTTGAGGGGTCCGCAAAATAGGTAAATGTGTTTGCACAGCAGAGTTTTGGGTATAAATTAAGAATTTTGAGTGGAAACACAAAGGTCTTGCAGCCAAAACTTTGTCTGAAGTGACAGAGTGCCCTGCTGCAATAAATGAGTTTTTCCCCCCATCTGTCAAATAATCCTTTGCATCTCCCACTGGCTGCTGGCTGAAACACGTCTGCTCCAACAGGGAGTGTTTCCCACAGCACGGGAAACACTCTGAGGATTCTTCAAAATTGCACCCCTGTCAAAATCTCCACTCAATGAGGTCTCCCAAGTACCTCAACTATCTGCCTAACTATGTAAATGATCATACCGCTGGCTTTAATTGCCGGTGGGAGTCCCACATTCGGGAGGTTCGCGCACACCCGAACGCGCGCACTCCGGGTTTCCGCCATTTTACAAGCCCCCCCCCGCCCCCAACACACCCGCTCCGCCATCCGAAAATTGGCCCCAATACTTCAGCTGAGGTCTAACCCGTGATTTATAAAGGTTTACCATAACTTCCTTTCTTTTGTACTCTATGCCTCTATTTATAAAGCCAAGGATCCAGTATTCTTTCTTAACAGCTTTATCAACTTGTCCTGCCACCTTCGAAGATTTGTGAATTAAGGATAAAAAATTAAAGAAACTATTTTCCCCCAATTCTAGAGGATTTTCCCATCAAAAAAGTCAAATAAATACTGGTATCATTTTAGTTTAGTTATAGTTTAATCAAACAATAGTGCAGCTTAAAGATTATTATTTGGTTCAGTACATTGATCTAACTCCATGTATTTGTGAGGGATGGTGCTTCAAAAGTTGCATAGCATATTTTCCAGTGAAATGCCAAAATAATATTTTAACACTCATTTTAACTAATAAATTTGCTGTTGATAAAAGATTAGGTTCATGGCAGAAAATTAACCATCATGAGACATTGAGGGACGATTTTTCTTGTTTGCCATTTATAGCAAAAGTGTAAATACATTCTTTATTCTCATGTTTAAAATTTAGCCACCAATCCTACCCATCATCTCTTAATGAATCAAAAGCTAAAATCAATTAGGTTCCAGTAACAAGTTAAAATTACACACAATTGTAAAGGTTTACCATAACTTCCTTTCTTTTGTACTCTGTCTCTATAATTATTACTTTTAATTAAAATAAAATAAAAAGGGGATGCACAACAAACCCTCTATATGGCTCAATAATTTTTATGTTACATCTTTACGACCACTCAACTGAATTGTGTCTTCAGTCAGAAGCAGATGCCTTTACAGTTCTCACTGTACTTTGATGTGTTTGTCAGAAGTGGGCATTGTGCCGAGTGTGGTTCCACATCTTCAGCTTTCTCCACTTCTTTGTTTTGATTGAAGATGTCTGATCAGACGATCATTCCTTGTAAGATCTGCTGGCAATTCTTTTGCCTGAAATACAAAGTGCAAATTGAGACTTCCGTTCTATTTCAGCTTGGCTGATCCTCCCAGTATGGGGTCAGCTGCTGTGGAAGATTATACGCAGATGCCAGCACTGGTAATAAATAGAAGTTGCAACAGGGAAACAGGCCATTTGGCCCGACCTGTCCGTGTCAGGGTTTACCCTCCATGCAAGCAAATAGTTCTGGTCACATTTACCCACTCTGATCCCAAATTCCTTCAGCCCCTTTTCCTTCATCCACCTGGTAAGCAGGTTCTCAGAACATGTAACACTTAAAGCAGTAGTCTACCACATGGCATGTAGAATCATATAGCACAGAAGGAGGCTATTCAGCCCATCGTTACTGTGCCGGCTCTTTGAGAGAGCTATCCAATTAGTCCTACTCCTCCTGTTCTTTCCCCATAACCCCACAAATGTTTCCCCTTCAAGCATTTATCCAATTCCCTTTTCAAAGCAGAATTGACCAAGTGCTCATTTCACAACATGAAGCATTCTGCTGAACTATTTCTATCTATTTAAAAGAAACCAGCAAATAAAATATATTGACATTTCAATGCATTAACAAGGAACTAAATTAATCTTGGTCAATAAGTAATATTTTCAAGTAAAATAATAATGAATAATTAAATTTAAAAGATTGGAATTTGTAACTTTAAAGATGATGATACCTGGGCCTAGCATCTATGACGCAACTTAAAGGCAGCTACCACCTCTTACAGTGGAGGAGCAGACACCAGGGAAACACCTCTGAGTAAAGATATGGCTGAAGCAACTAGTGAGATGGCACCATGTTTCTCTAATACTGCTTTGGAGGCCCTGGAGCGGGCAGTGGACAGGAGGAGGGACATCCTCTTCCTCCTAGGGGTAGGCATCTAATCTGCCATGATTGGGAAGAAATTACAGAGCATGTGAATGCCAGGAGCATTGCACCCAGCACATGGCTGCAATACCGGAAGAAATTCAGTGATCTAACTAGAGTTGTTAAGGTAAGAATACTTCACTGCACCTCCTTCTCCTCATACTCACACACTCACCACTATTACAATCTTCACATATCCACAACTCACATCTCACCTGCTGACTATCAGCTATTCCACCATGATAGCCACATTCTTTAAACACTTCACAAGACTTTCACTAACACACTCCCATCTTTCTTGCAGGAGAAGGTTGCACACAACTCCAGCAGGCTGGCACCGGAGGAGGAAGAGCCCGCCTGCACATGCTCTGCCCCCTCAAAGAACGAGTGCTTGCCATCATGGGCAGGGGCAGAGTCGAGGTGATAGCGAATGGCAACAGGAGGAGATGTCACGCAGGGTCTCTTCACACCTTATCCTCTTTATCCCTTCTGACTTCTCCCTCAGCCCACACACACCTCATGACAAGTTGCAGATGCTTTCACCACCCACTTCTCTCTCTCTGCTCTCCCTTCACACCACAAGCTAACCCCTGTCGCTCTCTTTCATTTCAGCTGCTGATAATGTGGAAGCCTATTACTATCCTCCACATTGTTTACTACATTTTCAACTTTCGTGTCATCTGCAAACTTTGAAATTACCCAAGTCCAGGTAATTAATATATATCAAAAAGAGCAGTGGTCCTAACACTGACCCCTGGGGAACACCACTGTATACTTCCCTCCAGTCTGAAATACAACCGTTCACCACTACTCTCTGCTTTCTGTCCCCGAGCCAATTATGAATCCACACTGCCACTGTCCCTTTAATCCCATGGGCTTTAATTTTGCTAACAAGGCTATTATGTGGTACTTTATCAAATGCCTTTTGAAAGTCCATATATACACCAACCACACTACCCTCATCAACCCTCTACATTGCTTCATCAAAGAACTCAATCAAGTTAGTCAAGCATGATTTTCCTTTAACAAATCTGTGCTGATTTTCATTTATTAACCCATACTTTTCCAAGTGCCAATTCGTTTTGTCCCTGTAATTGCCAGGTTTATCCCTCTCCCCTTTTTTGAACAGGAGTGTAATATTTGCAATCCTCCAATCCTCCGGCACCGTCCCCATACCTAATAAGGATTAGAAGATTGTGGCCAGAGCCTCCGGAATTTCCACCCTTACTTCCCTCAGTAACCTACGATGCATCTCATCTGGACTTTTCTACCTTGAGTACTGCCAATCTTTTAAGTACCTCCTCTTTATCTATTTTTATCCTATCCAATATCACTACTACCTCCTCCTTTACTGCTACAAAGACATCATCCTCTTCTCTAGTGAAGACAGATGCAAAGTATTCATTTAGTAAAAGAAAGACTTGCAATTATATAGCGCATTTCACAACCTCAGGACATCCCAAAGCATTTTACAATCAATGAAGTACTTTTTGAAGTGCAGACATTGTTGTAATGTAGGAAACGCAGCAGCCAATTTGCACACAGCAAGGTCCCACAAACAGCAATGTAATAATGACCAGATAATCTGTTTTTTTAGTGATGATGGTTGATGGATAAATATTGGCCAGGACACCGGGGAGAACTCCCCTGCTGTTCTTCGAATAGTGCCATGGGATCTGTTATGTCCACCTAAGAGGGCAGATGGGGCCTCGGTTTAACGTCTCATCCGAAAGACGGCACCTCCGATGGTGCAGCACTCCCTCAGAACTGCACTGGAGTCTCAACCTGCATTATATGCTCAAGTCTCTGGAGTGGGACGTGAACCCACAACCTTCTAACTCAGAGGTGAGAGTCCTAACCACTGAGCCACAGCTGACATTCCTCAGCCATGCCCTCTGCCTCCACAAGAAGATCTCCTTTTTTGTCCCTAATCGGTCCCACGCTTCCTTTGACTACCCTTTTACTATTTATATGTTTATAAAAGTCTTTTGGGTTCCTTTTATGTTAGCCGCTAATCTATTCTCATACTCTCTCTTTTGTTATAAATTGGTAGCCAAGTGGTGAAGGATAGAATACTAGAGACTGATCTTCAGTTGCTTCGAAGCCTTTATTACAGAAATCAACACAACCCACACCCTCGATAAGCTCTCTTATAAATGGATAAAAGAGAGTCCCCAATTGATATGCACCACCTGGCAATTAACACTAATTGATATAAATCACATGGATACAATTAACATCTTTATTCCCTTTTTGAGATCTCCTTGGTACTTTCTGTATTTAGCCTAGTTCTCTACTATACTATGAACCTTACATTTGTCATGAGCCTCCTTTTTCTGTTTCATTTTAATCTATATCTTTAGTCACCAGAGTGCTGTAGTTTTGGATGCCCTTCCTTACCTCCTCGTAGGGATGTGTCTTTTCTGTACCCGAACCATCTCCTCCTTAAAGGTCTCCCATTGCTCATTTACTGTTTTGACTACTAATTTTTGATTCCAAATCACCTGGGCAAGATCCCTTTTTAACTCACTGAAATTTGCCCTCCTCCAGTTAAGCATTTTCACATTTGATTGTTCCTTGTCCTTTTCCATAACTATTCTAAACTTAATGACAGAGCTAAGCGATTCCACAACCAACGGATCAGATCAAAGCTCTGCAGTCCTGCCACATCCAGTCATGAATGGTGGTGGACAATTAAACAACTAATGGGAGGAGGAGGCTCTGTAAACATCCCCATCCTCAATGATGGCGGAGTCCAGCACATGAGTGCAAAAGACAAGGCTGAAGCATTTGCAACCATCTTCAGCCAGAAGTGACGAGTGGATGATCCATCTCAGCCTCCTCCCGATATACCCACCATCACAGAAGCCAGTCTTCAGCCAATTCGATTCACTCCAGGTGATATCAAGAAACGGCTGAGTGCACTGGATACTGCAAAGGCTATGGACCCCGACAACATCCCAGTTGTAGTGCTGAAGACTTGTGCTCCAGAACTAGCTGCGCCTCTAGTCAAGCTGTTCCAGTACAGCTACAACACTGACATCTACCCGACAATGTGGAAAATTGCCCAGGTATGTCCTGTCCACAAAAAGCAGGACAAATCCAATCCGGCCAATTACCGCCCCATCAGTCTACTCTCAATCATCAGCAAAGTGATGGAAGGTGTCGCGACAGTGCTATCAAGCGGCACTTACTCACCAATAACCTGCTCACCGTGCTCAGTTTGGGTTCCGCCAGGACCACTCGACTCCAGACCTCATTACAGCCTTGGTCCAAACATGGACAAAAGAGCTGAATTCCAGAGGTGAGGTGAGAATGACTGCCCTGACATCAAGGCAGCATTTGACCGAGTGTGGCATCAAGGAGCCCTAGTAAAATTGAAATCAATGGGAATCGGGGAAAACTCTCCAGTGGCTGGAGTCATACCTAGCACAAAGGAAGATGGAAGTGGTTGTTGGAGGCCAATCATCTCAGCCCCAGGACATTGCTGCAGGAGTTCCTCAAGGCAGTGTCCTAGGCCCAACCATCTTCAGCTGCTTCATCAATGACCTTCCCTCCATCATAAGGTCAGAAATGGGGATGTTCGCTGATGATTGCACTGTGTTCAGTTCCATTTGCAACCCCTCAAATAATGAAGAAGTCCGTGCCCACGTGCAGCAAGATCTGGACAACATCCAGGCATGGGCTGATAAGGGGCAAGTAACATTCGCGCCAGACAAGTGCCAGGCAATGACCATCTCCAACAAGAGAGAGTCTAACCACTTCCCCTTGACATTCAATGGCATTACCATCGCCGAAAGCCCCACCATCAACATCCTGGGGGTCATCATTGACCAGAAACTTAACTGGACCAGCCATAAAAAATACTGTGGCAACAAGAGCAGGTCAGAGGCTGGGTATTCTGCGGCGAGTGACTCACCTCCTGACTCCCCAAAGCCTTTCCACCATCTACAAGGCACAAGTCAGGAGTGTGATGGAATATTCTCCACTTGCCTGGATGAGTGCAGCTCCAACAACACTCAAGGAGCTCGACACCATCCAGAACAAAGCAGCCCGCTTGATTGGTACCCCATCCACCACCCTAAATATTCACTCCCTTCACCGGCGCACCGTGGCTGCAGTGTGTACCATCCACAGGATGCACTGCAGCAACTCGCCAAGGCTTCTTCAACAGCACCTCCCAAACCCACGACCTTTACCACCTAAAAGGACAAGAGTAGCAGGCACATCGGAACACCACCACCTGCACGTTCCCCTCCAAGTCACATACCATCCCGACTTGGAAATATATCACCGTTCCTTCATTGTTGCTGGGTCAAAATCCTGGAACTCCCTTCCTAACAGCACTGTGGGAGAACCTTCACCACACGGACTGCAGTGGTTCAAGAAGGCAGCTCACCACCACCTTCTCAAGGGCAATTCGGGATGGGCAATAAATGCTGGCCTCGCCAGCGACGCCCACATCCCATGAACGAATATAAAAAAAAATTATGTTCACCGTTCCCCAAATGCTCCCCCACTGAAACGTGCTCCAGCTGCCCCACTTCATTCCCCAGAACGAGATCCAGCACTGTTTCCTTCCAGGTTGGGCTGGAAACACACTTTTCCAGAAAGTTCTCTTGAGCACATTTCAGGAATTCCGCTCCCTCTTTGCACTTTATACTGCTTCTGTCCCAGTCTATATTGGGATAATTGAAGTCCCCCATTATCACTACTCTATAGTTCTTGCATCTTTCTGTAATTGGCCTGCAAATTTGCTCCTCTCTCTCCTTCCCACTATTTGGTGGCCTATAATATATACCCAGTCGTGTAATAGCTCCTCTATTGTTCCTTAATTCTAACCAAATGGATCCAGTCTTTGACCCCCAACCACATCATCCCTTTTCAGTGCTATAATAGTTTCTTTGATCAATAATGCCCCCTTTTCTTTCCGTCCCTTTCTTTCCTGAATACCTTGCAGCCAGGAATATTAAGTACCCAATTCTCCCCTTCTTTGAGCCAGGTCTCTGTTATTGCCACTATATCGTAGTCCCATGTGGCGACTTGAGTTTGCAGCTCACCAACCTTATTTACCACACTATGTGATTTACACACATGCACTCCAATCTCAGTTTAGACTGCCTCGCATTCGTTCCCTGCCTGATCCCTCCTATTTCTGAACTATTCTTTACTCTAGTGCTACTTGTCCTCCCAGTCCTCTGTGCTCCTCGCTAACGTTTCCTCCTGGTGCCCATCACCCTGCCAAATTAGTTTAAATCATCTGCCACAGCACTAGTTAACCTCCCCGTGAGGACATTGCTGTGTTGAGGTGCAACCCGTCCATCTTGAACAGATCCCCCCTGCCCCAGAACTGGTCCCAATGCCCCAGGAATCTGAAGCCTTCCCTCCTGCACCGTTGCTCCAGCCACACATTAACCTGTCTTATCCTACTATTCCTATACTTTCTAGTGCGTGGCACTATCCAGAGATTATTACCTTTGAGGTCCCGCTTTTTAACTTCCTCCCTAGCTCCTGAAACTCTGACTGCAGGACCTCGACCCTTTTCCTTCCTTTGTCATTGGTTCCCACATGGACCACGACTTCTGGCTGTTCCCCTTCCCCCCTCAAAATGTTCTGCACCCTCTCAGCAATGTCCTTTACCCTGGCACCAGAGAGGCAACGCACCTGCGGGACTCACGTTGGCGGTTACAGAAACACCTCTCTATTCCCCTGATTATCGAACCCCCATAACAACTGCATTTCTTTTACCCCCGCCCCCCCCCAACCCCGTGCAGCCGAGTCTCCCATGGTGTTGCAGGTTTGCTCCTGACTGTACTCCCCCGAGGTGTCAACACCCTCATCGGTATTCAACACTGCCTGCCTGTTCCTCCTAGTCTGTCTTGTGGTCACCCACACCCTCTCCGCCTGAACTCTCTGTAGTTGCAGGGCGACCACCTCCTGAAACTTGTTATCCACAAAACTCTCAGCTTCCCGTATGCACTGTAGTGACGCCAGCCTCCCCTCAAGCTCAGAAACTCTGAGCTCAAGCTTGAGCAGTTGGCGGCACTTCCTGCACTGTTCCAGCCCAGGCCGAGATGCTGCAGCCTGCAGCCGGGCCCCCAAGACTCAGAGCTGCTCATGGTCATCCTCCACGGCCATCTGAAGGGTCTCAATGGAAGCTCAGCAGCCTTCCACATCCCAAGCTAATAGACACTGAGGAAATACTTCGTAGCAGCACCAGCATAGGGAAAGGAACATAAAAGACAGACATTAAGGGGCTGGTACAAGGTTGATTCTTAATTATTTCTGTAAACTATCACGTAGAGATGCAATTAAATTTTGTTCTGGATTTGCTGTTGGGGTTTATCTTTGTAGTGAAGTGAGGCCAAGACCCATAAGTTGGGACTGAAGGAAGGCAATTCGATGGTGGTTCTAAGGATTGTGGGACTGTTGGTGAATTGGGGATGGGAGGGCTGATTTAGGTGAAGCGCTCCTTGGTGAACACGTGACTGAGAGCTCTGGTACGTAGTGGCACCGGTGGTCGATGCCTCTCCTCCTCTTCCTGCACCCCCTCCTCTTCCTGCTCCTCCTCCTCCTCCTGCACTTGTTGCTGCCCAGGTGACGGAAAACGCTCAGGGGAATACTGCAAAACTTCTCCGGAACGGTTCAGGCAGCGGAAGCATTATTTGAGCACACCGATTGTTTGGCCAATGATGTTTCTCGTGGCAGCATGGCTCTCGTTGTAGGCCTGCTCTGCAGCTGTGCGTAGGTTCCTGACATGTCTGGAGGGGATAGCCCTTGCTGCCCAATAGCCAGCCTGTAACGTGACGGCCTGATTGGAATAAAGGCAGCACAGAGGATTTGCGCAGGATGAAAGAGTCATGACTGCTGCCAGGATAGCAGGCCCAGACCTGCATGATGCTCCGCCTATGGTCGGAAATCAGCTGTACATTGAGGGAGTGGAATCCCTTTCGACTGATAAAGATGCTATGCTGATGATAGGGTAGCATGCAAGGCAATGTGCCTGCAGACTATGGCTCCTTGCACCCTGGGGAAGCCTACGATGCGGGCGAAGCCTAATGCCCTCTCGTCCTGCTTCATTTTGAGAAGGAAGTGCAGCTGTTCCTCCTGGCGCAGAGAGCCTCGGTGACCTCCCTTATACAGTGGTGGACTGCGAATTGGGAGATGTCGCTGATGCCACCTGTTGCAGCCTGAAAGGAGCCCAGAGCTTAAAAGGTAAGGGCTATGGTGACCTTCACAACCACAGGGTGTGCTGTCCATGCCCTGGTGCGAAGCTCGGGTTGTGGCAACAGTAGGTGATATAGCTCGGTGACAGACTACTTGGTGAAGCGAAGGTGCCTGAGACATTGCTGCTAAGTAAATTTAATGTAGGAGAGCTCTCTGAATACCGGCTACGGGTATGGCCTCCTGCGCACTGCCCTCCTCCTCCTCCTCCTCCTCCCTCTTGTGACAGCTGCTCCTGCTCTTTGGTGTCTTCCTTGCTGCTCCCCATCGTCCTTCAGCCCTGAAGGCAGCCCTAAAGATCACCCATGATTGCAGTCCAACTATCTATGATGCAGCCAACAAAGGTGTAATACCAGCAAAATCTTTGTTTACACAAAGTGAACTTTCCAGTGTGATAAAACACACCAAAAAACACCCAGATGTTAACCAGCAGCCTGAAATGAGAAATCAGCAACTAACCTGCAAGTGCTACATGATCCCTTTAAATAATGCTGGTGGGTGAGGGGTCCTTCCTACCGGTTAGTGCCACGAGTTGCAGGGCGAGTTCAGCAGGTGGCAAATGAAGCGCTGGGGCGATTGATAATGGAAAAACGGGTCCTATAAGAAGCGCAGGCCTCTCATTTAAATAAATGATTCCCTCTTCTAAATGTTCCCGATGTGTGCTCCTGATGCCACCTTCACCAATATGGCGGGTGATGCATTCCAGCCGGAAATGTGCGCACGTTTCCTGTCCGCCATATTGGGGCCTTAGTAGGCCAGTGAGCACCCGAAAAACGGGCGCTGCGTGGCTGAAGTTCGAGGCCTTACAAACATCATGAAATAGAAGGCAAAGGTAAGTGCCTATTACCGTGTTCCTTAGACTTGGATCTGCTCCAAAATCAATGAGAAGGGCCACTGTTCTCACACTGCCTCCTAAAACCGCAGCATGGAGAGCTGTTGTTCCATTCTGTTAGTGCAAACAAAAAGTGATTAATAGTCTCTCCAGTGTTCAATGGACCTGCACTGCACCAATTAAAACATATATTATCTAATTCTCTATAGCTATGTACATTTTAACTGCCCACCAGTTTCTGCCAGGTGGGTAAGGTTAAAATCACCACTAATGCTACAAAGCAGTAACTGGTTAAGTGCTTGTCTTCTTGACTGGGGAAATGGGGCATGGCATACGGGAAGGAGTTCAAAGAGTGGGGGGGGGAATAACTTAGAAAAAACTTTTAAATGGGATAAAAGTAAAATAAAAAGTTGAAAAAGAGCAAATCATTCAGTACATATGCTTATTTTAAACAATATTGAATACTTTAAATGAGGTTATAGGAAACTAATCTATAAAAGTAATTTTACAAGTCAATGTTGCCAGCAGAGAGCCTCATCCCACTGCCAGTTCAAATGAGAAAGTCAGTCACATGCTGCCCACTATTTTCCCACCATTAACAGTTTTAAAATGGCCCCTTTAAGGCCAAAAGCAGCCAGAGGTATTTCTGGGATTAATTCTCTAATTGTCCTTTTACGTTACAGGGCTGCTTTTGATGGCAAGAGTTGTTAGGTGGAGAATTAAGGAACCAAGCACCAGAGGAAAAGATATAAAAAAAAACCTTCCTTGGAAACTAGATTTCCTGGATGCTTCCAACAGCATAAAGCTGCAAGCAGAAAAAGCAAATGGTTGCCCCTGGCAGCACAAACATTGGATCTACCACCTTGATTGCACCCATACAGACCAAACAAGCAGCTTTGCCACCCCACATGGGGGAAGGTCCGGACCAGAAATGACACAGTTGAGAACGGTGTAGTGTAGTGCTTGTATTACTGGACTTATAATCCAGCAGGCCTGAACTAACAATCCAGAAAATGTGAGTTCAAATCCCACCATGGCAGTTTGAGAATTTGAATTGAATTTTTAAAAATCTGGAAATAAAAAGCTGGAATCAGTAAAAGTGGCCATGAAGCTGTTGGATTGTCATAAAAACCCAACTGGTTCACAAATGTCCTTTAGGACCCAACCCGGTCTGGCCAATATGTGATTTCAGTCCCACTGGCTGACTCTCAACAGCCCTTTGAAGTGGCCCAGCAAGCCACTCAGTTGTATCAAAACCTCTACATTGCAGCGGTTCAGGAGGAAAGCCCACCACTATCTTCTCAGGGCAATTAGGGAAGGCCAATAAATGCCGGCCTTGCCAGCGATGCCCACATCCCGAGAACGAATGAAAAATCGGTGAATCAGTTCTGAAAAGAGACTTCCATACAGTGCAGTTAATAGTAACTGATAGAGCGCTCCTAAAAGAATTGGAAGATTTCACGATTCAATGGGAAGTAAAAGAGATAGATTTGGGAAAGGAAAAGGTGAAAATGGTTAGATTGGATGAAGGAACCTAGATAACAGCAAATTGAATAAGCGAAATGGCTTATTTCTAATTCCTAAACTTTTACCTTCTAATGTGCTAGATGGGATTGTTTCTTCCATGAACATTTATATAATAATAATTGAGTTGTTACCTTGAGAATTCCCAGTGAAGGAGAAAATGTCAGTAACTCCCGAACAACTTCAGCAAAGCCTTTGTATGCAGCTTTGAATAAAGGTGTTGACCCATCCTTTAGAAAGAAGAATAATTGAGTTAACATGGGAATTCTGGCTTGTTATCTTATGAAAACTTTTTATAATCAGAAATATTTATTTTCATGCATTGCTATTAAACACACAGTCCAAGTTTTTCTAATTCTTTAAAATATAGGCAAGTTAAAAAAATATATTTAAAAAAAATTCTTCAAAATATTCAAATGATAAATATGTTTGTATAGTCTCGTAAATTTGACAGTGCATTTTCATTGATTACTGCATATCCAAATATAATAAACAGTTAACTTCAGTATAGATGCAATCCTGTAATAATATGACGATGGTGGTTGGTCCATCATTGTCGATGATGACAGTCTATGATTCTCGAATTAATACAAGTTATGGGTTCTGTTTTTTGGCGAGGAATGTTCTCCCCCACACTCAGGACATTGGATGTCAGATTGGCCTTAGGGTTGATAGAATCATAGAATGATACAGCACAGAAGGACGCCAGTCGGCCCATCGTGCCTGTGCCAGGTCTCTGAAAGAGCTATCCAATTAGTCCCACTCCCCTGCTCTTTCCCCATAGCCCTGCAGATTTTTCTTTTTAAGTACATATCCAATTCCCCTTTGAAAATTACTATCGAATCTGCTTCCACCACCCTTTCAGACAAAAACGGTCTTTCCTTGATTTCCTTTGGGCTCTCTTTTCTTCGGCGGGCTGGATACGATTTGCTTCAAACTTTGTCGTACCATCATGAAACTTCTTTTCCAACTTTTTCATGTCACAAGCATCATGCACCCGTGTGTCATTTGAAATGCCACATTTTTTTTACATTGATCTTTAAGCAATCCTTATATATAGATATATACCTTTTCAACTGACCACCGCGAGAGTGTTTACCAAGCTTCAGCTCACCGTAGAATACCACCTTGGTTAGTCTAATATCAGGCATACGGACTAAGTGAACTTAGCTGTGTTTTTACTATCAATACCTCTATGCCTGGCATATTTGTTCTGAGGACCTCATTGTTGGATTCTTGTGCCACCATCGAATGTTCATGATCTTTCTGAGGCAACGTGGATGGATAGAAAACCCAATCGGTTTTCTAATGTGGTGAATGTAATTAGGTCCAGCTATTGTGCACATACCGTAAGAATGTTATTTTTTTTTATTCGTTCATGGGATGTGGGCATCACTGGCAAGGCCAGCATTCATTGCCCATCCCTAATTGCCCTTGAGAAGGTGGTGGTGAGCCGCCTTCTTGAACCGCTGCAGTCCGTGTGGTGAAGGTTCTCCCACAGTGCTGTTAGGTAGGGAATTCCAGGATTTTGACCCAGCGACAATAAAGGAACGGCGATATATTTCCAAGTCGGGATGGTGTGTGACTTGGAGGGAAACATGCAGATGATGCTGTTTCCATGTGCCTGCTGCCCTTGTCCTAGGTGGTACAGGTCGAGGGTTTGGGAGGTGCTGTCGAAGAAGCCTTGGCGAGTTGCTGCAGTGCATCCTGTGGATGGTACACACTGCAGCCACGGTACGCCGGTGGTAGAGGGAGTGAATATTTAGGGTGGTGGATGGAGTGCCAAACAATTGGGTCCTGGATGGTGTCGAGCTTCTTGAGTGTTGTTGGAGCTGCACTCATCCAGGTAAGTGGAGAGTATTCCATCACACTCCTAACTTGTGCCTTGTAGATGGTGGAAGGCTTTGGGGAATCAGGAGGTGAGTCACTCGCCACAGAATACCCAGCCTCTGACCTGCTTTTGTAGCCACAGTATTTTTGTGGCTGGTCCAGTTAAGTTTCTGGTCAATGGTGACCCCCAGGATGTTGATGGTGGGGGATTCGGCAATGGTAATGCCGTTGAATGTCAAGGGGAGGTGGTTAGACTCTCTCTTGTTGGAGATGGTCATTGCCTGGCACTTGTCTGGCGCGAATGTTACTTGCCCCTTATCAGCCCAAGCCTGGATGTTGTCCAGGTTTGCTGCATGCGGGCTCGGACTGCTTCATTAACTGAGGGATTGCAATTGGAACTGAGCACTGTGCAATCATCAGTGAACATCCCCATTTCTGACCTTATGATGGAGGGAAGGTCATTGATGAAGCAGCTGAAGATGGTTGGGCCAAGGACACTGCCCTGAGGAACTCCTGTAGCAATGTCCTGGGGCTGAGATGATTGGCCTCCAACAACCACTACCATCTTCCTTTGTGCCAGGTATGACTCCAGCCACTGGAGAGTTTTCCCCCTGATTCCGATTGACTTCAATTTTACTAGGGTTCCTTGGTGCCACACTTGGTCAAATGCTGCCTTGGTGTCAAGGGCAGTCACTGTCACCTCACCTCTGGAATTCAGCTCCTTTGTCCATGTTTGGATCAAGGCTGTAATGAGGTCTGGAGCCGAGTGGTCCGGGCGGAACCCAAACTGAGCATCGGTGAGCAGGTTATTGGTGAGTAAATGCCGCTTGATAGCACTGTCACCTTCCATCACTTTGTTGATGATTGAGAGTAGACTGATGGGGTGGCAATTGGCCTGATTGGATTTGTTCTGCTTTTTGTGGACAGGACATACCTGGGCAATTTTCTATATATAACTATTGAAGTGAATATAACTATTGCCCTGTAGACCTTAAGTTTTGTTGTCAGTTTACTGCCCCTTTTATCCCATAGCCTCATACGGGGCCTTCCAAAAGCACTACTGGCTTTAAACAATCTTTGGTTCAATTCATCATCTAGGAGCGCATCACGTGACATGGTGCTTCCTAGGTAGGTGAACCGATCTACTGCAGACAGCGTATGCCTTCGATGGTGATACTGGGTGGCACGTAAGGTTTTCCCGGTGTAGGATGGTATATAACTTCTATCTTCTGACTGATAGTGAGGCCAAATTTCTTACAAGCATCCGAGGAATGGTCCATAATGACTTGGAGGGCCTCTGTAAGGGTTGCAAGGGTACAATCATCAGCAACAAGTGCTCACGAACAAGTTCTTCAAATGTTTTAGTTTTGGACTGCAGACGGCAGAAATTGTACAATTTGTCATCCATCCTGAAGTGAATATTCACTCCTTTATCCAAGTTTCTGAAGGCATAACTAAGTATAGAATCAAGGTACTAACCAGGTGAGATAGAGCACAACCCTGTTGGACTCCTGTGGAGACAGGGAAGGAGTTGGAAACTTCACCATCTTACAAGACTCTGGCCATTGTGGAACTGGTGGATCATCTGGATAAACTTTTCGGGACAGCCAACTTTGGGCAGTAGTTTGCAGAGGCCCTCTCTGCTGACTGTATCGAAGAACTTTATGAGATCAGCAAAGACATAGTGACAGTCCAAGTTTTGTTCTCAACACTTTTCCTGAAGTTGTCTGGCAGTTAAGATCATATCAATAGTGCCTCTGCCTTTACTGAATCCACACTGGCTCTCTGGCAAGAATTTCTCAGCAAAATGCTCACAGTCAGGAAAGCAATAGTGATAGGGGATTCAATAGGTAGGGGATCAGACAGGCGTTTCTATGGCTGCAGACGTGAGTCCAGGATGGTATGTTGCCTCCCAGGTGCCAGGGTCCAGGATGTCACTGAGCGGCTGCAGAACATTCTGAGAGGGGAAGGTGAACAGCCAGAGGTCGTGGTCCATATTGGTACCAACGACATCGGCAGAAAGAGGGATGAGGTTCTGCAGGCAGATTTTAGGGAGCTAGGAAAGAGATTAATAAGCAGGACCTCAAAGGTAGTAATCTCTGAATTACTCCCGGTGCCACGCGCTAGTGAGTATAGAAATAGGAGGATAGAGCAGATGAATGTGCGGATGGAGAGATGGTGCAGGAGGGAGGGCTTTAGATTCCTGGTGCATTGGGACCGGTTCTGGAGGAGGTGGGACCTGTACAGGCCGGACGGGTTGCACCTCAACAGAGCCGGGACCAATGTCCTCGTGGGGAGGTTCACTGGTGCTGTGATGGGGGAGTTTATACTAATTTGGCAGGGGGATGGGCACCAGGATGTAGCGTTGGAAAGGAGAAACAAGGTGCACAAAGGATTGGTAGAGACAGATAGCACTAGAATAAGAAATAGTAAGGTATTAGCTGAGATCATACTAAGAGTGAATACAAGAAGGTCTAAGATAGGTCTACAATGCATGTGTGTAAACACATGAAGCATGGTAAACAAGATTAGTGAGCTGCAGGTGCAAATAGCCACATGGGAATATGATGTTGTGGCGATAACAGAGACCTGGCTCAAAAAAGGGCAGGATTGGATACTGAATATTCCTGGATACAAGGTGTTCACGAAAGATAGGGAAGGAAAAAAAGGAGTGGGGGGGTGACAGTATTGATTAAGGAGAATATTGCAGTGCTGGAGAGAGGAGTCCTGGAGGGGTCAAGGACAGAATCTATTTGGTTAGAGTTAAGAAAAAATAGAGGTGCCATTACACTGCTGGGTGTATTCTAAGGCCACCAACTAGTGGGAAGGATATAGATGAACAAATTTGCAGGGAAATTACAGAGAGGTGCAAGAACTATACAGTAGTGATAATGGGGGATTTCAATTATTGTAATATAGACTGGGATAGTAATAGTGTAAAGGGCAGGGAGGGGGAAGAATTTCTGAAGTGTGTTCAGGAGAACTTTCTTGATCAGTCTGTTTTCAGCCCAACGAAGAAGGAGGCATTGTTGGATCTGGTTCTGGGGAATGAGGTGGGTCAAGTGCAGCAAGTGTCAGTGGGAGAACATTTAGGGAACAGCGATCATAGTATCATAAGGTACTATGGAAAAGGACAAGGAGCAATCTAGAGTAAAAATACTTAATTGGAGGAGGGCCAATCTCAGCAGGTTGAGAACGGATCTGGCCCAGGTAAATTGGAATCAAAGACTGGCAGGCAAAACTAATCAAACAATGGGCGGCCTTTAAAGAGGAAATGGTTCGGGTGCAGTCTGGGTACATTCCCATGAGGGGGAAAGGGAGGGCAACCAAAGCCAGCGTTCCCTGGATGACGAAACAGATAGTAAGATGAAGCAGAAAAAGGGGGTGTATGACAGATGTCAGGTTGATAATAAAAATGAGAACCAGGCTGAATAAAGAAAGTTCAGAACAGAAGTGAAAAAGGAAATAAGAGGGGCAAAGAGAGAGTATCAGAATAGATTGGCAGCTTACATAAAAGGGAATTCAAAAGTCTTCTATAGGCATATAAATAGTAAACGGGTAGTAAGAGGAGGGGTGGGACCAATTAGGAATCAAAAAAGAGATCTACGCATGGAGGCAGAGGGGATGGCTGAGGTTCTAAATGAGTACTTTGCATCTGTCTTTACCAAGGAAGAAGATGCTGCCAAAGTCACAGCTTCAGGGCATTCTCAAGGGGGAGGGTGAGCAGGCAGAGGTCGTGGTCCACATTGGGACCAACGACATAGGTAGGAAGGGAGATGAGGTCCTGCATCAAGAATTTAGGGAGCTAGGTAGCAGATTAAAGAGCAGGACCTCAAAGGTTGTAATCTCTGGATTACTCCCAGTGACACGGGCTAGTGAGTATAGAAATAGGAGGATAGAACAGATGAATGCGTGGCTAAAGAGTTGGTGCAGGAGGGAGGGTTTCAGTTTCCTGGATCACTGGGCCTGCTTCTGGGGAAGGTGGGACTTGTACAAGTCGGACGGGTTGCACCTGAACCAGAGCGGGACAAATATCCTTGCGGGGAGATTTGCTAGCACTGTTGGGTGGGGTTTAAACTAACTTGGCAGGGGGATGGGATACAGAGTGGAGCTACAATAGGGGGTGATGTGCAGCCAAATATTGAGAAAAAAACAAGTCAGCTTGGAAGACAGGGCAAATATGTAAGAGCAAGGCTGGATGGCATCTATTTTAATGCAAGGAGTCTTGCAAATAAGGTGGATGAACTGAAGGTGTTGATAAACACATGGGAGTATGATATTGTTGCTGTCACAGAGACATGGTTGAGGGAGGGGCAAGACTGGCAGCTCAATATTCCGGGGTACAGAATCTTCAGGCGAGACAGAGGGGGAGGTATAAGAGGAGGGGGGGTCGCAATATTAATTAAAGAATCAATTACTGCCATAAGGAGGAATGATATATTAGCAGGTTCATCAAATGAGGCCATATGGGTGGAGCTTAAAAACAAAAAGGGGGCAAGCACTTTGATGGGAGTGTACTATAGACCCCCAAACAGTCAGGGGGAGATAGAGGAACAGATATGTAGGCAAATCTCAGAAAATTGGGCAAATAATAGGGTAATAATAGTGGGGGATTTCAACTTCCCCAATATTAACTGGGATACTCAGAGTGTAAAAGGCTTAGAGGGTACAAAATTCTTAACGTGCATCCAGGACAGCTTTTTGAGCCAGCATGTAGAAAGTCCTACAAGAGAGGGGGCGGTACTGGACCTAATTCTAGGGAATGTGGCCGGCCAAGTGGAAGAAGTGCTAGTAGGTGAGCACTTTGGTGACAGTGACCATAATTCAGTGAGATTTAAGGTGGTCATGGAAAAGGACAGGGAGGGGCCGGAAATAAAGGTTCTAAATTGGGGGAAGGCCGATTTTAATAGGATAAGGCAGGATCTGGCCAAAATGGACTGGGATCAGCTGCTTGTAGGAAAATCCGCATCGGAGCAATGGGAGTCTTTCAGAAGGGAGATTGAGACCATACAATGGCAACATGTTCCCGTAAAGGTCAAGGGTGGTTCCAAGAACTCCAGGGAACCTTGGATGTCAGGGGATATACGAGAATGGATTAGGAAAAAAAGGAGGGCTTTTGGCAGATACAAAAGGCTAAGGATGGAGGAAGCCCGAGAGGAGTACAAAAAGTGCAGGGGGATACTTAAAAAGGAAATTAGGAGATCAAGGAGGGGCCATGAAAAAACACTGGCGAGCAAAATAAAGGAAAATCCTAAGATGTTTTATAAGTATATTAAGGGTAAGAGGATAACTAGGGAAAAAATAGGGCCCATTAGGGACAAAAATGGCAATCTGTGTGTGGAGCCGGAAGATGTAGGAGGGGTTCTAAATGAATTTTTTGCATCTGTTTTCACTATGGAGAAGGACGACGTAGACATAGAAATACGACAGGGGGACTGTGATATACTCGAACATATTAACATCGAACGGGAGGAGGTATTGGCGGTTTTAGCAGGCCGAAGAATGGATAAATCCCCAGGCCCGGACGAAATGTATCCCAGGCGACTGTGTGAGGCAAAGGAGGAGATTGCGGGGGCTCTGACACATATATTCAGAACCTCTCTGGCCACAGGGGATGTGCCAGAGGACTGGAGAACCGCTAATGTAGTACCATTATTCAAGAAGGGGAGTCGGGAAAAACCGGGGAACTCCAGGCCAGTGAGCCTAACATCAGTGGTAGGAAAATTATTGGAAAAAATTCTGAAGGACAAAATTAGTCTCCACTTGGAGAAGCAAGGATTAATCAGGGATAGTCAACATGGCTTTGTCAAGGGAAGATCATGTCTGACTAGTTTGATTGAATTTTTTGAGGGGGTGACTAGGCGTGTGGATGAGGGTAACGCAGTGGATGTGGTATACATGGATTTCAGTAAGGCCTTCGATAAAGTCCCGCACAGGAGACTGGTCAAGAAGGTAGGAGCCCATGGAGTCCAGGGTGCCTTGGCACTTTGAATACAAAACTGGCTTAGTGGCAGAAGGCAGAGGGTGATGGTCGAAGGTTGTTTTTGTGACTGGAAGCCTGTGGCCAGTGGGGTACCACAGGGATCTGTGCTGGGGCCCTTGCTGTTTGTGGTCTACATTAACGACTTGGATATGAATGTAAAAGGTATGATCAGTAAGTTCGCTGATGATACAAAAATTGGTAGGGTGGTAAATAGCGAGGAGGATAGCCTCAGTCTGCAGGACGATATAGATGGGTTGGTCAGATGGGCGGAACAGTGGCAAATGGAATTTAACCCGGAAAAGTGCGAGGTGATGCACTTTGGAGGGACTAACAAGGCAAGGGAATACACAATGAATGGGAAGACCCTAGGCAAGACAGAGGGTCAGAGGGATCTTGGTGTGCAAGTTCACAGATCCCTGAAGGCGGCGGAACAGGTAGATAAGGTGGTAAAGAAGGCATATGGGATACTTGCCTTTATTAGCCGAGGCATAGAATATAAGAGCAAGGAGGTTATGATGGAGCTGTATAAAACACTGGTTAGGCCACAGCTGGAGTACTGTGTGCAGTTCTGGTCGCCGCACTACAGGAAGGATGTGATCGCTTTGGAGAGAGTGCAGAGGAGATTCACCAGGATGTTACCAGGGCTGGAGCGCTTCAGCTATGAAGAGAGACTGGGAAGATTGGGTTTGTTTTCCTTGGAGCAGAGGAGGCTGAGGGGGGACATGATTGAGGTGTACAAAATTATGAGGGGCACAGATAGGATGGATACTAAGGAGCTTTTTCCCTTCGTTGAGGGTTCTATAACAAGGGGGCATAGATTCAAGGTAAAAGGCGGGAGGTTTAGAGGGGATTTGAGAAAGAACTTTTTCACCCAGAGGGTGGTTGGA